>NC_142509.1:12031363-12347272 GCF_057876585.1 Rhinolophus sinicus | reverse complement strand
GGACATTCAATAAATGTTTATTGTATAAACAAACAAATATGTGTACAGTCTCAAAGGGCAGCAGATACATTCTGGTGCTTATATTCCAAACCTCGCACATAGGGCAAAATTTTCCACAGCTTTTCACACTTACTAGAGCAGTAATAATATCAAAGCAAAGTTGTCCTGGCCAGTCATTCTGGCCCAGCTGCAGTTCTGCACATTAGGCACATATTTTCCTCCCTACCACCCCTCCCTCCCATTTTATAGTCTTGTTTGGGTTTGACTTTAGGGTGTGAAAATCTGAATTGTTTGGCTTTGTTGCAGAATAGAGGCCTATCTCAGTGACCCTTATTGCTCACCTGCAGTCACCCTACCCCCCTTATCTGCAGCCAGTGTTTTTGATCTCTGTGATACCAGCAACATTTTCCCCAAACCTCCTGGAATGAGAAAACTGGCTTCTAAAGTGAAAACTGATCCATGCTTAGCATACTCTGCCCTGATGGCCACGGCTGGCAACACCAGACAGCAGGACTTCCACTGAATAGAAACTTGGACAATTGACAAGGGTTTACTTTTCTCACCCCTCACCCTACATACCCAGCCTGATTTCCACTCATATGGCACCTAATTATTGGGTTACACAGTTTACATTTCATCTTTTCTTCTCTTTGCAATGCATTAATTTATATAGAATATGTATTGAGCATCTATGAGTGGCCAGTCACTGTATTGAATGCTGGGAATATATTACACACACACACACACACACACACACACACACACACACACATACACCCTCCATCCTTACAAATTGATCTCAACTTCCATTTTCTCCAGGCAGCCTTCTCAGATCTTCACAGCCTCCATGATCACTTACTACTAAATGCCAGTTAGGCACTTAATAATCTCTTCCACATGGTTTGCCATGGTTTCATGTGGGTTAGTTGTATCTTCACAACTAGATTATGAATTCCTTGAGATCATAGACCACATCCTTTATTCCTACTGGGCTTCCTTAATAACCACTAATGTAATTATGATGGGCTCCCTAACCCTCTAGCCAATTTTTGCAGTGAACATGTCTTTTATGCAAGTCCTTTGGAATGAAGTATACACTTCCCAGAAGGAATAGGAGGAAGAAGAAATGAAAGAAGACTCGGAATTCTCCCCGTTTTACCATAAACAATTCAGCCCTGCATCTAGACATGCCCCCTCAACAATGATCTACATGATTAAGGAGGGCGAAGGAGGGGAGGCAGGGGAATATGTCCAGAAAATATGCAGCTCATACAGTGCTAATGTCAAGAAGCTTCCCTGAGTTCTGACTATTGGAAGACCTAATGCTTCTAGCAGATTAGGTTTTCTTGCTCCATGTGCATGTTGACATTCTGAGACCCAAAGGTCAGGATGAGCACATGTGCGTGGCAAACAGGCACACAATGAGAGTGGAACCAGGCTGGTGACACCAGAGCGTCCAGTGCAGGGAGATGGCCTCAGACTCTTGGGCCACAGTATGACTGCCAGGACCCCTCAGAGTCTAATCAGGGAACAGAGAGCAGCCCTGGGGGATGGGAAGACAAGAGGAGTTCCCCTGTCTTAATCTGGAGTGAGAACCAAAGTGAAAGGGGAAACCATTGGGCCAAGACAGTGACCCAGAAGTCCCAGCCAGAAGTAAAAACAGATGTGAAACAGAAGCCGGCAGTATCCTGTGAGCCATGGGTGTCTGCCCTGAAGGAGATGACCCCAAGTAAGATACACGGTCATTGACTCATCTTCCCTGGGCAACTGCTTGACAATTAGGGCTGAACAGCCAGAGGCTTGAAGAACTGACCAGAACACATAAGATACTTTGTCTTTCTAAATCAGCATGGAAGGGACTATGCCCCATTAGAGCCTGGAGGAGCAGTCACCTTTCCAATAATTCATTTATTTGACAAATATATACTGTGCTCTTTATTGGTTCAAGATCCCAGGGATTCTGAATTATATAAGACACAGTCTTTGTCCTCAGGTTGTATATTAATCAGCCATAACCGTGCCAGCAGAATAATTCAAAATTGCTCTCTTTTGCCTGACAGTAATAAAGAAAACTGGATCTGTGGAGTGAGGGGGCTCCAAGGGAGAATTGGAGAGACCTGACCACAAATCTATAAAATCTTTTTAATATATCTTTCATGATCACAGATCAGAGACTCAGTCTCATTTCTGGGCTGTAGTAAAGCATTGGCTTACCTCTAAGAAAAGAAAAATACAGCCCTTCTATTCCTCATTTTCCTTTATGGCCACCCTGCACTCAATGCTCCTTCTGTAAGAGAAGCCAGATATTGCAGTAGTTTTTCTCAGGATGCACCCCAACAGGAACACCCAGAAGACATCCCAATTCTCATGCTAAAATCTGCAAAGTGTGTCCCAGCTGGGATTTAGAAAGACTCAGACTTACAGCCTTACTTTAACAACCATTAAGATTTGGTTAGTACTTTATTTAGAATTTAAAATATGTGTTTCACATCCACTATTTCATGTAATGGTCATGATATTATATATTATCCCCATTATATAGAAGAGAAAACCGAAGTTAAGTAATTTATCCAGTCATTCAACAAGTAAGAGACAAATTTGATTCTGAAATCTAGATTTTAACTCCCCTGAGTCCTCCGTCCTTCTGCACAACTCATTCCTTCTAGTCATGCTTTCCTTCTTCTCCTGACAAACATCCACTAATCCCAGATTAAATGCCCAGGTTAAATATCATCTCCTGTTCCTTCTTTTAAATGTTCGCTCTTATTTGTTTAAAGTATACTAGCTAACAGTGATTTTTAACATTGTCTTGTCACTATTTTTTGCATAACCGTTCATTTTCCTGCTATAAATTTTCTGAGAAGTTTGGCTGTGTTTTATCTGTCCTAGTGTCTATCTCAATGGTTGAAACACAATAGATGTTTAACAAATGTTTGTTGAATACCAATCTTTTGGGCTCTAAATCTCAGCTTCTTTACACAACAGAAAACTTTCTCCCTACTCCCAAAGAAAAGGTAGCTCCACCTACTAATTATATTCAGCTCATTTCTCTTGGCTTAGCTCATTAGATCAAAGGGCCTGAGTAACAACAACATATCTTCCCCCAGGCTCAACTCTAACATTTGGGAGCCTTGGGCAATTATGTAAATGAGAGCAACTGGCATAAGTCTAAATATTTCAGCATGAGGTATATTCCTGACTGCTCTATCCTTCTACCCTGCCACATTTACCTTCATAACAACATACAAGGCCTGGTTCAAATTCAGAAATCTCTGTCTCCTTCAACTTCTGCACCAAAATATGGAAGTATGCAGACTGTCCATCCCTGGCCCCCTCCCCATCACTTCCCATCTCTTCCAACTCTTCCCACCCCTTTCTCTGTCCTCCAGCACTCAGTCTCCATCTGCACTCCTACAAAGAGTCATTCCTTGGTCACCCTTCATACTTAAGATGTACACACAATCTGCCTTCCAGGAAGGGGCCCAGAGAACTGTGGAAACAGGCTAAAGGCTGTTTGGGCAAACAATACCCTGAGTGTGACCTGGAAGGAGCAGTATGGGACCAGGTAAAGAGCCAGAGCAGTGACCTCTAAAAAAAGGTCCTATTAGGTGCTAATTCTCCTATCTCTTGAACACATATCCAAAATAAGTTCATTTCACTTGAAAATGACTGACAGAGTATAGCTCAAATTTCTGCTCCATTTCTGATGGAGTTTAATTCCTGAAAAAGCCCTGTTCCTGTCCCCAAAGAGGAAGGAGAGCCCAGACTACTTGTTCTAGGGGTGAATTGAAGTGAAAGCTGGTTAGATTTATGTTATCTAAACTGTTCTTGTTACTGAGATAATAGGTCTGAAGAGGGAGGGAATTTCAAGAGCCAACAGCCTGGGGATGCAATCTGTTTCTCCAATGTTTTTCCAGATAAAAAAGAGGTGGAAAAACATAAATGTTTCATATCATTGCCAATGAGTTTCCATTTGATTTGGGGTGGGGGAAGGGAGTCAAGAAACTGCTGTATTTTGACTTGGAACTATGAACTCAGTTAGTAAAGTGGTAAAAGCCAGCTGTTTAATGCCCTAGAAGCTCTTTAGAGCTGCCTCCAAATAAAAAAAGAAAAAAAAGAAAACAAAACAAAACAAACAAACAAACAAAAAAAAAACGTAAAGAAAGAAAGGAAAGGAAAGGAAAAAAAATTACTCCTTTCCTGACAAATTGTGTGACGAGCAAGGGAGCTCTTTTTGATAAAGGGTTGAAAACAAGTCTTGATAGGAACTGAAATCTCAGAGAAAGTAATTTAAGCACATGAATGTTGAACTGAGAACAGACCTGCCATCATCTCTCTTCTGCCACAAGGCCATCCTGCACAGCTTCCTGCCTACACAGCACAGAAATAAGCAAAGTAAACCCAGGACAGGCAGGGAGGTGGGCGTGGCATGAGTGGAGCTCAACACTGTCAAAAACTGAACAGGAATTTTAGCCATACTCTTAGGAGTCCAACAAAGTTTGTTTCATGATATTTCTCTATAAATATTGGAAGATCCCATGGCTTCCTACTGAATTTCTATTGTCCTGTTGGACTCAATGATTTTTTAGGATATTTTAAAAGACTCATTCACTAAGGTCCTGAGGCCTTGCCAACCCATGAGTCACTCTTAGTTAGATGATCATTATTCATACTTTAGAGATCGTTCTCATATAGACAGGAGCAAACTAAGAATATTCATGACAGAATATTCATGAAGTTTTGTCTCCTCATGAGATGGTCATTTCACAGTATCTACAGACTATCAAAACCCTGTCAATCCATTCACCTATGTCAGAAGAGAAAATTGGCAAGATTAATTATTTGACAGAATGATTTCATTGTTTTGTTTCTTCTGATTTCAATCTTTTGGTTTGCTGTACAAACTGAGTGAGTTTTTACTTGTCACATCTAATTCATACAGACAAACTGCATGTCCCCAGTATTTTAATACTTTATGTTCTTTCTGTCCTTCTTTAATTTATGCATTTGTGCCATATCTATACCACTGATCCTTATGGTGTCAATGGGTTTGTTCAGAGGGGTCCATGTGTCACAAAACACTAGTGTTCTGCTTTTCCTTGTGACTTTTGAGTTGACATCCAAGGGAAACTAATAGCAGAAGGGACTTTGTGCTTCTGTAGTAGCTTTTGCTTTTTGACCTTGGTAAGAATGGATGTGGCAGAAGATGAGGATATGAAGGATTGAAAGGCAGGTGTTGGCAAGTTATTAAAAGTCCCAGACCAGATTGGGGATTAGTGGAATATTTGGGGCAGAAATTAACATTCAAAACCAGTTATATAACTTATTTCATTCACTTCTAACATATGTATCATGTTTACATTAGGTAATAGATATACAAAAGGAGAGAAGGCCTAATAGAGAAGCTTTGAGTTGGCACTGGAAGAATGAGTCAGATTTCTATAGTCAGAGAAGGGAATTACAGACAGAAAAATAGGTGCCCAAAGGTATAGAGGCTTGAATGTTTAAAGAAATACTGAGCAGTATTAAGAGGGAAATTAATTGGGTATTTGTGAAATCCAAAGTTTTCTGTCTTTGGCCAAACCTGGTTCACAAGGAAGAAAAGTTTTACGGATGACACTTTTGCTGCTTCTACAGCTTTTCCTACCTCAGTCAAAAAAGAAAAATTAAGAATTTCCTTTCATTCCTCCAGCCCTTGCTGGTTTCTCACATCCCAAACTGTGTATGTGCACACACACGCACACACATACACAGGCACACGCATGCACAATGCATGTGAACATGTTGCCTTGTACTAATAACCTGCCCTATATATGCAGTGTTGTCATGGTAGTAAGAAACAAGATTCTTGAGGACAAAAGTCAGTAACCATCTTTCATCCAACTGTAAACTCCACGGTCTCGAGCAGTTTTAAGCATAAGCATACACTTAATAAATATTTGGTGAGTTGAAGTGAATGAGATCAGCTGGCGGGATAAGATATTTGTATGTACAAAGATTTCTCCTGGGCTTCTTAGATTTATATTCATGACTTTGTTCCCAAGTATACAGAAGACTGGTAGGAAGCGGGTGTGATCCTTTGTCTTTGTTCAAGAGCAAAAGAAGGAAACTAACAAATATTCATGTCTTCTAAATATTTTACTTGCACTCATTTCATTTTATTTACCTAAAATTTCCTCCATGTTACAGTCAGAAAAACTGAGTCTCAAAAAGGTGATGAAGCTTTAAAGGTTGCACAGCTGCTCTGCAGCAGCGCAGGATTCCAAGGGCCTGGTGTCAGAGGCTTTGCACCTTCCCCCAGTGTTTCCTGGGAATCTGAGCAACCTTTCATTTTATGAAAATGAAATTCCTGATGTTCCCCTTTAAAATGAAAGGTTTTATCTCCATTCACAAAAAGAAAAAGAAAGAAAGACAGAAAACTTCCTCTGACCAATGGAAAAAATAATCCATTGCTTTGCTTACTGGCAAAATGCCCTATCGTGTGGGCCAGGCTGTGAAAGAGAGGGAGAAAGATTCTCATGGACAGCAACCACTCCACCCACTCATATTTGTGTTTCTCTGAGGTTAACCCAGGGCCCCCCACCGCCCAGTACATCACTCTGGTGACTGTTCCCACCATCAGCATCCAGATAGCAGAGAGGGCTGAGGCATTAGAATCTTATCACCCCTATTAAAAGATAAAACCTAAAATTCAACCCTTATCAATATCAGCTTCATGCACTCCATTCAGCGCTTTCAAGGAAAGCAGACAAAATGTTTCTGTTTGCTGCTCTAGTTAAATCCAGGCAGCACTGGCATGGCTAGCGCAACCTTGAAAAAGGTAATTAAAAACAGAGTAGTCTGCTTTGTTTTGATATTGGCCAGACATTCTCTTTAGGAAATATATGGTAATAAAATAGATGAAATGGGGAGTAAAAAGAATGAAATCAACATCCTTTCTGAAAGTCAACCAAAGGGTTTGTGAAAAATTCATGTTTCTTCCATGTGAACTGTTCACAGTTATCATCCCAGCCTCGTAAAGCTCATTTGCCCAGGCATTCATTCATTCATTCATTCAATGAATGTTTTTGAAATGTTCTCCATAAATTTGTATTATACTAATCACTGAAATATAAACCGAATAAAACAAAACCCCTTCTCTTAAAAAAAGGACAGGATAAGGGATATAAACAAATAATTGCTTTGTAATGGATCTTCACCTCCCTCTCTAGCTTTGACTCTCACCACTATTATCCTCAGCCTTTCCTGCCCCTTCTCCCCACTCCCTGGCAATGGTTTCAGGCTATGTTCTCCAGTCATCTTGATAACCTACAGCTTCGCTAACATGCCCTCCCTTCTCTTGCCATCCAGATGTGCCTGACATTTCTCCTTTTGCTATTAACTTGCTCTTCTGCCCTCTCTTTCCAGTTAATTCTTACTCATCCTTCAAAGCACAGTTCAGATGTCAATTTACTCAAAAGTCGTCAATGACATCGTCTCCCAATAGGTTAGATGTCCCTTCCATCTGCTCTCTGAGTATCCCCCAAATGTCCCTAATATGCCTTTTACATACTTCACATTGCAATTTTCTGTGTATTTTTCTTTCCCCTCTACTAGAGGGAAATGGGCCATGTTAGACTCGTCCTGGAGCCCAGAAAATGTCCAACATAGAATAGATGCTCAATAAATGTGGAAAGAAGAAATTAATAATTTATTTTTAATAATAATCATTTATTAGTAAACTAATAAGAGGCATAAATATAGCACAATGGAGAAAGTAATCAACTTTGGAGGAAGGCTACAGAGGGGGTCAGGGAAGGCTTCACAGAGGAGACTATTGAGCTGATTCTTGAATAATTAACATGAAATCACCAGACTGACAAGTTTGTGGAGGAAACGTTCCAGGCAAAGGCAACAGCATGTGCAAAGCCATAAAGAAAGAAAACATACGTTCAAAGAAATGTTAAGTATCCTAATATGGCTGGGGTGTAGATTATCAAGTGGCAAAGTAGAAAAAGATAGGCATGGAGTAGTTTTGGTATGAAAGGCTTTTAATATAAATATAAGAAGTTTGTATTGTATTCTACAGGCATGCAATAGAGGATTTATTCCTTACTTTCTCTCTCTGCCAGCATATGCACACAAAATGATTCTAATAGTGTCATAATACCAATAATACAACATGAAAAGTAAATTTAGTGTAGGAAAAATAGTCTGTATTTTATCCTAAATACTGGTTTTGATTATTTTGATTATTCATATTCCTACTCAATTCCAGAAACATGGGTAATGATGGAATTTATTTAAAACCAAGAGTAAACAACCAAAACCCAGTTGTTTAGGCTTCGCCCTGAATCAGAGCAGTAGATTTGGGAATATAGACATGCATGCTTCAAAAAAATTTGTTTTTCACAGGTAATCCCAATGTGCACAATAATTGAGAACTACGTAAGCAAACTGGGCCCATGAGAACACAGAATTTCTGAATCCACTGTCCTATCATTTGTCTTCACTAATGCGTTAGTTACTTTAAAATGATGGGTTTCAAGTCTGGCAAAATGACATTTTTCTCTTGCTCACTTTGGTTCTCCAACTAGGTTTTAATTCAACCCATTTGATATATTAAGAGACTGAGTGAGACAGACTGCCAAGGTCAGAGCAGCAAATGTCATCTTGGGAACTGAAAGATGGATGCATGTTCAAGGGAGATGTGATTCTCTTTCTTGTATTGGTGAAGAGCCATTAGACAAACAAACCATTGGGGCAAGTGCAGAGGTGTTGGACCAGGCACAATCTGCTAATGTGCTGATCATTGATGGACATCAGCCAGCTGGCAGGCAAAGGCTCCGGTCTAAAGGGAATACCTTACACTCAATTCTTCCTCAACAGCAACTGTTTGCCTCGAATATGGTCCAGGACCTAGCTAACCAAAATTTCCTCCATAGGTTAAAAGCTAAACTTGAAACATATCTCTCATTGCCACTTGGTCACCCAGTCCCATATTCAGGAATGTCCAATATATTGGCAATATTCCATAATTCTTAACTCCAATCAGGACAAATGAATGTATGGGTATTGTTAAAGTAATTAAAATAGGCCATTAGACTGAGGGGGTTGTAATGGCTTGGGTGCCTACATATGCTAACCAAAATCTAAGCCAGAGCCAATTCCTGTAAATGCACTTATATCTGAGAGACCAAAATTTAAGAACAGCCAATCACAAAGGGCCAACTAGGCTTTCTCAAATAAAGCAACTGCTTGGGCTATATATAGCCAATCAAATCACTTTCTTCCTTTGCATCTGCATCTGTTCTATAAAGCCTTTCCCCTAGCTCTTGTCAGTGGAGCACTCCTTTTGGTTTGGTGCTGCCTGGTTTGGGTTGGTGCTGCCTGATTTGATTCCACGGTTGCTGAAATAAGTCTTGAAATTTTTAATTATCACAGTTTACCTTTTAACAGTAAAATAGTAGTTACAGGAAACATCAGGAAAATGCAAATCAAAGCCACAATGAAATACCACTTCACACCCACTAGAACAGCTCGAATCAAAACTACAGATAATACAAGTGCCGGTGAAGATGTAGATAAGTTAGGACTTTTATACAAAGCTGATGAGAGTGTAAGTAATACAACTGCTTTGAAAAAGTCTGATAGTCCTCAGAAGTTTAAACATTGTTACTAAATGATGCAGCAATTCCTAGGTACATACCCAAGAGAAATGAAAACATATGTCTGCACAAAGACTTGTACAAGGCTATTCATAATGACCAAAACATAGAAACAACTCAAATGTCTATAAACTGATGAATGGATACATATACTGTGGTATATCCACAGACTAGAATATTATACAGACATAAAAAGAATGAAGCACTGATACATGTTGCAACATGGATAAGCCTTGAAGACATTAAGCTAAGTGAAAGAAGCCAGACACAGAAGACTGCATATAGTTCCATTTGCATGAATTTCCCAGAATAAGCAAATTTATAGAGACAGAAAGTAGATTAGTGCCCAGCCTGAGAGGAACGGGTTATTGGGGGAAAATGAGAAGTGACTGCTAATTGTACAGAGTTACTTTGGGGGATGATAAAAGTGCTTTAAAATTGATTCATATGATGGTTGCACAATTCTGTGGATATGTTAAAGACCATTGAATCACACACTTTAAAAACAAACTAAGGGAATTATTAATTTAGAAAATAAAAGAATAGCTAATGAGAATAGAATAGAATATTTAAGTTAAGCTCAGCCAATTAAGAAAGAAAGGATCATGGAGTTGCCAAAAATTAACACGATGTTGATCCCTTCCTGTGTGTTCCAAAGGAACCAAAGGACCGAGGTCTTCCTCACTTTGCCTCTCGTTTTTTTGTCAGCCTTGATCTTGCAACAGCAGTCTCAACCATATCTCCTCCAAACAAATGTTTCTTCAACAACAGATGCAAGGAGACAAAACACTTTCTCACTTCGAATAAAAAACAGGGTGATATTCAGTCACCAACCAATCAGCACAGATCCCAGGCAATCAGAACTGAAGTCCAACCAATCGAAATGTCCACATTATTAAGTGTCTGACAGCTAAAGTACCAGTCCCAGGAAATAAGATAGAATTCTCATAGACAGTGAGCATTTTTTTAGAGTAGATGTTATTTGTCTCTTGGAAAAGTAGTCATCTTTTATGTCATTTTAAATTATTAAGAATATTTGGAAAATAAAGATATATTTTGTCTTGTTTATTGTTAATCACCCATAGTTCTAGCCATCCAAAAATATTCACTATAAATTTTATTGTATTTTCCTCCAGACTTTTTTCCCAGTATATAATGCATTTTTAACAACATTACCAATTTGATATATACTTTTCCACCTGTATTTTTTCTGATTACATCAAAAATATTTATCTAAATACATACTCTTCAAAAACATAATTTTTATGGCTAGAACAAAAAACAGCATTGAGATGCGCTATGAATTATTGAACCGCTGACCTAGTTTATTATTTTAGGTAAGTGATAACTTTTTATTATTTTTATAGTAATATAATAGAAATAATAACATAATAGTAGTAGTAACAGAAATAGAAATAAAATTTAGGTTTATTTTATTAAGGAAGAATACTAGAAGTAGAATTGCAGTTATTCTTAAGAGTGAATTTGGACACTTTACAATAAATAGAAGGCTATCAGGTTAATTAAATACATCCTGAGACTCTGCTACCTAACTCATGAGCCTCACAGAATAAATATAAAATTCTCATTGAACCACGGACACTTGGAGCTGGAAGGTGTATTCAAGATCACTAGTTGGCTTGGTGTGTGTGTGTGTGTGTGTGTGTGTGTGTGTGTGTGTTTCTTTTACATACAAGTATAAATAGATAGATGTATATATACATAGACAGACACAAAGACAGATAGACAAAAAGACAGAGGGAGAAACACAGCGATAGAGAAACACTGAAACCTAGAAGGCTTGAGTGACTCACTCAGTCAAGAGCAATTTAATGGCAGACTTGGATCAAAACACAAAATACCAGTCTTTCTAGTCTCGTGTTGTTTTCACTATGTCAAAATACCGTGTTAAACAGTTCACTTCAAATCACACATAAGAAGTTAAATTTACTGAAGTATTACAAGAACCAAATGAACTTTCACAGGAGACCTAAAAGAGGAAATTAAACATGCAAATAGTTTAAGAAAACCTGTATTTGGTTCAGAAGCTTGAAACCAGTTTCTTCAAAAATTGTTTAAAGGAAAAGAAATAACCACTTTTGCCCAAAGAAAGAAATGCCATGTTCTGGGAATTTGCTAAATATTTTATATTAGTCTCTAGGTTACCTTCAAGAAACCTTGACTCCAGTTGTGTAGACCAAGGTGACAAGAACCATTTAAGTAATCAACTGTAATTACATGAAATTCTCTCCTCAGCACCTGGTACCCAATAAATGCAACACAAAACAGGATATGATTAGCTGACTCAGTATGATGTCTTTCTATTGTTCTAAACCAAGAATCTCCAAGACAGCCAAGGCTGCAAATTCCAGGGTCAAGTTTAAGGCCACTTGTATAGAGTTGGCTCCTTCCTATACCAGACAGCTCACCAGGATAGTCTGCTTCAGATAGGGTGATCATATGTCTTGGATTTTCCATGACAGTCTTATTTATGCATATTGCTCCAGAATATTTATTATAGTGCCCCCTTTCACACATATAGCCTAGCCATATGGAGTATATTTACTCAGTTAACATTCAACATTCAGTAAGCCACTCTCGTACATGACCCTGTATTCGGGGATTAATAGAGGTTGTTAGGCAGACCTGTTTTCATTCTCCCCAAGTCATTCTATTTTAAAACAACTCAAAACCTGTCTGAATCCTCAGCCTAACTCCATTGCAAACAATGGATTACTTCTGGAAATTACTTATGTGAATAAAGATAGCTTCTTTATTCACATAACTGTGAAATGGGTATAATTGCATCAATCCTGCCACACCAGGTAATAAATAATGGTCTATGAAGTCCTGAGACTTAGTAATTAGAAACTGAGCAAAATGCTCAAGTACTAATTAGCAATATAACTTAGATTGCTGTTGATGAGTGTCCAAATGACTACAAAATGAATAAGTTACCTCTAGTTTTTACCTTGTTGCTCATCTTGTCTTAATTGTTTATATCTTGTGTCTTCTCTTTAGAAAGTGCCAATCCTGAATCAATTGGGCTAGATGCTTTTTTCCCCATGCATTGCTGAACATCTGCTGACCCTAACAGTAAAGGTATATTAGCGTAGGCAGATAAAGTCATTCTGTATCATTGCAAATATTATTCTGTCAGTGTGAAATGCCATAACAAAATCCTAGATTTTGATACTCATGTGTGTGTGTGTGTGTGTGTGTGTGTGTTAGGAGAAATAGGTGTGGCTTAGGTGAAAAATAGATTTTGTATTCTTGGGCAACGTCAAGCTTCATGCTAATGAGATGTTTTCCAACTAAGACCAGATCTAGAATCAATTAACCTTTGTCAAGTGCCTCCTGTATTTCAGAATTTGGACTGGATAGATTATTATGCCATTAAACCCTCATTAAAATCTTGTGTGGTAGATATTCTGATTCTTATTTTGCAGGTGAGTTAACTAAAACTTAGAAAGTAAATAGTTTAGTCAAGTTACAGAAATACTAAAGGAAAGAAATGAAATTTAAACTCAGATCTTCTAACTTCAAGACTTGTTTTCAGTCCACTATAACACATACCCAACAACATGGTTGCTGAGAACAGTGATGGAAGTGAGGAGGTAGCCACCAGATGGACAACGTACATTTTCCATGTTGAAATAGTTAAATCTTTTGCTACAAGAATGGCATATAAATTATAAAAAGCTTTTTCTCCACATACTACTCTATTGCAGATCCTTAGAAGTTCTGATTCTATTTTTAATTCTTTATGTTCTTCTGGTTACTGAATTCCTGTGCAATTAGAAAAAGAAAAGCAAGGGGGGAAAAAAGCGGAAAATATTTTTTGGAAATTCTTTCATGCTCTGTTCCCAGCCTGTGTGTGTTTCTCAGTGTGTGTGTGTGTGTGTGTGTGTGTGTGTGTGTGTGTGTGTATTTTAAAGGTTGCATTGACTCAGCAACAGGATAGCCAGCTACGTGACATTTCATCTCTGGTTTCTATTACCCATGATTAATGCCAGGGATCGTGTTTATACTCGAAGTCTACACACCAGTTAGAGGCTCAGGGAATTTGGTTCCGGCTCTGATAAAAAATAAAAAGTGCGGGGGTGGGGTGTGTAGACAGGAGGGGGCCAAGTCGCTCTGCAGGGGACTGCCGCGTTTTCCTGGCAATAGGGGTGAAAGGTGATGGGCAGAGGAAGGAGGGACTCACCAGTCCTGGATTCTGAGTGAATAGTATATCCTCCCCTCTTCTTGATGACTGCCAAGCTCCATTCAGGAACACTCTTAGGAGAAGATGAAAATCAGAGCTGAAAGCTGTGTCCTTGTGAGATCAGAGGGGCCACAACCATCATTCAGTTAATGAACGAACCCCCGTGCCAGCTGTGAGTTTATTATAAGCAAAACTCAGAGTGGGGGATGGGTGTTGGGGGATAAATGAATTGTTGAGAGACTGCTTTGGAAGGGCCCCAAACTTCATGTTTGTTCACTGGGTACTGGTCCTTTCAATGGTTTATAGAATAATTCTATCTCAAAGTTGGTATAGACTTTGGAGGTCATCTAGCTCAGCCCACATTTCATGTTTGAATGTCTTCTATCACACCTCACCAAAGATCATGCCTGGATAGTTCCAGGAATAAAGACCAGTCCATTTTCAGGCAGCAATGACTGTTTAAAAAAGCATTATTCATTTATTCAAGAAATATTTATTAAGTGCCCAGGCCTATTTTAAACATGGAGAAAAGCAGTAAACAAACCAAAAAAAGTCCCTACCCTCAAGGACTTTACTTTCCTTACATTAAGCCAAATGTTAGTTAAACTTCGTCCCCAACTGAACTACTTCTAACCCTCTGAATCCTCTTTTAGGGGGAAATAACGTGCTTAATTATTCTCCACTATAAATATTTGAATACAGGATAGTGTCCCGGTTTGGTTTTGTCTGTCCATTTCCTTCAACTATCCCTAGTTGCATACAGTGTTTCCCCGAAATTAAGATCTAGCCAGACCATCAGCTCTAATGCGTCTTTTGGAGCAAAAATTAATATAAGATCGGGTCTTATACTATATAAGACCCGGTATTTTATATTATGTTATATTATATTATATTTATTATAAGACCCAGTAATATATCATACTATATTATATTATATTAAGACTAGGTCTTATATTACATTCAAATAAGACCTGGGCTTATATTAATTTTTGCTCCGAAAGATGCATTAGAGCTGATGGTCCAGCTAGGTCTTATTTTCGGGGAAACACGGTGGTTCCAAGACCCTTTGCTACATGGGTTCCTAATTTCTGAATTTGTTCTGGTTTGCCAAGTTCTTTTAAAGTGCAATGCTAAGAAATGAACAAAATAATCCAAAGGTGTTCTAACCAACATGGAATACAACGTGGAATTCTTTTCCTTGTTCTAGTTCTCACAGGTCCATTTTTACGATCTGAGTTTACATTGCCATTTTTGCTACTGCGTTTAATTAATATAAGGCCCGGTATGATGATATGATGATATATGATATGATATGATATGATATGATATGATATGATATGATATGATACCGGGTCTTATATTATAGTAAAATAAGACTGGGTCTTATATTAATTTTTGCTCCAAAAGACACATAAGAACTGATTTTCCGGCTAGGTCTTATTTTCGAGGAAACACAGTATCACATCTCACTGCTGACTCATATGAAACTCTCAGCTAATGGTTTAAAACCCTGCTATTATGTTAAGTTATTTATCTGAATTGGAAATAGGTTCTGTTTTTCACCACTAACCAGCAGCAACCAAACCACACAAGATGTGCCTGAAAAACAAGTGTGAGGTCCCTCAAAGAGGTCTACACCAAATATTTAGTCAGCCTCTGGATCACAAGGGTACCTTGATACCACAATTCTCCATTGAATGAGAAGTTGCAGATCTCAGTTATAAATGTCAAGTATAAACCTCAGCTGAAATATTTGGAAAAGATGAGGCAAGAGTAGCTCCAACTTGGCAGCGTATTTATGATAATGAAAGCTAATACACCGCGAGCACGGCATACATTATTTCATTTAACCTGCATAACAACCCTTTGATGTGGGGGCTAACTTTACCAACACTCCAATTTATGGATGAGAAAAACAAAACATTGAAATTAATAATTTCCCAAAGCTCAGACAGATTTTAAGGGTGCAACAGGACTTAAACAGAATTCACTGGACTCCAAAGCCCATCCATCTGATCACTACAATCACCTGCCTTCTTCTCACCTCTAGTGCTAGCTGCCTAAGGACGCTTCTTGAGAAGAAAGGTGACATACCTGCCCCAACATGCTGTTCTTCTTAAATTCTCTTGGAAAAGTTAATCATCAAGGGGGAACAAAACCTAGCAGATCTGTTAATTTGGGAGGGAGTAGGTGATCTTAAGACTATCTCCACTAGACCAATGTGAAATTGAGCTTGACAAGAAATGTCACTTTCCTTGTTTCTACTTCTTTTCCTATAATTTATAAGAGTTCACTGCATTTTACTAATGGCCTGTGGGGACAGAGCCAGGAGTGCTGTTTAGCATGCTCTCAGCCTCACGTGGAAAGATGCTGGCTCAGGTAGTAAATGGCCATCAACTGTGATTGGATGACCATCAGCTGTGGCTAGTTGGCCATCAGCTGTAACCAGTGAGCCATTGGCCACTAATATAACCGCTGTGGCTATGCTAGCAGCAAATGGGGGCTAGCAAGAAGATGGTGGCTGAGCTAGCAAGCATGGATTGCAGTTAGCAAGTGAGGTTGGTTGGCAGAGAGAAGTGGACAGCAGGTTGTGGATAGTGTGGCTCCTGCTTCCTGTGTCTCCAATTCAACAGCCAGCGAGACTATAGTGATATGACTCCCCTATCTATGGCTCCATGGGTGTTCTTTTTTGGCCTCACCATATCCTCACCATATCCGTTCTTATGTGGGGAGCGGGAGCTGAGACCCCGCATGCCACCCTGCATGACATGGCCTCAACCCAGACGTTGAGCTAACAGAAAAGTTTTGGATCTTGGTCTGCTCAGCACTGAGCCACACAACCTCACTGTGCCCTGCCCAGGCAACAGCAAGGCTCTAACTCTCTCGCCAACTTCAGCAATTCAGGCAACAGGCATCAGGGAGCAACTTTTCTCAGACTGGAAAGAACAATCCATTAATTGGTGATGGAGAGGGGAACTTCAGATTCTAGTACAGTGGGGACACAATTAAGTCATGTACAAAATTCCTTTCAGACATTCCTTTCTGCTTATATAGGGAAAAATTCACTTTCTTTATTTCTTCACCTATGTAATGGTATTCATTATTTCCTTATTTTTTTCTGTGTTGCTTCTCTCCCTACCCGCTCTTCCTGTACTAACAGACGATGTAACAATTACAAGTACTAATTTTCTATTTGATTATCAAGATGCTTGATGGCCAAAATAATTGGGTTGCAATCTATGTTTTAACAAAGATAGATAAACAACAGTACATTTTAAAATCACGTACAGAGAAAGTGTAGATGCAATTTTTTAACCTCTTTTCTCCTTTTCATCCAATCTAAACAGGGATTCAAGGACCTGTCTCACAAAAGAGCCCCAATTTGCCTGCTAAATTTGCTAGTCACAAAGCTAGGTAACAAAAATGCATATGTCTATGAATTCTGTTGAGACCCAAAAGGATGGATACCACAGATACTGACTTATTCTTTCAACAATTTTTCTTTTTCATGGAAGGTACTGGATAAGGTGTCCTAATCCTACAGACTCAATGTGGCATAATCAAAGTCAGAAAAAAACAACCATAATATAATAGGTTAAGTACAATCCCCACAGAGATCTGTAATCACTGACCCAAAAATTTACTCAGAGAAAACCAACATAACTTTCCACATGAAAATTCTTCCAATTTATGTGGTAAAAATTCTGTGGATATTTAGCATGGCAAGTCTCTAAGTCATGTTTTGGAATACTAATCCCAGAATAGTATGTCCCTGTGAGGGAAAGGTCCTCATGGGGAATGAGAAAGCCACAGGAAATGCATTGCACACTCCAAAGTCTGCTAGTTCCTGAAAGGACTGGTTCATCCCAATGGTACAGATGATCTAAGAGTTTTCCACCATATGGAAGTCAGCTAAGTGACTTTAACAGTTCTAGTACAATGCAAGATATTTCACAGAGATGTGGTCCATAGTTATAGCAGTGAGGAGTGGAAAGGCAAGTGATCCACACAAGATTTTTCAGCCTGAACCTGTATGACATTAGACTCTTGAGCCATGGGGCTCCAGTTCACTGCACCATGGGGATGGAAAGATACAGGGGTTTATGCCATTTGCTCCACTAGACAAATTTGCTCAACTGTTCCCAGTCTGTACTATTGGCCTCTATTAGCCTTAGAAACACTTTAACTGTCAACCTTACAGATCCTTTGGTCCGTTCTAAAGGTGGATTTATGATCTCCAAAACTTTGGCTGGCTTAGCCCATGAGTGTGCTCAGAATCACAAATAATAATGATGATAATAAAAATAAAATCAACTCAATGTGTATATGAACTCCATCCTTGCAAGCCTGCAAAGCAGTACCCCTGATCTCAGGCTTAGCTTCACCATGCATCAAATGGGGTTCTTCTTTATTTAGATAGCTATTTCTTAATCCATGAGTCCAAGGGCTCCTTGTGCTGTCACTTTTCCTGTGGCTCAGTGTTTTTCAAAGACTTTCAGTGAATTTAATCTTTTTAGGAAGCCAAACATATTGGGACTAGGCCAGAAGGCCCAGAAAACCAAACTTCCTGGCCAATTCTACAAGAAGTAAGTTATTTCCTAGGAATATGGTATGCACTGTTGAAAGCCAAAGGCATGTTAGAGGCCAGAAAGCATTAAACTGACAAAGATTTTCTATCCTTAAAGTTGACATATTCTAGTATAGCTGCCAGGAGTAAGTGTTTGAAGTAGGGTTGTTTCTTTAAACATTGGATTTTACCACATGCGTTAAACACTTTACACAAATTAACTCATTTCTCTTTCACAACAATGATATTAAATTAGTCCCATTTTACTGATGAGGAAACATATTTAGGATAAGTAATTTACTAAAGTCACAAAACTGGGTGATAACAGAAGCTGGAATTGAGCTTAGGCATTTAACCAATATGCCAATATTGCCTTTAAGATGTCTTAAGATGGCTGGAACACTCCATCCAATATCTTCTAAACCAGGATGGTCAGTGACTTGCCAAAGGAGAGAGCGGTGCGAGACTTCTACCCTGGTGAAGAAGAGTATTTGATCATATATTGTTTAGAATTGCCAGAGCATGGTGATAATAAAGTAGCATATTGACTTATAACAAGTTTCATTATTATTTTAAATTCTTTAAAGAAAATGCATCCTTTTATTGCCTGCACCTCGGGCAGGTGTTCTCATTCTCACCTAACCTCCTTGTGTTGGTTAAAAATAGTGAGGGATATCTCGGCTGAGGAGTGAGGGGTCCCAGTCCTACAACAGGCAAGTAGGTGTGGGGAAGCCCGTTCTGCATCTCCACACCTCCTACCAGTCTTGATGCTGTTTCTTCTATATGTACTTAGTTATAGGACTTCTGTTCAGCTAGACTTCAGGTGATTCTCAATGATGATTGTTCTATAGCTTACTTATAATTTTTATGTTGTCATTAGACTAGGCTAGCACAGTGTTTATCTACTCCACCATCTTGTCTGGAATTCCAGACTTAATTTTCTTAAGAAAATACCCCTTCATTATTCTCAGAGTTACTCCAGTATGCAGATGCAGGTGGCCATCATATCTGAGTTATTTATCAACCTGGTTAATACCATTTGCCTCACGTTGGTGATTCCCTGGGGCCCTGCCCCACCCAATTTGTGAGCCCCCCCAAGCCAATTCCATTGTGTTTTCTATCTAAATGGCCTGTCTTGCCTCATGCTGCAGACTTTTCTAAAATCTCTCAAAGGTTCACAAATCCCAAACAAGCAACATCTGATATGTCTGCCCTGCATACCTCTTGCTAAGCAGTCCCAAGCCCAGCACTACTGACAGCCAGCCTCAGTTCACAGCTTTGCTTTTCCCCGGCACCTCCAAGCACAGTACAAGTGGTGACCAACTGTAGATCACTTTGTAGCTCATACCAAGTGGCCTCAGGCAGGGCACAGGCAGCAGCTAAACTTGGCCTGCAGCAGAGCCCCTCTCAAGAGGCCCCAGAAATAACACACCTGGTAGTCAGCTTTAGACCACATGAGAACACCACTCAACTACCTCCACAAAAAGCCACACCCAAAGGGCAAACTGGGAAAGCACCAGAGCCCTGCTAAAGTGAATCAGGTCCCATAGGGTCAGCACCTGCACAACAGCTCCTCCACCGTAGTCATGGCCAGTCCTCACATCCAATCAGCCAGAAGGTCAAAATGCCAAAGATTAAAAACAAAGAGAGAACCTTAAAAACAGTAAGAGAAAAGCAATTAGTTGCCTACAAGGGAGCTCCCATAAGACTATCAGATGATTTCTCAACAGAAACTTTGCAGGGATTGGCACAAAATATTCAAAGTGGTAAAAAACAAGGACCTACAACCAAGATTAAACTACCCAATAAAGCTATCATTTCGAATCAAAGGACAGATAAAGAGCTTTCCAAACAACCAAAGTGTTATTTGACAGATGATTGGGTAAAGAAGATATGATACATATATATATAATGCATATATACAATGGAATATTACTTGGACATAACAAAAAATGAAATGCTGCCATTCACAATAACATGAATGAATCTTGAGATTATCATGCTAAGCAAAATAATTCAGATAGAAAAGGTCAGGAATCATATGACTTCACTCATATGTAAGATATAAAACTGAAAGCAACAAATGAACAAGACAAACAAATAAAGAAACAAAAACTCATAGACACAGACAATAGTTTAGTGGTTATCAGAGGGTAAAAGGGAAGGGGAGATCATAGATAAGGGGAGAGGGGGTTAAATATATGGTGATGGAAGGGGAACTGACTCTGAGTGGTGAATGCACAATGCAATATATATATATATATATATATATATATATATATATATATATATATATATATATATGATGTATCATAGAAATGTACACTTCAAACCTATATAATTGTACTAACCAATGTCATTCCAATAAATTTAATAAAACTTTAAAAATAAAAAAGAATTTCCCAGACAAGAAAAGCTAAAGGAGTTCACCACCACCAAACCAGTATTACAAGAAATATTACAGGACGAAGGAGGAGGAGGAGAAGAGATTAAAAAAACAATATTAATCATAAAATTGCAATAACTACATACCTGTGAACAATTACTTTAAATGTAAATTAATTGAATGGTCCAATCAAAAAACACAGGAGGGCTGGAATTGTAATAGCTATATACGATGTCAGAGGGGTAGTAGATTGGGGGAGGGGGTTATCACTTTGTGAGAGGTGTAAATGTCTAACTATTACATTGTTTGTACACCTGAAACTAATTAAAAGAGAGAGAGAGAGAAGAAAAACTAAATTAATTAGTTAATTAATTAATTAATTTAATTTGGGAAACTTTACATTTAAAAAAATAGGAGGGCTGAATGGATAAGAAAACAAGACCTTTACATATGCTGCCTACAAGAGACTGTCTTCAGATCGAAAGACACACACAAGTAAAGAATTGGAAAAGGTTATTCCATGAAAATGGAAGCAAAAACAGAAAGCTGGGCTAGTCTAGCAATACTTATACCAGACAAAATAGACTTTAAAATAAAGGCTATAACAGGAGACAAAGAAGGACCCAATAATTCCACTTCTGGGTGTTTATCTGAATAAACCTAAAATATCACTTTGAAAGGACATGTGCATCCATATGTTCATTGTAGCATTATTTACAATAGCCAAGACCTGGAGGCTACCTGGGTGTCCATCAATGGCTGAATGAATATAGAAGAGGAGGTGGTACATATAAACAATGGACTATTCCTCAGACATAAAAAATAGAATGAAATGTTGCCATCTGCAACAACCTGGATGGACCTAGAGCGTATTGTGCTGAGTGGAGTAAGTCAGACCAAGACAAATGTCATATGATTTCACTTATATGTGGAATCTAGAGAACAGGATAAACGAACAATCAAATCTGAAACAAGCTCAGAAATACAGAGAGGATTTTGATGGTTGCCAGATGAGGGGGTGTTGGGGAGATGAGTGATGGGGAAAAGGATTAAGAAGTGCAAATCGTTAGTTACAAAATAGTCATGGAGATGTAGAGTATAATCGCATGGGGAATATGGTCAGTAGTATTGTAATAACTATGTATGGTGCAAGATGGACACTAGATTGATTTATCAGGTTGATAATTTATATGTGATATAAATGTCTAATTATCTGTTGTACACCTGAAACTAATATAACATTGTATGACAACGGTATTATAAAATTAAAAAATTAAAAATAATATCAATTAAGACAAAAACGTTTATCTTGAAATAGTTAGCATTAAATATGTCTAGTAAAAGAAAGATATTATTCTTTTATAAAAATATAAGAATAACTCAAGAAGACCTAACTATATGATCATAATATTTTCTTTTCTGCCTTCTTTATCATTTTTCTGATTTCTTCAATATTTCTTCAACATTTATACTTTTTATGATTAGCCAATGTTTAAAGTGTCATAATAAAATCTCTTCTCGGTATAGGAAAGAAAAGAGAGAGAGATACAGAGAGACAGAGAGATAGGAAGAGAGAGAGAGAGAGAAAGAAAGAAAGAAAGAAAGAAAGAAAGAAAGAAAGAAAGAAAGAAAGAAAGAAAGAAAGAAAGAAAGAAAGAAAGAAAGAAAGAAAAGAAAGAAAGAAAAGTCTGTATTATATTTGGATTGTGTTATCATGGAAATCTTGGCCTGGACCTGCCCATATTTCCAGGACCAGCCTTTATTTGCAGGCTTTTCCTTCTAAAACTTTGATGGAACCACCTTTGTAAGGAATAGACTGATTATACTTCAGGAACCATCGGTTATGATTGTCAGGGCAGGAGTTGGGTTTTAAAGGACTATTTAACCTCAGTCTTCAGTACAGGGCTATATAGCTGACATTTTGCAAATCAGGGGAAATCTATGAGAAACATCAGCCCAAACAATATTGATTTTTTTAATCACTGAGTTTGAATTTCCATTTTTAAAGGTGAGTTTGTTTTACAATGGGAAAACCAAGCAAATACTGTCTTAACCAGTGGATGCAGGTTAACCTCACCAGTGATAAGACATATTGATAACATATACTCCCTAAATGATGTGATGACAAGGAAACTTGACCTTCATGGTCTTCTTCCCAAAAGCCCATAACCCCAGTCTAATCATGAGAAAAACAGCAGAAAAGCCCAAATTACTTGGTCAGTCCTACTGAAAACTATCATGATCATGAAAAACAAGGAAGAAAAACTATCAAAAACCACATACAACAAAGGATACATGATAACTAAATGCAATGTGGTACCTTGGACCAGAAATTGGCTGTTATTGTAAAAACTGGCAAAGTCAGGAGTTTAGTTAATAGCAATACATCAACGTTGGTTTCTTAGTTTTGATAAACGTACTATGATCATAACGTAAGATGTTTAGCATTAATGGGAAACTAGATGAGGGGTATATGGAAACTCTCTGTGTTATCTTTGCAACTTTTCTTTAAATCTAAAGTCATTATGAAATAAAACATGTGTTTCACTTTTTTTTTTAAGTGAACCCTTGACAAGAATAAGGAACACAGAAGAAGAAAGCTGGAAGTCTTCGTGTGTGAGGGCACCCGTACATCCCTAATGTTAGCTCTGGCAATCACAGTGTGGGCTTGTTATATTATTAATAGCACCAATTTTCACTCTCAAAAGTGTATTGATTGGGTGATAAGATCTATGGTCACCTATACTTGACTTCCATGCCTTTGGAGATACTAGCACACTAAAACAAACAAGCAAATATACACGCGCGTGCACACACACATACACACACACACAGCTCCAATGAACAAAAAGATGCTCAACTATTCTAAACAATGAACTAAATGCAAGTGGGTACCAAAATGAGATTATCACGTTTTACCTCACAGATTGACTAAACTTTATATTTACCGATGTTTTATTACATGGGTGTTTTATATTTTATTTAGTCCTCTATAGCTAGATATTTAGATTGCATCTGATTCTCAGGTATTATAAACTACGTGGTCAAGAACAATTTTATAGCTAAATCCATGATTTTTCACTTAATTTCTAGAAGGAGCACAAGCAGTTAGCACATTGATCTGTAGATATTCTTTTCACTAGTACATAAATTCACTGTGTCCAGAGAGCAGGGACAAACAAGAAAAATAAATTCAGTGGAGGAGAAGCCACAGAAGAAAAACGCCAGAAGCTGCATCAATTGTCCAAAGAGTTACAGCTCAAATTTATATTTGTATATCCTTTCATTTGATCCAGCCAGTAGGCCTGAAACAAATTATTCTTTTATAGATGAGAAGATGGAGTCTCAAAGTAAATAAACAACTTGCCAAACGTCTTCTGACCCCCAACCCAATATCTCTGCATTCACTTCCCCATCCCCTGAAGAACTGACATGTAAGCAACATATGTGACACTGATCTATCTGGGCCCTTTGTTTAGAACACTCCTTATTGGTCATTTTCTGATTATCTCCATCCTTTCACTCTCTCCTCCCTATTTCCCCCACCCAAATTGTGACTCAGGAACACCTTCTCTGCTTCTTAAGCAAGTATCTTCAAGAAATACCCTCTCCTTCTGCACTTTGACATGCTACTTGGTAATTATTGGTCATTCATTCAATCTACAAAAATGGACTAAGCCAATACTGTTGGAATAAAGACTTCGATGTGGTGGGGATGCAAAGGCAAAACACAATCAATCCCCTATCTACAATAATTCCTGTCTACTAAGGTAGACTGATTTATACATTCCACAAATATGAGTTGAGCATGGTATTTGCATTCTTTTATGCTGTGCACTGACAGTTACTGAATTAGAAACTAGTGAGATATGAGGAAAACGCAGGCTGGGGAAAGAAGCAGATGTATAATTCACATTACACAATCAGCTACCACCCTGTAATAACAGTCAGGAGAAAAGGACAAGGAAGAGACTGAAGGACTTTCAAACTACTCTGGGATGAAAGTTAGCAGGAAGAAGCAACAATTGTTATAGATCTGGAAGGATAGATTGGGTTCCTACATAGGGGCTGAGGGAGGAGGCCACTCCATAAGGAAAGTGACTATAGTTGGGGAATATAGGGACTTTTCAGGGCACCTAAAACTGTCCATATAGTAGAAACACATGCAGGTGAATAGAGGGAATAAGAAGATGATAGAACCAAGAAAAGGATCACTTAGAACATCACGTTGAAGCTTTTGAATTTTATTAAATACGTGTGATTTTTTAAGATCTTCCTGTATAAGGGAGTAAAAGGATCAGACATGTATTTCTTATACGTCCCATTAGGCTATAAGCTGCTATAATAAAGAGAACATACTTTATATCTTTTATACTTTCTTAGGAATCTAGAACAGAGCTTGGTCTTAAGAAAAAAGAGTACATTCAGCAAACACAGATACCAGCAATATAAAGATAAGTATGACATGGTTTCAATCTTTACAACTAGTGGAAGAGTTAGAAACAGATGAGTTCAATCTCATTTGAAAAATGATAGTCATTCATGGGATGCTTGGAAGCACGAAGAGGTACTAAACATTTATACTCAATAAATAGTTGTGGCCTAACAGTGTGGGAGTATTGGCATGAGATGTATGAATGCCCAGTGCGATTTTGAAGAGACCACCAAGAATCGATACATTTATGAGTGGCCCTGGCGCTGTCACTGAT
Source organism: Rhinolophus sinicus (assembly GCF_057876585.1). NCBI lineage: Eukaryota > Metazoa > Chordata > Mammalia > Chiroptera > Rhinolophidae > Rhinolophus > Rhinolophus sinicus. The sequence goes on along the minus strand of NC_142509.1, from coordinate 12,321,756 downwards.
TATCTCCACAGATTTGATCAAGTAAACCTTCTCATGATCTGTTCATTTTGTTTACAATATGAGGAGTTAAATGGCAATAATTTCTAAGTTTAAATTTTAATAAACTCTAATTTTATGTTGGCTGATTTAGTGATTTCTCTGGTTCAAGACCCCTTCTCTCATTGCCTTTCCCACCCTGGGCCCGAGAGCTGTGTAATGTGGTCTTCTATAATCCCTCCAGCCTGCAGAACAGGATGTGAAAACCTGGAGCCACTCTTTCAGAAGATGGGGGCAGGGACAGGGCAGGGACATTGGTCGTTCTGGGCATGCAGTCAGCTTGCTGTTAGGCTTCTCAGTTGCAGGAGCCTGTCCACGCCCTCCGTGTCCAGAGACCAGCCCCCCACCCCCACCCCCACCTCCCAGTGCCCTCCCTTTGAGCCCCAGGACTCTTCTCAGCCCCCTCAGACAGCTGAGCCACTTCTCCCACTCACACTGGCTTCTGAGAGAAGGAGACTTCTGTGTTATGTCTAGTGTTATCTGGTCCCTTTTAAAAATGAGACTGGAATAGCCACCACTCCTTCCTCCAAGGGAAACCCTCATGGCACTATTTGAATTGCGTGATGAATTAAGCCCTGCTGAACTACTTTCGTAAATCAACTGGATAATGCTTGGAACTTTAGGAGGGGAATATAATCAGAGATGGCTCTAAAAGTCACTTTAAAAAAAACACACACAAAAAAAAACAGAAGCAGAAATAAAGAAGGACCAGCATTCAGCCTCCAAAAAGAGATTTGAGTTAGCAAGAAAAGTTGAAGAAACAGAAATTTCTCTTTCTCAGATCCTGGTTATTGTTGGCAAGAACCAGAGGTTCTGCTGCAAGGACCTCCCATGATGTTCAACAGGAAAATTTTTTAAAAAGATGAGACTATGCGGGTGTTTTCATTTTAATTAGGGTTATTTATAGAGCACGGAATGCTATGTTTACATGTTGTACATTTTCTTTCTCAGTGGTTATTGTCAGCTTTTTTGGTCTCCTCATTACAGAAACAGAGAGGCAACCTATCTCTTCTGGTTAGTGCCAATCTGAGAGTTGGTTGGAACATGGAGGGAAGACTCCAGAAACCTCTGCTGAGTCAGGTAGAGATTGAGCTGACTCTTCAGAAGCAAGAGTTCTGAGGTCCTGCCACTTCTGTCCCAGACAAGATGAAAACTGCTGACATACCCTGGATATCCCTGGGAATAAATTCTCTGGTGTTAACTTGGATTGTGAACCAGGAATCTCGGGAGACAGGGAGAAGAAATTGCAAATAAGCCTCCCATGTAGAAGTAAATGAGTGTGAGAGCTGAACAAATGGGAGTCAAGTCACTACATCCGCCCTTCTTCCCTCTTTCCAAGCACCCAGGATTTGGAAAGAGGGAAGAAGGGCCCTTGAGTGTTTTGCTGTTGGCTACAAAGAACACTAGACAAGGAGTCAGGGATCTAAATGCCAGTCTCAATTCTACCATAAATAAGGTCTTGGGCAAATCACTTCTCTTTGCTGGTACTCAGTTTCTCTATCTGTAAAACAATGAGGCTTGGGCTCAATGGTCTTGGAGTCTATTGCTTTTACATTTCATGTCAGGGAGGTCTGTGAAAAGAGGTAAGAGCTGCCTCACTCACTATTTCTTCAAAGCATCCTTGGCCAAGGCATTGGATTTCCCATCATGCCTTTGCCCAGCAGCCTATGAAATGGCACTACTTCTGAAGAAAAGGATAGGAAAGCAAAGGTAGCTGGTCAAATCTGCCCAACTCCATGTGGCAGCATATATAGAGATATATTAACAGACATATTAACATGTAAAAGTATATTATCTATAGTAACATGTAAAAACATATGCCTTGAATCTGCACCCCTGGAATGCCTTAGCCTGTTGTTTGACATGAAAAATTTTTTATTCCTCTGCAGAGAGAACTTTGTGGGCCTCTGAAGGTAAGAAAAGACGCATACAGTAGTCTCCTGTTATTCGTGGTTTCCCTTTCTGTGGTTTCAGTTGTGGTCAACTGTGGTCTGAACATATTCAATGGAAAATTCCAGAAATAAACAATTCATAAATTTTAAATTGCCTGTCATTCTGAGTAGCGTGATGAAATCATGTGTCGTCCCTCTCTGTCCCACCCTGGATGTGAATCACATTTTTGTCCAGTGTATCCATGCCGATTAATCACTCAGTAGCCACCTCGGTTATCAGATATACTGTCAAGGTATTGCAGTGCTTATGGTCCAGTAACCCTGATTTTACTTAATAATGGCCCCAAAGCACAAAAGTAGTGATGCTTCCTTTAATTTAAAAGGTGAGAGTTCTAGATTCAATAAGTAGAGAGAAAAATTGTACGCTGAGGTTGCTAAGATCTACCGTAAGAACAAATCTTCTATCCATGAAGTTGTGAAGAAAGAAAATGAAATTTGTGCTAGTTTTGCTCAAACAAAAGTTATGGCCACAGCACTTAATTAAAATGGAAAGGCATTAAATTTGTGGCTGGAAGACAGGAACAGAAAATGTGTTCTGATTGATGTCAATGTGTTGCACAGAAAACATTGAGTCTTCTATATGAAAACTTCAGTAAAGGATCCCCTGAAACAAATAACACCAAGCATTTACTGCAAGTAAGGGATGGTTACACAGATTCAGGAATAGGTTTGGACTAAAAAAATATAAAAATCACTGGAAAGAGAGAGAGACCACATTCACGTAACTTTTATTATAGTATATTTTTCTTTTTGTTTTATTTTATTATTAGTTATTGTTAATCTCTTACTGTGCCCAACTTACAAACTTTACCATTATTAGTTATTGTTGTTAATTTCTTACTATGCCCAATTACAAATTTTACCATAGATATATGTGTATATGAAAATACATAGTATACATAGGGTTTGGTACAATCCACAGTTTCAGGCATCCACTGTGGGCCTTGGAAAGTATCCCCGATGGATAAAGGGGGCTACATATTTATCCAATAAACAATCACCCAAATTTAAGCACATAATGAGACAAGATTATGGGAGGTGAAAAAAAAAAAAAAAAAGAAAGAAAGAAAGAAAGGAATGGGAAGTTGGTGCAATCCACCAAGCACAAAGCCCCTAATGGTTCCCATTTCGTCACTAATTTCCTCAGCCTTCCCCCAGCCCTATCCTGACTGTTTTGCCCGTTAAATGGCCTCTGAAAAGGTCTGCCGTTGCCTTGGGCAATGGTGGGAAAGAGAAAGAAGAAAGGTAATAGAAAGATCATAGGTGGTAGCTCTTGAGAATTCATGACTAGCTAAACAAGATATGATGGGGGGCGGGGAGAGAGAGAGAGAGACGAAAACACAGGAAAAATTCCCCAATGTGGACAGAACAAAAAAAGGGAATCTTGTGCTGTACAGACAACTTCAAAACAGGCTGAGCTCTGCAAACAGTTCTTCCCTCCTTCACCACGACAGAGGGACCTACCCCTGCCCCTCTTCCTTCCCTCTCCCATGGCTCTCCCATAACCTCTCACCCATATCTCCCTATTCTGTTTCTAGCAACCATTCTAGTAAGTGAAGTGTGTCCTTCCCATACAGAGACTCACTGTATACACAGATGTAAACAGTTCTCACTGTCATGCTGACTGCAGACAGACCTCATTCTGTCTGCCTCCTTCAATCTCTTCTAAAGATAAAGACGAAAAGAATGGTGGGAAACTATTTTTTTCCAGGGACACAGCAACCAAAGACCAAATCTTCTGGTTCGGAGCAAGGCTGAGAAAGAGGTAGAAGAAAGATTAGCAATGCTATAAATTAGTTTATATGAGCTGTGGCATACACCCTTGCTTGTGGTAAGGAGAGCCCCCAGTGATTCACTGTATTATTCCTAGGAATTTGGTTCATGTCAGACAGTTTGCTTCAAGACCTTCTTAATTCTTGTGGTTCCCATATGCTGAGAAAGCCATTCTTTAAAAGGGAACTGTTAACCATTCCTCAAGTTGTGTAATCATCAATTTACAAAACCAAAGCCCACCGCTGCTCTGCCAGATTTCATCTGACTCTCAAAAATTAAGGGACCAGTACTGGTCATTTGCATGGCATTTTAGATCTCAAAAAAGAAATGTGAAAAGAAGCACTCATTTTTGAAACAGTGGCTGAAATTACTTTGTAGAGATTTTTCAGTGCTGTTAGCCCACAGAAGGCTTGCAAATCTCTTTGACAGTAGACACAGGCCAGTAATGATATATGTGATAGAAATTGCCCAGAGGACTTCAGCATCAAAGCTCTGGAATTTGACCCAAATTCCAGCCCAATGTTTGTTTTTTTCTAGTTCTTCCACTAGCCAACTTTGAAATAACTGGCCTGATGCTACAATAGTTCCTTTATTTGGTTCACAAGTTGGGAGAGAAGGTAGCCTTATCACAAGAAGCAGAGTCTCACTGTATACATTTGGATGTGCCTGTCCCCAACCAAGGCACTTCTGCACAAAACTCTAAACCCTAAACCATCCATGGCTTCCTTTCTAGAAACATTCTCAACTGGAGACCTTAGAAGACGTAAACGAAGGAGTAAAAGTCATCTTTACCTTTTCTCTGGATGGATCAATACTAGAATAGCTCTCAAATATGTCTGTCTACAGCTCAGTCTCTAAGATCTCAACTTATATTCTCCTACATTTTTGAGTTTCAGGAAGTTAGGGCTTCCTGAATAGTCAGCATCTTCCTACTCCTAGGAAAGACTTCTATCCATTGATTTTACATTCTTCCTTTTTTTTTTAGATTTTATTGGGGAAGGGGAACAGGACTTTTATTGGGGAACATTGTGCACTTCCAGGCCTTTTTTCCAAGTCAAGTTGCTGTCCTTTCAATCCCAGTCATGGGGGGTGCCGTTCAGCTTCAAGTTGCCATCTTTTCAGTCTTAGTTGTGGAGGGCGCAGCTCAGCTCCAGGTCCAGTTGCCATTGCTAGTTGCAGAGGTCACAACCCACCATCCCTTGCGGGAGTTGAACCGGCAACCTTGTGGTTGAGAGCCCACTGGCCCATGTGGGAATCGAACTGGCAGCCTTCGGAGTTAGAAGGACGGAGCTCCAACCGCCTGAGCCACCGGGCCGGCCCCCATGCTTCCCTTTCTATCCTAGTCCATGGCTTCCGATATTTCTGAACCAGCAGCTGTACACATCTATAATAGCATAATCAAGACTTTTTTTTCATTTGTCAGTTTCTAGTTTTCTTTTTCCCCAGTTTTTTGAGATACAGTTGACATATAGAATTGTATTCATTTAAGGTGTACAACATAATGATTTGTTATGTGTATATACTGCAAAATGATCACCACAATAAGTGTAGTTACTATGCATTGCCTCACGTAGTTATTAATACAATTTTTTTTTTCCTGAAGGATGGCAGATTCTGCCAATTTAGCATCATCCCCTAATTTTTTCTTCCATTGCTCCAGTTAAGAAAAGCTGAAAAAATATTGTCAAATCACTGTTGCTAATCCTACGTTAGCAAAAGGATCTGCTCTACGATTTAATCTCATTCCAGGCTATCTCTGAAACACTTCTTTCTGATTCTTCCATTTCCCTTAGAAAGGAGGCATTTATTTCTTCTGAGTTTTGTTGGGATACAGATGTTTTTCAGCCATTAGTTTTCTCACCACAGTGTTGGCAGCAGAAGTTCTTGGTTTGTCCCCTTATCTACACAGTAGCTTTTGCTTTCTTAATAATCCGAAGAGTAGAAAGTTTTGGCAACAATTTGAAGAGAAGTCTCTGGCCAATGTTACTATTGTCTTCCGTTCTCTAGTTTTTTTCTGTCTTCTGAAATATCTTGATCTCCAAGGAGAACGGAGCCAAGCACTCACCCTATGATTCAGCCCCCACAGCTCATGTTTGGGGAAATTATGGCTATGCTGAGACATTGCACATTCATTCTTTTCTTAATATTAATACCTAACTATTGCTTAGAACTGGCCCAGGTCCAACCATTGCAAGATAAAAAAAAAAAAAATTACTGGAAGAATATGTGAGTCTAAATCAAAAGAGAATGATGATAATATTATTTATCAGTATGTTAAGCCATAGCCCATCCCCACTAAGTACCATTCTGTCAAACTGCTGATAACAATGATTTCTAAGGCCCAGCTAAGGGACCACTAATTTCAAGGCATATTAGATATACACATTCAAGGACATGTTTAAAAATGGGCAGACCCTTGAGATTGTGTTAGATTGTTGTCCGTGGAATATTATAATCACCCAGGTAAATTTTCTTAATTTTTTAAAAATTTAGTCACTTGTCTACCATCCCTTGATCCATATGGCCAAATTAAAACAAAAAGAATAAAGGCTGTACTATGACCTACAAGACCTGATAAAATCTGATACCCATTACATTCTCCAGCCTTCTCTCCTGTCCCTCACCGTCTTTATCATTTTCTGATCATGCTGGCCTGAAATACATAATGTTGTTCCCTACCACACTCCCTAGCAATCTTTCACAAGCTATTCCCTCAACCTGGAATGCTGTTCTCCTTCTCTAAAACTTAACTAACTTCTACACAGCCTTCAGATCAGAGAGATGCCATACCATCCAAAGAGAAGTCTTCTCTGTTATCGCCAGACTAACTCACTCATGGTGAACATAAATTGCTTTTGTGCCCTGTATCCATTCAGCTTCCTACTAATCAATCTATTCCTTTCTGGGGAACTATGCTCCCCTCGCTCATAGAGCAATGGCTCATTCTAGGTACAGGCCTAACCCAAAGCGATTGGTATGGAGATGGATTTATTACCCGATCAGACTTTTTCTGAGAATGCTGGAATAAAGATTCTCACTCTTTTCCATTGGGCTTCAAGTTGAGATGTAAGATCTAAAGCTGCGGCATCCATAACAACCCTCTGAAAACAGCGTCCATGCAGCAGAAGCAGAGCTGTGAAATGGAGCAAGAGAAACAAGACTCAGACGGCTTTGGAACTCCTATTGCCACATATGACTAAAGTCTTCAGATTTTTAATTATGTGAGCAAATAAAATTCCTTTTTCTTTTCTTTTTTTTTGCTTAAGCCAATTTAATTTGGATTTTCTCATTTTCGAGAGACAAAGTCCCTGCAAGCCCTGTGATTTCTTGCATTTTGACAGTCATGATGTGGGTAAGCATTTGTTCAATTTCTGGTTTTCACACTAGACTGGAAATTTTATGACAGTTGGAAACATATGAGTCTTATTTATTGTTGTTTTCCAGTTTCTAGTACAATATGAGCTGTAGTAAAATATCAATATCTTTGAATGAACGAAGGAAATTAATAATGCATGAATGGGAGATTCTGAGATCCTACGACCTGTCAGGCCTTTTGTTCCAAGGCCCTAATCTAAAACATGAGCTGACTTCCCTGTGCCTAATATTGGACTTCACGTTCTATAATGGAAAGACCTCTTTTAGAGGACATTTCCACCTTCCTTTCCCCCTCTTTTTCCCAGAAGAGCCCCTTAGCTCTGTAGCTTGGCCGATGCTGCACTCACACTCTCTCTGCCACTCACACGAGCTCTGCCTCATGTTCGAGGGTGGTGGAAGGGCAAAATGTTCATTCCGTGCACACTGTCTGCTAAGCCCGTATGACTTTCACACTTAAGTCATGGTCTCCAACTGCTTCATTGGTGATGAAGAAGATATGTTAATCACCAGCCTACTGACTCCACAAGCTATCTCTCAGTATCTAACCTGAAGCAAGAAAAGAATAGATGCTATTTATTTTCTCTGTGAACCCCAACATCCAGTTAATTGCAGTGGAAACCATCCAGAAAAGAAAAGGATTGGAATCTGGAAAACTAATACCTGTAGATTAAGGCTCCCCAAAGGGCCTTGATCTCAAATTTTGGCCACAGATTTTAGCAACGATGGATGGGTATTGGGGGGTTTTGACCTTATTATGCCTTAGACTGGTTTTTATAATTGTGTGGTTGACTTTTAACTAGTGCAGCTTGTGAAGGCAGATTTAGGTCTTAGGCTTTAGAAGTAAAACACATGTGGTCTTGACTCTTCAAAGTCACTATCATTTGTAACAGTTTTGTCGGTAGGTGAGTAGCTTTTCTTAACATCCACAGGCCTTAGCAAAATGCCAAACAAATGGGGGAGGGGGACTTAGCAAACATGTGCAAGCTATGCTAATTCTGGCAATGATTTGATCAAAGGAAAAAGAGGCCTGCCAATACACCCCTTTAGGCACTGTAGGGGAGCTGGGGTGGTTTAGAGGAAGGAACACTGCAGAATAAAGTTGGCTACTACAGCTGTGTTTCTCAGTCCAGAAAAGAGGTCTAGATTTTAAAATTCAAAAGTAGCTACTTTCCCATTGTACTACAGAGCATTATGAGGTAAGACGCTAGCTTTAAATTTTTAAACCAGTTCTAGATCACCTACCCATAATTTGGTTCATCTTTATGTTACTTTGAAGATGGAACTGCGAAAGGAATGAATTTGAATTCATGTAGCTCATCTACAGAGTTGAAGAATCACCCCAAAGGAAATTGTAAAATTTGCTAAATCACCTAAGTTTAGAAGGAGGCCTTAGACATTGGAGCCCCACGTTACAGCTTCTCCCAAAGAATAGTAGATTGCATCAGTAAATAAAGAAAAAGGAAGGAGAGCCTTTATTATTCAAAGAAAATACCATTACCTTGGGATATGGAGACAAAACATCAATGAAATGATTGTAATCCTGAAGGCTACAAGAGAAATTTAAATACCTATGTCTAAAATGCTTGATCTCTAGGAATCAAGCCTACTGAGGCAATTCAAGGGGAACTGGAATAATTTGCAGAATCAAAACATGTTGGAGTCATATAAACAGAATAGGGGCAATAAAATATTAAGAAAAATTGTCCAAAACTTGGAACAAATCGAAGGGTAGGGTGGAATTTCCTTTCAACATCATATAAAAGCATTGTTTAACAGGCCCATCCAATGATATTTTAGTTTTCTTGGAAAGTTTGTTTGACTTTTCTATTACAATTTGATTAGAGCCCAGATATTTTGAAGTTCCAGGTTAACTAGAACATTTGTTTGATAAAAAAGATAATCACAAAGGTTACAGTTTTATTGCCCTACAGGACATTAATCAATTTGGTATCTATTTTAGGAATCTAATTCTAACTTTTTTTTAAATTATTTTTTTTTCACATTTTCCTGGTTTTAATAGGGTTTTGTTTTGCAATAGTAACAATATTTTTCAAAAATGTTCAAATTGTTTGTTAATTAGAAAGCTAGTGTGTATCTGTTCAATTCAAGATTTATATTTTTATCTATATTGTTTGGAATTGTATAAATTATTTTTTAATGCCTATAAAACACCCAGTTCCACAAACACGTCTTCTGTGAGCCAGCTTTACCATCTTTTGTGTTCCCTCCATAATGAGAATTATGAATACCAAAGGAGAAGTAGTCCATTGATATTTGAATGAGAGCCATGTTTTTAACTTTTGAAAAGTATTCTTAAACAGTTTTGGAGGTCACATTGAGAGTCCCACAGATCCACTTAAACTGTATTGTCTAAAAGTCCAAGTATGTCTTTTCTTGGTTCCTAGAGTGATTAAGTGGCACTACAACTTAACCTGTCCTGACTCTTTCTCCTGATTTTGTGTTTTTGTTTTCATTTGTGTACTTAGCCAAATTTGATTCTGGGTCTGATTTGTGCATGGCTGATGAATTTTTCCCCATAGATGGCAGCAATGATGGAGAATCTAGTTTTCTCATCTGGTCATCAGATGATGGGGATCTATTGTAAGGTGAGAAACAGCAGAGACTTTGGTTAATTAATTCTTTAAATTAAATTTATTGGGTTGACAATGGTTAGTAAAATTACATAGGAAAAGGGGGAGAAGGGATGGTAGAAGAGAGTAAAGGGGGTCAAATATATGGTGATGGAAGGAGAACTGACTCTGGGTGGTGAGCACACAATGTGATATACAGATAATGTATTACAGAATTTGGTTAATTTATTTTTGTTAGTTTTTCTGTCTACTTATGAGCTCAAATAAATAATACACCCTCTGAGAAGGAGACCAAATCTTTAAGATCTAGTCTGGCGAGTTTTTGTGTTTATTTTTGTCCATGGCTAAAGTTGTAAAACTGAAGCTAGGGGCTCTCTGTGTATCTGCAAGCGAGGTAAGTTTTTACCTCTCAGTGTGTGAATGTGTAATATTTTTCTATTTCTGGAGTGTATTATGAAATTAGATTATAATGTATTTTAATGGAGCTAGGTTTCAATTAATTTAGAGAGAATAATAACTGCTTACATAAATCTAATATTTTCCAAGAATTCAGAATATTTCCCTAGAAAATAAACTAAACATCTTATACTTTAAATATATTTTCAAGATAATAAAAAGTCCTTTTAGTAGAAACTAACAGAAGTATTTTTATATAAAAATATGAATTTGTGTAATTAAGGCAAATCTATACTAGTTTGATCATATTTGTTTAAAATAGTCATATTTTCAAAACCTGATTTTATTAGTGTTAAGTATAATATAAACATATATTTTATTTTTATTAGATTTGTTTCTTCATGAAGAAACTAGTTATTCTGAACTCCCTAAATTCCTCATATTGGCCTATGATCAAATTAGTTAATATGACTCCTACATAATCATTATGGTTGTGAAAATTGTCACACTATGTGTTCAACTAAATTAAAAAATAATTTCCATAAAATTTTACCATATTTTATAATGTTTCAGCTGAAAAACCACTTCCAAATTCCTTAGTTAACATTAAGCAGGAGTGACATTAAATTAATTGACTAATCTTTGTACACCTGAATAATTTCTAAGTAAGATAGAATACCAAAACATTGATCGTAATGTATGTCATAATCTTTATACCTTTGTGTCTTATTTTTATGTTATGGAGTGACTATACCTTTGAGTCATGTTAAGGAATATATTCATTCCTGCCGCTTTAGAAAGGTAAAATGGATGTGTGTGACTCCAGGCTGTTGTACCATATACTCATAAGTCATACCCTTACAAGTCTGTTAAAATACTTGCCAGTGGACAAATAATTATCAGTCACCCATCTCCCAGTTTTTTCCTATAAAAGCAGAAGTTAGTTAATTGAGTTGCAAGTTATAGTTAACAAGGGTGATTAATACTATATTAGCAAAGACAGTGGCAGGAAAATACAACAGCATTTGCATAGTGAATGTGTTTTTGTTTATCAAGAAAAACACAGGAGACTCAGGGAAGACCTTAAGCTGTAGGTCAATTCCAAAGTCCATCTATTACCATGTTTCCCCAAAAATAAGACTGGGTCTTATATTAAATTTTTTTATTTCATAAACATGATTTTTTTATATTTTTTAATAACATTTTTTTATTAATTTCAGGTGCACAAAGCAATGTAATAGCTAGACTCCAAAAGACGCATTAGGGCTTATGTTCAGGGGATGTCATCCTGAAAAATCATGGTAGGGCTTATTTTCCGGTTAGGTCTTATTTTCGGGGAAACATGGTTGCAGAATTCCTTCTGGCTCCACAGTCATCAGCCTTTTGTTCTGTTTAAGCCTTCAACTGATTGGATGCAGCTCACCTATATTATGGAGATCAATCTGCTTGAATCAAAGTCCACCGATTTAAATGTTAACCTCATCCAAAAACTCTCTCACAGAAACATCCAGAATAGTTTAACCAATTATCTGGACACGTTGGCCCAGCCAACACATAAAATTCATCATCACACTATTTTTTCTCAGGCACCTATGACCCTATCTTAATCAAGCCACCAAATCGACTTTGAGAACTCTTCTGAATTGATATTCCTAAAATCGTATCCCAATTATTTTAAGTACAACTTTTTTATAGCCAAATTTACTTTTGGATTTTCCCAGAAAGCCCTGGACAATCACAAAGATTTGTTCTTTCATGTTATATAAAGACAAATACTAGAAGTGATTAGGTATACTTGGTATGCTCTGTACTTTTTAATCAGCTCAGTGATATTTTCAGAGCTGCATGGGAAGAGTTGTTAAATCAAAGCATAATTTTGTGTAGGTAAAATGTCATTAATATAAATGTTTCAGAGATTGGACACTTTATGAATTGAATGTACCTGGAGATTTATTAATGCCTTCACTCTCTATAATATGTTCTTACTCTCAGGAGAAACATTGGTCAAACCTTTATGAAATAGTTATGTATTGTCCCTCAATAGAGAATTTTGTTCTCCTCCATGTGGATATTATTGATGACTGTAATAAGTTAACTACACAAGTCATGATTAATTGAATTTCATCCACAAATATTTTCTGCTTTCTTCTGATGCTTACTTGGAAGCTCGCGGCCTTGGTTGTGTTCAGCAAAGGACAATCTCAGTCTCATGTAGAGGACTCCACCAAGTGCTTTTAACTACTGATATCTCAAGGAGGATAGATTCATAAGTATGAACTTCAATGTTTCGACAATTGTCAGACCATACCATGTAACTGAGGAGGGGTTTCCAGGAGTCTTTTTAGTTAAAAAGCCGAGGAATTCAAGAACTCAGACTGCTAACTAAACTCCAGCAGCACAAGAATTAATTTCATGGACAGAATAAACTGATGAGGGATATTGAGTTATCATTATTTATTTTGCAGATTATTTATCTCTTAATGTTCAACATTCTGCTGGAAATAATGAGGAAGATCCTTTCTTTCCCTTCATAACCTACCTCAAACTTTCAATTTAGTAAACTTCCTTTGCAAATTAAAATTAAATATGTGTTTAAATGGTATCTGATTGTCAATGACCACTCAGAATTCAGAAGCAATTTGAAGCTTTGCAGCCATACCGTCTCTGTGGCAACTACTCAATTCTGATGAATATATCCAAATAAATATAGTGATAAGTATATATAAATACTAACACAACCATAGATGATTTGCAAATGAATGAACATGGTTGTGTCCCGATAAAATTTTGTTTACAATAATAGCTGATGGGACTAGTTTGACCAGTGGGCTGTAGTTTGTCAACACCTGATCTAAAGCATCCTGAAATTTCTCTGTTAGCTGCCCTTGATTCTTCCATTTCTAACTTAATTTTTTTTTTATTGGGGTGACAATTGTTAGTTAAATTACATAGATTTCAGGTGTACAGTTCTGTATTACATCATCTATAAATCCCATTGTGTGTTCACCACCCAGAGTCAGTTCTCTTTCCATCACCATATATTTGATCCCCCTTACCCTCATCTCCAACCCCCAACCCCCTTACCCTCTGGTAACCACTAAACTATTGTCTGTGTCTATGAGTTTGTGTTTCTCATTTGTCTTGTTCTTTTGTTGTTTTTGGTTTATATACCACATATCACTGAAATCATATGGTTCTCTGCTTTTTCTGTTTGACTTATTTCGCTTAGAATTATACTCTCAAGATCCATCCATGTTGTCACAAATGTTCCTATATCATTTTTTCTTACCGCTAAATAGTATTGCATTGTGTATATATACCACAACTTCTTTATCCATTCATCTATTGAAGGACATTTTGGTTGTTTCTATGTCTTGGCCTCCGTAAACAAAGCTGCAATGAACATTGGAGCACATGTGTCATTATGTATAAATGTTTTCAGACTTTTTGGGTAGATACCCAGGAGAGGGATTGCTGGGTCATATGGTAATTCTATTCGTAATTTTTTCAGGAACCTCCACACTGCCTTCCATAACGGCTGCACCAGTCTGCATTCCCACCAACAGTGTATGAGGGTTCCTTTTTTTCCACAGCCTCTCCAACACTTGTTACTATTTGTCTTGTTGATGATAGCCATTCTGACTGGGGTGAGGTGATATCTCATTGTGGTTTTGATTTGCATTTCTCTGATGATTAGTGATGTTGAGCATTTTTTCATATGTCTATTTGCCACTTGTATGTCCTCTTTGGAGAAATGTCTCTTCAGGTCCTCTGCCCATTTTTCAATTGGATTGTTTGTTTTTTTTGTTGTTGAGTTGCATGAGTTCCTTGTATATTTTGGATATTAGCCCATTATCGGAGGCACTGTTTGCAAAAATCTTCTCCCATTCAGTTGGTTGCCTCTTTATTTTGTTGATGGTTTCTTTTGCTGTGCAGAAGATTTTAAGTTTCATATAGTCCCATTCATTTATTTCAGCTTTTACTTCCATTGCCTTTGGAGTCAAATTCATAAAATGCTCTTTGAACCCAAGGTCCGTAAGTTTAGTACCTATGTTTTCTTCTATGCAGTTTATTGTTTCAGGCCTTATGCTTAAATCTTTGATCCATTTTGAATTAATTTTGCCACATGGTGACAGATAGCAGTCCACTTTCATTCTTTTGCACGTGGCTATCCAATTCTCCCAGCACCATTTATTGAAGAGGCTGTCTTTTCTCATTGGATGTTTTATCCTTCTTTGTCAAAAATTATCTGTCCATATTTATGTGTGTTTATTTCTGGGTTCTCAATTCTACTCCATTGGTCTATGTGTCTGTTTTTCTGCCAATACCATGCTTTTTTTATTATTGTAGCCCTGTAGTACAAGTTAAAGTCAGGGAGTGTGATACCTCCAGTATTGTTCTTTTTTGTTAAGATTGTTTTGCCTATTCGGGGTCTTTTGTGGTTCCAAACAAATGTGATGATTTTTTGTTCTATATCTTTAAAAAATGCCATTGGGATTTTGATGGGGATTACATTAAATCTGTATATTGCTTTGGGTAATATGGCCATTTTAACTATGTTGATTCTTCCAATCCATGAGCACGGAATGTCTTTCCGTTTTTCTGTGTCTTCTTCAGTTTCTTTTAAAAATGTCTTATAGTTTTCAACATACAGGTCTTTTACATCCTTTGTTAAGTTTATTCCTAGGTATTTTATTCTTTTTGCTGCAATTGCAAAATGAATTGTTTTTTGTATTTCTATTTCTGATATTTCATTGTTAGTATGTAGGAATGCAATGGACTTTGGTACGTTTATTTTGTAGCCAGCAACTTTACTGTATTCGTTGATTGTTTCTAATAGCTTTTTGGTGGAGTCTTTAGGGTTTTCTATATATAGCATCATGCCATGTGCAAAGAGTGACAATTTAACTTCTTCATTCCCAATTTGGATGCCTTTTATTTCTTTCTCTTGCCTGATTGCTCTGGCAAGGACTTCCAACACTACGTTGAAAAGCAGAGGTGATAGGGGACAGCCCTGTCGTGTTCCTGAACGTAGAGCAAAGGGCTTCAGTTTTTCACCATTAATTATGAGATTAGCTGAGGGTTTGTCATATATGGCCTTTATTATGTTAAGGTATTTTCCTTCTATACCTATTTTATTAAGTGTTTTAATCATAAATGGATGTTGTACCTTGTCAAATGCTTTTTCTGCATCAATTGATATAATCATATGTTTTTTGTCCTTTCGTTTCTTTACGTGATGTATCACATTGATGGGTTTGCAGATGTTGAACCATATTTGTGCCCAGGGCATGAACCCCAGTTGGTCGTGATGAATAATCTTTTTAATGCATTGTTGTATTCGATTTGCTAGAATTTTGTTTAGGATTTTTGCATCTGTGTTCATCGGAGATACTGGTCTATAGTTTTCTTTATTTGTGTGCTGTCCTTACCAGGTTTTGGTATCAGGGTAATGTTGGCCTCATAAAATGAGTAAGGGAGTACTGTCTCTTCTTCAATTTTTTGGAAGAGTTTGTGCAGGATTGGTATTAGATCCTCTTTGAAGGTTTGGTAGAATTCACTAGTGAAGCCATCTGGTCCCGGACTTTTGCTTTTGGGAAGGTTTTGGATGACTGATTCAATTTCGTTACAAGTGATCGGTCTGTTTAGATTTTCCAGTTCTTCATGATTCCTTCATATATAGCCTAGGAAAGCTATATGTTTCTAAGAACTTGTCCATTTCTTCTAGGTTATTGAATTTCGTGGCATTATAGTCCTTCATAATATTCTTGGATGATCCTTTGTATTTCTGTGGTGTCCGTGATAACTTCCCCTTTTTCATTTCTGATTTTGTTAATTAGTGTCTTCTCTCTTTTTATCTTAGTGAGTTTAGACAAGGGTTTGTCAATTTTGTTAATCTTTTCAAAGAACCAGCTCTTTGTCATATTAATTTTTTCTATTGTCTTTTTGTTCTCTATTTAATTTAGTTCTGCTCTGATTTTTGTTATTTCCTTTCTTCTGCTGACCTTGGGTTTCATTTGTTCTTCTTTTTCTAGTTCTTTAAGGTGTAACATGAGGTTATTTATTTGGGATTTTTCTTGTTTCTTGAGATAGGCCTGTAATGATATAAATTTCCCTCCTAAAATTGCTTTCGCTGCATCCCCCAAATTTTGGTAGGATGTATTTTCATTGTCATTTGTTTCTATGTATCTTTTGATCTCTCCTCTAATTTCTTCTTTGACCTGGTCGTTCTTTAAAAGTATGTTGTTTAATCTCCATGTATTTGTGTTTTTTCCTGCTTTCTTTTTGCAGTTGATATCCAATTTCAAAGCCTTGTGATCAGAGAATATACTTGGTATGATTTCAATCTTCTTAAATTTGCTGAGGCTGATTTTATGTCCCAATATATGGTCTATCCTTGAGAATGTTCCATGTACACTATAAAAAAATGTATAGTCTGATGTTTTAGGATGAAGTGCTCTATATATGTCAATTATGTCCATTTCATCTAATGTGTCATTTAGGGCTGCTATTTCATTATTTATTTTCTGTTTGGATGATCTATCCATAGCTGTCAATGATGTAGTTAAGTCCCCTAGTATAATAGTGTTTTGGTCAATTTCTCCCTTTAGTTGTTAGTAGGTGCTTGGTATATTTCGGTGCTCCCTAATTGGGGGCATAAATATTGATGACTGTTTTGTCTTCTTGTTGTGTATTCCCCTTTACCATTATGGAATGTCCATCTTTGTCTCTTGTTACCTTTTTCACCCTGAAGTCTGTTTCATCTGATATCAGTATGGCTACACCTGATTTTCTCTGGATACCATTTGCTTGGAGTGTCAATTTCCACCCTTTCACTTTGAGTCCATGCTTGTCCTTGTAGCTGAGATGTGTCTCTTGGACACAGCATAAGGTTGGGGTTAGTTTTTTGATCCAATCTGCTACTCTGGGACTTTTTATTGGTGAGTTCAGTCCATTTACATTTAGGGTGATTATTGGTATGTGAGGATTTCCTGCCATTGTATCTTTAGTTTTCTGGTAAGGCTGTGTCTCCATTGTTTCTTTGCCTTTTTGTTGTTGTCTATTATTTCTGTGTGGTGGTATTCTATGATTTTTCCCTCTGTTTCTTCTTTTATTGCAGTATATATTTCAGTTCTGGATATTTTTTTTTAGTGGTTACCCTTAAGTTTATGTGAAAGAAAGTTTGATATTTAGAGTATTCCATTTTCTTCAGCACGCTTACTTTCTCCATTTCCATATTCCGGTTCAGGCCTTTACTCTCCCCCTTTTTACGCTTTGGTTGCCACAAATTGTCCCTGTTGATGGTGGTCAAATAGCCTCCTTTAGTATTTCTTGTTGTGCAGGTTGTGTATTAGAGAATTCCCTCAGCTTTTGTATGTCTGGAAAGGTCTTTATTCCTCCTTCACATCTAAAGGATATCTTTGCTGGATATATTATTCTGGGCTCATAATTTCTCTCTTTCAATAGTTTGAATATTTGTTTCCACTCCCTCCTGGCTTGTAGAGTTTCTGCTGAAAAATCTGATGATAATCTAATGGGCTTTCCTTTGTAGGTTTCCATCTTCTTTTCCCTGCTGCCTTGAGGATTCTTTCTTTGTCGTTGATTTTAGACAGCTTCAATACAATGTGCCTTGGAGAAGGCCTATTGGGATTGAGGTAATTAGGTGTTCTAGTTGCTTCTTGGATTCGAGGATCCAGTTCTGTCCACAAATTTGGGAAGTTCTCATCGACAATTTGTTTGAATATATTCTCTGTTCCCTTCTCTCTTTCTTCTCCTTCTGGTATGCCCATTATTCTCATATTGCTCTTTCTGATGGACTCAGAAAGTTCTTGTAGAGTTCTTTCATTTCTTTTAAGTCTCAAGTCTCTTTCTTCTTCCATCCGTGTCATTTTCAGGTTTCTGTCTTCAATGTCACTGATTCTTTCCTACATCTGGTCAACTCTACTACCTAAGCTGGCTATTTCATTCTTAATTTCTTCTATTGCGTTCTTAATCTCCAGAAATTCTATTTGGTTCTTTTCTTTTTTTTTTTTTTTTTTTTAATTAAATTTATTGGGGTGACAATTATTAGTAAAATTACATAGATTTCAGGTGTACAATTCTGTATTACATCATCTATAAATCCCATTGTGTGTTCATCACCCAGAGTCACTTCTTCCATCACCATATATTCGATCCCCCTTACCTTCACCTCCACCCCCACCCCCCTTACCCTCTGGCAACCACTAAACTATTGTCCGTGTCTATGAGTTTCTGTTTCTCATTTGTTTGTCTTGTTCTTTTGTTGTTTTTGGTTTATATACCACATATCAGTGAAATCACATGGTTCTCTGCTTTTTCTGTCTGACTTGTTTCGCTCAGCATTACTCTCTCAAGATCCATCCATGTTGTCACAAATGTTCCTATATCATCTTTTCTCACTGCCGAATAGTATTCCATTGTGTATATGTACCACAACTTCTTTATCCATTCATCTATCGAAGGACATTTTGGTTGTTTCCATGTCTTGGCCACCGTAAACAAAGCTGCAATGAACATTGGCGCACACGTGTCTTTATCTCTAAATGTTTTCAGATTTTTTGGGTAGATACCCAGGAGAGGGATTGCTGGGTCATACGGCAATTCTATTCGTAATTCTTTGAGGAACCTCCACACTGCCTTCCATAATGGCTGCACCAGTCTGCATTCCCACCAACAGTGTATGAGGGTTCCTTTTTCTCCACAGCCTCTCCAACATTTGTTTCTATTTGTCTTGTTGATGATAGCCATTCTGACTGGGGTGAGGTGATATCTCATTGTGGTTTTGATTTGCATTTCTCTGATGATTAGTGATGTTGAGCATTTTTTCATATGTTTATTTGCCATTTGTATGTCCTCTTTGGAGAAATGTCTCTTCAAGTCCTCTGCCCATTTTTCAATTGGGTTGTTTGTTTTTTTGTTGTTGAGTTGCATGAGTTCCTTGTATATTCTGGATACTAGCCCCTTATCGGAGGCACTGTTTGCAAAAATCTTCTCCCATTCAGTTGGTGGCCTCTTTATTTTGTCAATGGTTTCTTTCGCTGTGCAGAAGCTTTTAAGTTTCATATAGTCCCATTCATTTATTTTAGCTTTTACTTCCATTGCCTTTGGAGTCAAGTTCATAAAATGCTCTTTGAACCCAAGGTCCATAAGTTTAGTACCTATGTTTTCTTCTATGCAGTTTATTGTGTCAGGTCTTATGCTTAAGTCTTTGATCCATTTTGAATTAACTTTGGTACATGGTGACAAATAGCAGTCCAGTTTCATTCTTTTGCACGTGGCTATCCAATTCTCCCAGCACCATTTATTGAAGAGGCTGTCTTTGCTCCATTGTATGTTTTTAGCTTCTTTGTCAAAAATTATCTGTCCATATTTATGTGGTTTTATTTCTGGGTTCTCAATTCTATTCCATTGGTCTATGTGTCTGTTTTTCTGCCAATACCATGCTGTTTTGATTATTGTGGCCCTGTAGTACAGGCCAAAGTCAGGAAGTGTGATACCTCCATTATAGTTCTTTTTTCTTAAGATTGCTTTGGCTATTCGGGGTCTTTTGTGGTTCCAAACAAATCTGATGATTTTTTGTTCTATTTCTTTAAAATATACCATTGGGATTTTGATGGGGATTGCATTGAATCTGTATATTGCTTTGGGTAATATGGCCATTTTAACTATGTTGATTCTTCCAATCCATGAGCACGGAATGTCTTTCCATTTCTTTGTGTCTTCTTCAATTTCTTTCAAAAATGTCTTATAGTTTTCAGCATATAGGTCTTTCACATCCTTGGTTATGTTTATTCCTACGTATTTTATTCTTTTTGCTGCAATTGCAAAAGGAATTGTTTTTTGTATTTCTTTTTCTGAGATTTCATTGTTAGTATATAGGAAGGCAATGGACTTTTGTGCGTTGATTTTGTAGCCAGCAACTTTACTGTATTCGTTGATTGTTTCTAATAGCTTTTTGGTGGAGTCTTTAGGGTTTTCTATATATAGCATCATGTCATCTGCAAAGAGTGATAATTTAACTTCTTCATTCCCAATTTGGATGCCTTTTATTTCTTTCTCTTGCCTGATTGCTCTGGCAAGGACTTCGAACACTATGTTGAAAAGCAGAGGTGATAGGGGACAGCCCTGTCGTGTTCCTGAACGTAGAGCAAAGGGCTTCAGTTTTTCTCCATTAATTATGAGATTAGCAGAGGGCTTATCATATATGGCCTTTATTATGTTAAGGTATTTTCCTTCTATACCCATTTTATTAAGTGTTTTAATCATAAATGGATGTTGTATCTTGTCAAATGCTTTTTCTGCATCAATTGATATAATCATATGATTTTTGTCCTTTATTTTGTTTATGTGATGTATCACATTGATGGATTTGCGGATGTTGAACCATCCTTGTGCCCCAGGGATGAACCCCACTTGGTCGTGATGAATAATCTTTTTAATGCATTGTTGTATTCGATTTGCTAGAATTTTATTTAGGATTTTTGCATCGGTATTCATTAGAGATATTGGTCTGTAGTTTTCTCTTTTTGTGCTGTCCTTACCAGGTTTTGGTATCAGGGTAATGTTGGCCTCATAAAATGAGTTAGGGAGTACTGTCTCTTCTTCAATTTTTTGGAAGAGTTTGTGCAGAATTGGTATTAGATCCTCTTTGAAGGTTTGGTAGAATTCACTAGTGAAGCCATCTGGTCCCGGACTTTTGCTTTTGGGAAGGTTTTGGATGACTGATTCAATTTCGTTACTGGTGATCGGTCTGTTTAGATTTTCCAGTTCTTCATGGTTCAGCCTTGGAAGGCTATATGTTTCTAAGAACTTGTCCATTTCTTCTAGGTTGTTGAATTTGGTGGCATATAGTCCTTCATAGTATTCTTGGATGATCCTTTGTATTTCTGTGGTGTCCGTGATAACTTCCCCTTTTACGTTTCTGATTTTGTTAATCAGTGTCTTCCCTCTTTTTATCTTAGTAAGTCTAGCCAAGGGTTTGTCAATTTTGTTAATCTTTTCAAAGAACCAGCTCTTTGTCACATTAATTTTTTCTATTGTCTTTTTGTTCTCTATTTCATTTAGTTCTGCTCTAATTTTTATTATTTCCTTTCTTCTGCTGACCTTGGGTTTTACTTGTTCTTCTTTTTCTAGTTCTTTAAGGTGTAACATGAGGTTATTTATTTGAGAGTTTTCTTGTTTCTTGAGATAGGCCTGTAATGAGATAAATTTCCCTCTTAAAACTGCTTTCGCTGCATCCCAAAAATTTTGGTAGGATGTATTTTCATTGTCATTTGTTTCTATGTATCTTTTGATCTCTTCTCTAATTTCTTCTTTGACCCAGTCCTTCTTTAAAAGTATGTTGTTTAATCTCCATGTATTTGTGTTTTTTCCCGCTTTCTTTTTACAGTTGATATCCAATTTCAAAGCCTTGTGATCAGAGAATATGCATGGTATGATTTCAATCTTCTTAAATTTGTTGAGACTGATTTTATGTCCCAATATATGGTCTATCCTTGAGAATGTTCCGTGTACACTAGAAAAGAATGTATAGTCTGATGTTTTAGGATGAAGTGCTCTATAAATGTCAATTATGTCCATTTCATCTAATGTGTCATTTAGGGCTACTATTTCGTTATTTATTTTCTGTTTGGATGATCTATCCATAGCTGTCAATGATGTATTTAAGTCCCCTAGTATAATTGTGTTTTGGTCAATTTCTCCCTTTAGTTCTGTTAGTAGTTGCTTGGTGTATTTCGGTGCTCCCTGATTGGGGGCATAAATATTGATGACTGTTATGTCTTCTTGTTGTACAGTCCCCTTCACCATTATGAAATGTCCATCTTTATCTCTTGTTATCTTTTTCACCTTGAAGTCTGTTTCATCTGATATCATTATGGCTACACCTGATTTTCTCTGGGTACCATTTGCTTGGAGTGTCAATTTCCACCCTTTCACTTTGAGTCTATGCTTGTCCTTGTAGCTGAGATGTGTCTCTTGTAGACAGCATATGGTTGGGTTTAGTTTTTTGATCCAATCTGCTACTCTGTGCCTTTTTATTGGTGAGTTCAGTCCATTTACATTTAGGGTGATTATTGATATGTGAGGATTTCCTGTCATTCTATCTTTAGTTTTCTGGTAAGGCTGTGTCTCCATTGTTTCTTTGCCTTTTTGTTGTTGTCTATTATTTCTGTGTGGTGGTATTCTATGATTTTTCCCTCTGTTTCTTCTTTTATTGCAGTATATATTTCAGTTCTGGATATTTTTTTTTAGTGGTTACCCTTAAGTTTATGTGAAAGAAAGTTTGATATTTAGAGTATTCCATTTTCTTCA
The DNA here is from genome assembly GCF_057876585.1 of Rhinolophus sinicus. Classification (NCBI taxonomy): domain Eukaryota; kingdom Metazoa; phylum Chordata; class Mammalia; order Chiroptera; family Rhinolophidae; genus Rhinolophus; species Rhinolophus sinicus. The sequence continues at coordinate 12,299,300 of NC_142509.1, read as the reverse complement.
GCACGCTTACTTTCTCCATTCCCATATTCCGGTTCAGGCCTTTACTCTCCCCCTTTTTGAGTTTTGGTTGCCACAAATTGTCCCTGTTGATGGTGGTCGAATAGCCTCCTTTAGTATTTCTTGTTGTGCAGGTTGTGTATTAGAGAATTCCCTCAGCTTCTGTATGTCTGGAAAGGTCTTTATTCCTCCTTCATATCTAAAGGATATCTTTGCTGGATATATTATTCTTGGCTCATGATTTCTCTCTTTCAATAGTTTGAATATTTGGTTCCACTCCCTCCTGGCTTGTAGAGTTTCTGCTGAAAAATCTGATGATAATCTAATGGGCTTTCCTTTGTATGTTACCGTCTTCTTTTCCCTGGCTGCCTTGAGGATTCTTTCTTTGTCGTTGATTTTAGACAGCTTCAATACAATGTGCCTTGGAGAAGGCCTGTTTGGATTGAGGTAACTAGGTGTTCTATTTGCTTCTTGGATTCGAAGGTCCAGTTCTGTCCACAAATTTGGGAAGTTCTCATCGACAATTTGTTTGAATATATTCTCTGTTCCCTTCTCTCTTTCTTCTCCTTCTGGTATGCCCATTATTCTTATATTGCTCTTTCTGATGGAGTCAGAAAGTTCTTGTAGAGTTCTTTCATTTCTTTTAAGTCTCAAGTCTCTTTCTTCTTCTATCTGTGTCATTTCCAGGTTTCTATCTTCGATGTCACTGATTCTTTCCTCCATCTGGTCAACTCTACTACCTAAGCTGGTTATTTCATTCTTAATTTCTTCTATTGAGTTCTTAATCTCCAGAAATTCTATTTGGTTCTTTTTTAAGATTTCAATCTCTTTCGTAAAATGCTCATACTGTTCTTTGATTGAGTTTCTGAGTTCATTTAACTGCCTATCTGTGTTTTCTTGTATCTCGTTGAGTTTTTTCAGAACTGCAATCTTGAATTCTCTGTCATTTAAGTCACATATTTCTGTATCTTTAAGTGCCTTCTCTGGAGATTTTTCACTTTCTTTCTGAGCTATCTTGTTGCCTTGGTTATTCATGGCGATTACTGGTTTACTATTTCTCTTCCTAGACATCTACAGGAGTGACTTCTGCAACAGGTTGATAGGAAGCGGTCTTTCTTTTGTTTGCCAGTACTTGTTGGTAGAATGTTTTATTATTTCTCCAACTGCAACTTATTTTTCTTCTCCCACACGGTAGTGCTATTTTCTCTGCACTATTCCAACTTCTCACACAATGGGGGGATTCCCTGGGAGACGGGCTTCTCCTCTATTTATAGTTCGTCTAGGTCACAGGGCGCAGTGTCCCGGGGGGTATGCGGAGAGCTTTTGATGTTCCAAAGCTCTTCCAGCTCCTGATTCAGAGCCCGTATGTTTCAGCAGTTCTGTTTACTCCTGCAGGGATCCGCCCAGCTAGGTGGGGTCAGGGGTGGGGTGAGTTGTGAGAGGTGGCCCAGAGCAATGGCGGCAACCACCACCACAGCCGGTCCTGCTTCCACAGGTCACTCCCCTTTGCCGGAACTAGTTGGGCTGTGAATTTGTGTCTGCGGTACACAGTTCTCAAAATAGCAAATTTTCTGTTGTTTTGATCTGACACTACTACTGTTTCGCCTCTAGCACCGGGCAGGTGGGGGCGGGGCGAGCTCTGGGAGGGGAGGGAGGGGGCGGCTAGTCTCAGTGCCTAAGGCTCCGTTCTCTGCTCGGCAGTGCGGCTTAAACCACCGTTTTCAGCCTTTTTCCCTCAGTCTTTTCTCCGAGGTCTCTGCCGTGAGCGTTGGGTTCAGCCGTGTTATATGCTGTCCCCTCAGCCCCGTGGGCCACAAGCGGAGCCCTAGCAGTCCGAGTTCTTCCCTCTCCCGCAGCTGCGGTAGTTCCGGGAAGCAGCGAGCTCGGTGCACTGAGCGAGGTCTGCGTCCTGCGCCCGCGCGGCTCCGTCTCCGCGCGCTTCTCCCTTTCTTCCTCCCTCCACTCGCGCGAATCTCCCACCTGTAGGTGATTTCAGTCGGTAGTGGGCCTCTTCGTCTTGCCTGTCTGCTGTGCAGGGAGTCCTTTGTGGAGTTTTTGTTGTTCGATTCTTTGTAGATTCCAGGGGAGCTTTACAGAGGCTCACCTCACTCCGCCATTTTTCCGGAAGTCTCTATTTGGTTCTTTTTAAAATTTCAATCTCTTTCATAAAATGCTCATGTTCTTTGATTGTGTTTCTGAATTCATTAAACTGCCTTTCTGTCTTTTCTTGCATCTCGTTTAGTTTTTTCAGAACTGCAATCTTGAATTCTCTGTCATTTAAGTCACATATTTCCATATCTTTAAGTTCCTTTTCTGGAGACTTTTCACTTTCTTTCTGAGCTTTCTTGTTGCCTTGGTTATTCATGGCAATTACTGATTTATTATTTCTCTTCCCAGACAGCTACAGGAGTGGCTTCTGCAACAGGTTGATAGGAAGAGGTCTTTTGTTTTCCTGCACGTGTTTGTAGAATGTTTTATTTTCTCTCCGACTGCAGCCTTTTTTTCTCACACTGTAGTGTTGTATTTTCTCTGCACTCTTCCAGCTTCTCACACAATGGGGGGATTCCCTGGAAGGTGGGCTTCTCCTCTGTTAACAGTTCACCTGGGTCATAGGGCACCGCGTCCCTGTGGGGATGTGGAGAGCTTCTGAATTTCCAAAGCTCTTCCTGCACCAGATTCAGAGCCCGTTTGTTTCAGCAGTTCTGTTTACTCCTGCAGGGATCCACCCAGATAGGTGGGGACAGGGACTGGGTGGGTTGTGAAAGGTGGCCCAGAACAATGTCGGTGACCACCACCACAGCTGATCCTGTTTCCACAACTTCCTCCCTTTTGCCGGAACTAGTTGGGCTGAGAATCTGTGTCTGCAGTCCACAGTTCTCAGAACAGCAAATATTCTATTCTTTTGATCTGACATTGTTACTGTTCCACTTCTAGCACTGGGCAGGTGGGGGCGGGGCGAGCTCTGGGAGGGCAGGGAGGGGGCGGCTAGTCTCAGTACCTAAGGCTTCTATTCTCTGCAGCAGGGAGGGCTTAAACCACTGTTTTCAGCCTTCTTCCCTCAGTCTTTTCTCCAAGGTTTCTGCCATGAGCGTTGGGTTCAGCTGTGTTCTATGCTGTCCCCTCAGCCCTTTGGGCCATAAACGGAGCCCTAGCAGTCCGGGTTCTTCCCTCTCCCATAGCTGCAGTAGTTCCGGCATGCAGCCAGCTTGGAGCACTGAGCTAGGTCTGTGTCCTGCACCCACGTGGCTCCGTCTTGCACTTCTCCCTTCCCTCCTCCCCCGCTCACTTGATTCACCCACCTTTAGGTGAATTCAGTAGTGGGCCTCTTTGTCTTGCCTGTCTGCTGTTCAGGGAGTCCTTTGTGGAGTTACAGTTGTTCGATTAGTTGTAAATTCCAGGGGAGATTTACAGAGGCTCACCTCACACCGCCATTTTGATCTATCACTTCCATTTCTAACTTAATTTATAGCTCTAAAATATATCAGGCACAAGCTTGTTTTCTTTCTTTTTCTTTTCTTTTCTTTTTTTTTTTTTTTTTTTTTGGCTTCTTGATTCAGTATTTATTGTAACATTGCAATAACTCAAATTCAAAGATTTCTGGGCATAATAGAAAAGACACATCCATCAAAGTTCTGAGGGACTAGATGCCTATGTCTTGTTTTTTGTTTGTTTGTTTGTTTTTTAGTTTCAGAAAAAACTGAGGGGTGCTAGATGGGAGGTGGGTGGGGATGAGGGAGAAGGTGAGGGGATTAGAACGCACAAATTAGTAACCACAAGTTTCCCACGGGGATACGAAAGACAGTTTGGGGAATATACTCTATAATATAGTAAAGATTTTGTAGGGTATCCAATGGACATTTGTCTTAGTAGAGAGTCCACTTCATGGAAGGTGTGGATGCCTGACCACTGCACAGTACACCTGCAGCTGAAGCTGAATAAGAATGAATGTCAACTATAATTTAATCTATACGTAGTCACAGGATGCGTAGTACAGGCACACGCTTTCTTCAGTGAATCTTTCTTAGGGTCTTTGGATTGGCGAGACTTTTCTTTCACCTCTGTCTAAGTGGATTTCTTTCTCTCCAGTGTGATAGAGGCTAATAGGTGTCAGCCATCTTCCACCCAAGTTGGAATTAAGAGAGAAACACAGGAGTTAGACAAGTGAGGATCAAAACAACAGTTTTATTACAGATCAAATCTACTTTAGAGAATGTAGCTGAGGTTGCAGTCAAGTGGACATGCTAATACTTCATTCTGACTTAGGCAGACTTACTTACTTAATCACAAGCACATCTGGACACAGGCCACTCCGTGTGGGCCTATCCCTATAAAAGTTAGAATGCAAGTAGCAAGAGTATATACATTCTTCAGAAACGTCTCAGGAAAGGAGTAAGCAGGGGGCTCATTAACACATGCCTAGGTTTACCTCCCAAATTCTCAATCAGAAAAATAATTAGTCTCTCCATGGGGAGGTTTGAGTTAGTAGATTCAGGGACCAAGAGTATTTCTGTACTAGAGGTTTATCCACAATAAAATATTAACCAAGGGGGAAAAAACAGGGTTTCTTTTAATACCTCAATAACCTTTGATCCTTTTATTCTCTTGACCAAACTAGTCAATGACCACTCATTCCTTAAAATACCAATTCTGACATCTCAGTCTGAGATTAAAGATGCTTAACTATCTGTTTCTAAACTGCCATTGTCATCTTATTATTAGTTACCACCGTAGGATTCTGGCCCGATGAGTCTACTGATTGTCTCTAAAAGATGATGTTCATACTCCTGCCACCTTTCTTTCCTATGCCATTGCTTCCACCTGGAATGCACTCCCTAATTTTCTTGTTTGAGTCATAGCTATCTTTTAGGGTCTGCTCCAGCAACTGTGAAAACTACCCTGATCACTTGAGTTCGCAATGACCTCTTTGCCCTTGAATTCCTGAAGCCCTTAGTGTCTATACCACTCATTAGGCATTTCCAGTTTGTGTTGCCAGTAAATTTTGTACAGTTCTATCTCCAAATTTAGATTTTCAGTTCCTTGAAGTCCAGCAGAATTTAGTAGGATTTTTGGTTTTCTCAAGCCAAGTAGCACAGTGATTTCATATAATGTAGGTGTTTGGATGTTTGCTCATTGATTATAATGACTTGTTAAAATGACCTGTTAAATGCTTACAAATGCTTAGAGTTCATCACTAATCCAAACTACTCCCATCAGTAAAAATTAATGGGGACTTGCTCTATTTATAATAAGTCTCCAGGAAATGTCATGTGTTTTGTGTTGCTATTGACCCAGAACCATGAAAAGAGTGTTTAGCTGGGTTGTTCCCAGTACTGTGGAAATGAGGGTTTGCTGTGCTTCCTGACCACATCCTTCTCGTGAACGGCTCAGATATTAAGGTTATTTGCTTCCAGAGATAGAAATTGAGTAGTATTTATAGTATCCTTTCCCCTTCAAGAAAATCTGAAGAATTATCTTCTGTAATAATACCAAAGTAATTTGGAAATGTCAGAACACGTGTATGGATATCGTAAGTCCTTTCAAATAATATTGTTCCATAAAACATTAATGTTAGTTAGTCAGGCAATTTTTTTTTGTATCAGTAGTTAAATACAAATGTGATTCAATGCTGGTAAAAGAGCATTAGCAATGTGAAGTGAATTTTGGGTTATCACAGTATTAGGAGGGGATGCTCCTGCCGGTTAGTGTGCAATGGCCAGGGGTCCTAGATATCCTGCAGTGTATAGAACATTGCCACGCAACTAAAAATTACCACATATTCCACATGGTTTTTAAATGTCCCTCCAGACAGTCATGTGGGTGAAAATCTATTTATAATTATCTGAGCCTAATACTTAATTCCATTTACACATAAACAGTTAGGACCTAATTTTTGTATAGTGTTAAAACACGGTTTTGTGCAGTTTGAATTATCTATAAATACAACTGCTATGTAAATTGGGGGAATGCACATTTTGTCTTGTATGGAAATTCAACAAACTTCGTTAAACATTCTGAAAAGTCATATTGCCAGTGGCAGTACCACTTATGGCATTTGAATACACTTTGCAACACACTCATCAGACATAGAACCATTATCTCAAATATTTCCTCCACAAAGCATTTTCTAAAATCCTCTTTTCTTCAGATATATTCAAACCACCACTCCAACTGGATCTCTTCAACACTAAAAACATCCTCAACTTACTAACTTGGGCTACAATTTTTGTTTACATGTTTATGTCTCAGCTTTTATTTATTCTTATATCTTTAAAATCTTACAGAATACCCAATATACAGGAGACACTTTATAAATGTTTAGTGAATATATTCATTTCATTCTTGCATTTGTTTTATAAGAAATATTTCTTTAGCATTGACAATGGGCAAAACAGTGCTAGATGATAGAAATATTTTGGGGGGCAAATAAGATATGGTCTCTGACCTCATGGAGCTTAAACTCCAATCAGAGAGAGAAAAAATTATTAATTATGCAATTTTTAACCTTGGTAGAATTGTACAAATGTTACTGTTGATAAGTACAAGGTGCTATGAGAGTGGATAAATGGGAGAACCAGGTTTAGGCTAGAAGAGAAATAGGAAATGATATTGAAGTGTATCAGCCATCTATCTATCACTACATAACAAATCAACCCCAAACTTAGTGGCTTAAAACAGCCACCATTTATTATTGCTCACAAGTCTAGGGATCAATTGAAAAGTTCTGTTGATCTGGCCCAGAATCGGATCTCAGCTAGGCTTCCTCCTGAGTTTGTGGTCCGTTACAGATTGGCTGGGATTGGCTGGTCTGGGATGGCCTCAGTTGGAATCCTCCAGGAGGTCGGACCAGGTTTGTTCACAGGGTGATGGTGGGGTTCTAAGACAGCAAGCAGAAGCCTGCAGTGTGGGCTGAGGCTCAGGCTCAGAACTGGCACCACTTCCCTCCTACTGGCCAAGGTATGTCACAAGGCCAGTGCAGATGCAAGGGGTAGGAAAAGAGAATCTCCCCCTCTATGGGAAGAGCTGCAGAGTCACATGGCAAAACATGCAGATCCAGAAGGAGTAGAAAATTGTACTATTTTTATAATCAGCTGCTCTAAGTTAAGATTGAAAGAGTAAGTACAAGTCAACCAGGCAAATAGGGAAGAGAATTGTGGTCAGCATATAAAAACCCTGAAGCAGGAAAAAGTATGGAACATTCCAGAAAGTCAAGAAAGCCAGAATGGCAGTGTGCTGAGAGTGAGAGGGGAGCTGTGTAAAAGGAGGCCGGTAAGGGGAGGGGCTGGATGTTGCAAAGCCATGCAGTGTAGCCATGTTGAATTAGGGCCTTTCTCCAGGAAAATGTTTTACGCAGGAGAGGGACATGATCAGAATTTACATATATATGTAAATATATGTGTGTGTGTGTGTGTGTATGTGTGTATGTGTGTGTGTGTGTGTATGTGTGTATGTGTGTGTGTGTGGAGAGAGAGAGAGAGAGAGAGAGAGAGAGAGAGAGAGAGAGAGAGAGAGAGAAAGAGAGAGAGAAAGCCAGAGATATAGATATACATAGATATAGGTTTGTGGATATATAGATATAGGTATAGATATACAGATATATAGATATACATATAGATATAGCTATAAGTATAGATATAAATACATACACATACACATGCATATACATATACACATAGATGTCTTATGCCGGGACCACATCGCAGACAAGTTAAATTAGTATCTCTGGGACTAGGCACCGATGGTAGTGAAATTTTCTCAGGTGCTACCAATGTGCAGCCAAGGGTGAAACTCTCTGTATTAGAGAGAGGCATGATTTAGAAAGTTATTATTACCTATTGTCCAGCTGAGAGATGACAGTAGCTTAAATTAATATGCTTATTTAATGAATGCATGAATGAGTGAATGAATGAAATTAAACCTCAGACGAGAGGTTTAATATCTACAGTAAAACTGCCTTGTTTCAAATCACCACTTCAGCATGTACTAGCTGGGTGACCTGAGGCACTTTACCTACCATCCTTGAGCCTCGGCGTCTTCATTGCCATAATGAGGATAGAAATAATTCCTACCTTCGCAGTGCATTATGAGGGCTAATGAAGTAGTCCTCGCAGAGCACTGAATAGCATGCCAGGCAAATGATAGGCACTCAATGAACATTAGCTACTGTTGCTGTTAAAAGGATGATGTCTGCAACAGCACATTGTCTCCTGCAGTAACGGCTTGATTCCCTTTTGTCTCCCAAAGGAAACTCGGTTCTAATCACATTTATGCTCTGTAGCCATGACTTTGCTCATGTGGTTGCGATTAAGCCCGAGCCGGAGTGGGGATCAGATAGTGCTTGTTTCTGCTTGGCGTGTCGCAGGCCGCACCTCCTCCGATCTGTCTAATGCTATGTCATCTGGCTTCGACTCATCTGGAGGAGGACAGGGCGAAGCCAGACAGCCGTGAATCTTGCTGTCTGCTCGCAAATGTGCACCGTCTAGGGAGAACTGAGAGGAGCTCCTGTCAGGGGAAATGTATAGCTCAGTAGCAGGGGTGGATGCCCTTTGGCTGCACCAGAGCCCAGGGTCAGCTAAAATCCTTCCGGAGACCAGGGCCCAGTCGGGGCCTGGCTTTACCACAACCTCCTGTGCAAGACAATGAGCAAAGGGCAAAGGAGGGCATTATAGCCTGAACCAGAGCCGTTTCTGTGTGTGTGTGTGGAGCTCAGTTCACAAACTAGAGGTGGTCTTGCATCATTATACATAAAGACCTGTTTTGACTAAATTACATATTTCATGGCAGCCTAGAAAGAAGACGGAACACTAAGATATCAGAATGGTAATGGTGATTGTCGCTGAGTGGTAAGATTAATGATGTTTTAATTTTCTTCACCCTTTCCCGCATGTTCTCATTTTTTGCCAATAAGCCTAAATTTTAATAATCAGGGGGAAAAAAGTGGAAATTTAAAAATCAAATGGAAAGTATGTTGGGAGTCTCTCCAACAGATTCTTAGTGAACTAATGAATTGCTTGTGATAATTCTGTAGCGCAGTTCTGGAGAAAAAAGGTTTCACTTAGAACCAATCTCACTTTAGTCCACTTAGGTGTATTACATAAATACGCGATCCTAACAGAGCAGACCCAGAGTTTCCCCTGCCTTTCGCCCTACAATACCCCCTTTCCTTCAGCTCTTGCCACTCAATATTTTAATCACCCACTCCTTAGGGCTCAACAACAGCTTATGGTGTAAGGGGTGGGTTGAATCTAAATCAGGTACTTCTTAGCAGTGTAACTTTGACTGGGTTACTCAACTCAAGCTCATCATCTGTGAAATAAGGATAAAAGTAGTATCTGTAGCAAACATTTTGTGAAAATTAAGTGAAATACAACATGTATTATCATACTTAACATAATGCCTGACATTTAAAGAATTGAGGTTATCGTTAGTCCAGTCTCTCTAGCTACAATACACTTGATGTTGACCATAATCTCTGGGCTCTGGTCCTTTGCCTGATAAGAAATATAAGCAGGATATAAAAAGGAAGTCAAATAATGAAAACAGGCCACTGTTTTTGAGGACTATGAGCAAAGAGGGCATTGCCCAAAGTATCTCTCCACCTGATAAGATGCCTTTGCCTGAAATTGATGGTAGTTAAGAGCAGACATTTGAAGACAGACCTTGGTGGGCAACCTCTGTCCCCACTTGTAAATGCCAGACTTGGGCAAGCTGCTTTCTGAGAGTGTTTCATCTCTCACGGGGGTAATAATACCCATACATTGAGGCCTCCCTCACTCCTTTCAAGCGCTGATCACATAGCAACTTACTGGAAGGCCTTCTCTGATCACCTTGCATAAAACAGAGGCTCCTCTCCATCCCCCACACATGCACACACTGGATCCCCCAACCTCCGGCTCTGTTCACCTTCTCTCCAGTATTCTTATCTCCACCTGAAATTTCACACGTATTTATTTGTCAGTCTCCTTTCAAAATGTAAGTGCCACTAGAGCAGGGTGTTGCTATTCTCATACTGGCACATCGTAGGTACTCTGTAGGTACTTGTTAAATGAATAAGTAAGTAAATAACTGGATTAATTAACTAGTATTTCATGGAAAAGCAGAGTCCTTGGAAAAGAAGGTTAGATGAACACCACACTTGATGTGGTAAGAAGGCCTAAGACTAGCCTCAAGCTCAGCAATTAATTACTCACTGACGTGACACTGGGCTAGTAAATTCTCTCTGCACCTCGATTTCCCAGTCTCTGAAATAGAGACAATACTATACTTATCTCAAACAGCTAGATGGAGGGTAAATCTCAATTGTGGAAATAAGTCTGCTTTGAACACTGTAAATCACCGTATAGAAGCGAGATGTTAGTATCATTTTTTAAGTAGCTCAGCAGTTTGTTTCCTGAGTGACACCCTAAAAAGAAAAATCTTCCAGTCAGAATGGGACAAAGCAGAATGCTTCATTTGAGATCACTGTCTGATTTTAAACCTGTTGCCCCTACCAGAATCACCCAACACTACCTCACGGGCGTGGCCTAACCTCACAGCTGCCCAGCACTGCTGGGAGCACAGCTCTGGAGCTCTCCAGTCTGCCCTTGCAAGCAACATGCCTTTGGCATATCCACCCCTGGAACCAGCCCAGGCTTAGTAATGGGATACTGAGCTTGTCGCTGGGCGAAGGAGAGTTTGCGTCAGGAGTTGTCGCTTTCTGGTGGTTGCCTGGTGACCCTGATGGAAAATGAGCTGTGGGGACCATACCACAGAAACCACTCCCTCAGCTGGCGGGCTCATCGGAAAGCCCAAGTGCCATGGGAGGGGGAGGACGCTGCCTCCACCAGAGTTGTCACTGAGGCGCGTTTGTGTAGGTGGTGGCAGAGATAGGCACAGAAGTGCAGAGCAGAGGGAGGGCTTGGGTCACGGTGTGGCTCTCCTCTCAGCATGAGTTGTTGCTCGTAAAGGAAGGGTGGGCCCAGCACAGTCATTAAGGCTGGTTCCCATCCTGGTTTTAGGGAAAAGCAAGCACACACAACACACACAAAATCCCATCAGTGGTGAACACCCCACAGCTCCAAAAACACGAGGATGCGTTCTGAAATTTTTATGAAGTGCTCACTCAGACTCTGTGCATTGACAATTACAGGAACCATAGAGGGAAGACTGGGGACACTCAGGTGAAATGACCTGCCCAAGAGAAACTGCCCACCCAGGACAGGAGGTAGCTTTCTCGCTGTGTGACCCATAGGAAAGAACTCTAAAAGAGGGGTGAACACTTGTTGATTGTGAAAATATATGGTGAGCTCCATCGATGGGAAAAGAAATTACATAGTCCATTTAGAAGAGATTGAGCCACAGATCCAAGATTGCTGAAATGTCAACTTATCAAAAGTGTGCAGAGGCCCTACTATGTGTGAGGCAATCTATTATGCTCTCTCTCATCCGTGTCTCATATAATGCCAAGGTTATTATGATAATATTTGTAGGTATTGAAAGTCTTGTTTTAGAGATGAAGAAATTGAGGCTCAGAGAGATTGAACAGCTTGTCTGAGGTGACACAGAGAGTCACCTAAGTAGAGAGTCAGGATTCAATACTTGCTCTGTCTGATTTTAAATCTAACATTCCTTCTCCTAACATCCCACCACCAATTCTTGCCTGTTTCTATTCTCCTTCACCCAACCTCTGACAAGTAATACTCCCCTCTCCAATGCTGGCTTATTCTGACCTCAATGAATCAAGAACTAATTTCATTGATTTATTCATTGATTTAGACAACAACTATTTATTGAGTAGCTACCAAATTTCAAGCATCAAGCTAAGCCCTGGGCATGCCACAGAGAATTTACAGATATGCCCCCAATTCTCAAGGAGCATCAAGATATTTATTTATTCCTTGAAAAGGAAGTGTACAGACTTGTAAGATACAGCAAATGTCCACCTTTGCACAGTGTCCTGCATTACTGCTCCTGCTATATTTAGTAAGAAACACAATCTTCCCTTTATTCCATTCTCCTTTATTTAAATAACTGCCTAGGAAGAATGTCAGTAATCTTTCCAATCATGCTGGTAATTAATGTCTGTTCAATGAAAGATTATGAAGTTATGAAAAATAACAAGTAATATTGTTTTCATGTGCATTTATATATATATATATATATATATATATATATATATATATACACACACACACACACATATATTCAGGGTGTAAAAAGATTTTGCTGAAAGTATTTCAATGAATTTGTTACCAGCAGTTACATAATGGTCTGAGTGCAATGAAAGATGGCTGAGGCCACAGCTGAGATCAATCCCATTCATGAGCGAGTGAGTCTGCGAGACCCTGCCAGAAGTTCAACCTTCTTCCCTGTCTGAGAATTTGGAGCAGTCCTCAGGTTTCTGGGTGCTTCAGTTCATTTGTACTTGGCTGAAGACAATTTCCTGTTTCTAAGAAAAGACCGCTGGGATGTCTTAGGAGGTCCTTTGAACAGCAAGTCCTGCTGACCTAGGCCTGGCCAGGCCCAGGGTAACACCAGGGAGCAGGGAAGCTACCAGGGGAGCATTGGTTCTCATTAACCCACTCCAGTCTGAAGGTGTTCTGGGACTCACAGAATGAGGTTATTACAAATATCTGCCAGACTGGCTGAAAAATGAAGAGAACTTTATGACGGGGCCATTATGCCTGAGCTATTCAAAGAACATCTGGATTCACTGAGCCTAAACCAAAAGATATGACCTGACAGTGACCACAGAAAAGGACCTGTGTGTATAACACCTTCAAGCACTGGCATGGACCTGCCCTCCCCATCTGCTGCTCCAGCCTCTCCAGCCCTGTCTCCTTCTTTGCCACTCAGGAGGCCTGCAGATCACTTTTCCAATGCTATCACATGCTGTTACCATGGAGGCAGCTGTTATGGCAAAACAGAACTGTCCGATCCTCACCCCACAGCTCCCAACCTGCGGCAGAATGTGGAGGGAATCCATTCTGTAACCACAGGCCTCAGTGGAGTGCTCTGGGTACCAACACAAACAGAACTGCTGGGACACGATGTGGTGGGAATGGAGGCCCTGTGACTGAGACTGGAAAACCCACGGGAGGGTGGAGCAGAGGCCGGCCATACAGATTGTGATGTGAATAACAGCTGCCTGGCCTCTCCCACCACCAACCCTAAGCCCGCCCAAAATGGACTCTTCTTCCCACTTCATCCGGCTCACTCCAGCCATTGGTTAGCCACAACTAACAGCATTACTTGCAGCAGCTTACAAAGGCATTTGATGGGAGAAAGAATATCCTGAAGGTTTATGAACATAGACTCTGGAAGCAGAGCCCTCTCATTCAAATCCTGTCTCCACCACTCACTAGCAGTATGGCCTCACAAAAACCACTCAGATACCCTAAAGCCTCAGTTTCCCAGTTAAGATAATAACGTATTACTCCTCATTGTGTTGGTTTGATAATCAATTGTGATAATGTAGGTAGTTTCCTCTTTATAGCTCCCCCGATTTCCATTCTTGCCTCATTCTAATTCATATCAACCAACAGCCAGAGTTCTTATTAAAATATGAATCAGATCACATTGCTTCCCTTCTGAAACCTTCCATTGGCTTCCACTAGGAATGAGATTCTTGCCATGGCCCAAAGACCACACCTGCTGGCAGCCCCATAAAGCTCATCTTGTGTCCCAGTCCCAATCATGGATCTGCTCCAATCACCCCGGCCTCTTTCTGGTCCTCAAGTTTGCTTCTGCCTTAGGACCTTCACAGTTGCTCTCCTCTCTACCAAGAATATCCACACCCCTGCCCCTTACAAGTGTGGCTTCTTTTCACCTATTCCGACCTCAGCACAGAGATCACCTCTTCAGAGGGCAATCATCTACATAACACTGCTGTGTTCCCACCCCCCAAAGACTCTCTGTCTCGTTTTCTGGATTATTTACCTCATAATATCATTAATGTCTGAAATTATCTTCATTAATTTCATGTAATTGTTTATTGTCTGTCTTCCCCAGCAGAAAGTAAGCCCAGGAGAGCAAGGATCTTATTTTCAACTGCCTTGCCAGTTCCTAGAACAGTGCCTGCCACATAGTAGTCACTGAATAAATATTTGTTTAATGAAAATAATTAAAAATATTTAATGCAGTATCTGTTAAATAAATATGAACTGCTAACATTATTAACTGATAACATACGAGCATATATCATTAACTAATAACATACTACCTTTTTTGGGTAGTAATAACAGTCACCTCTCATGTGGGAACAGTCCATCACAGATTTATGGGATGTTTTGACCGTCATAGCTCACTTGAGTCTTACAGTTAGCCTACAAGAAAGTAAGCATTACTTTTGCATGTAGCTGGGTTTAAGGAGACTTGACAACTTGCTAGACACAAAACCAGGCCTTCAAACTCCAAGACAGAGGCTCTTTCAATCACCCATATGACTAGCCTTCAGATAACATCAAGTCTCAAACCAGGAAACAATTATGCCCATCCTCTTCAGGAGGCCTGTCATGCAGAGTGTCATGCAGGGTCTCAGCTCCTGCTCCCCACATAAGAACGCAGGATATGGTGAGGCTAAATAGGAACACCCACAGAGCCATAGATAGGGGAGTCATACCACTATAGTCTCGCTGGTGGCTGGGTTGGAGACACAGGAAGCAGGATCCACATGATCTGTAACCTGCCCTCTGCTACTCTGCCAACCAATCAACCCCTCTTGCTAGTTGCAATCCGCCCTGCTAACTGCAATCCGTGCTTGCTAGCTCAGCCACCATCTTCTTGCTAGCCCCCATTTGCTGCTGGTGTAGCCACAGCAGTTATATTAGTGGCCAATGGCTCACTGGTTACAGCTGACAGCCAACTAGCTACAGCTGATGGCCATCCAATCACAGTTGATAGCCATTTACTACCTGAGCCAGCACTTTTCCACATGAGGCCGAGAACCTGGAAACTGCACTCCTGGCTCTGTCCCCACAAGACCCATGGAGAGTGAGATGAGATGGGGATGCCAGGCTCTGGGTCAGGCAGCAGTGGGAGGACCCTCTGCTCACCTTCAAAGCTCGGTTCCTTTCACTTCTGAGAAGGGTCCTTTCTGACTGGTGTCATCCTGGTTGACACATTGTCGTGTGGGGTGAACTGCGGGGCCTCTAGTCCCACTCCCCACATAAGAATGCAGGATATGGCTAGGCCAAAAAGGAACACCCACGGAGCCATAGGTAGGGGAGTCATACCAATATAGTCTCACTAGAGGCTGGAGCCACACGACCTGCAACCTGCTGTGCGCTTCTCTGCCTGCCAACCGACTGACTCTCCAACCAGCCCAGCCACAGCAGTTTTATCAGTGGCTAATTGGCTCACTGGTTACAGCTGACGGCCAACTAGCCACAGCTGACAGCCATCTACTACCCATGCCAGTACCTTTCCACGTGAGGCTGAGAGCCTGGAAACTGCTCTCTGGGACTCTGTCCCCATACTCATCTTCCAGCACTCATTGTCCAAAGCAGATTCCTTCCACCTCAGCAGCTTCCTTCCAGCCACAGATCCCACCTCCCCCTTGGTCCTTATCTGTTTAAGGCAGTTGGAAGACATGCAAATGACATGAGAGGGAGAGCATACTGTGGGCTCTAGGGGCCCGGAGAATGCAGTTTGTCTAAAGGTCACAGCTGTAGGAAGAGGGTTTAAAACCCATTCACCCACTCTCTTTTTTCTTTTCCCTCTAAAGCGTCAACAGGGGTTTCCCCATCCTTTGGCACTGAGGCCAAAGGAACAGAGGAGGCCCTGGGACTACAGCCTCGGTGAAGACTGAAGTATTCCCTTCGCCAAAGCATGAGATTTCTTCATAAGATTAGCCAAAATAATAAGCATAAAGGCAGGTCCCTGCACAGGGGTAGCCACTTGTGGGTGCCACACTGGGCTCTCGGATATTGTGGAAGGATCCAGTTCCCTCTGGCTGAGCTGGTTGACCCTAGGACATTCTCCCTGGTTGGCCAAGACCTGGGCACATTTATTACCATTTTCTGTTATGCTCAGCCTTTTCATTCTTTCCATCACATCCGAATGGGAGGAAAAATTTGGATGGCTAGAATCACCTGTCTTCTTCTCACTTTGCCAGTAATATTAATGTCCCATTACATATTTTCAGTAGGTACCAATAATCAAGTTCATCCCCTCCTATCCCCACCCATTGAAATGGAACTAACATGACGACCAAAACTACAGATTATGCCAGTAGTTATTCCTAGGAAAATAGAAGAAGAAATGAACGTGTCCTAAGCATCTAACTCCTAGAGACCTGCCCTATTAGTACTCCAAACATCACTGGTGGTTGCTAGTTAGGGTAGCAAGAATATGTTATTAAGTGACACTCTAAGGAGGTTCTGCAGTAAATGCTGAATTACATCTCAGAACTCTCAGCTTCCAGAGAAGCAGCAAACCCAGTTAGGGTGAGTATAGACTCTGCAGCCTGGGTGCAAATAAGCTCAGCCACTTATGTTTGAGCAGGTTGTTTAACCTTTCTCCCATGCCTCAGTTTTCTCATATGCAAAATGGAGGAGTTAAGAGTACTTTCCTCTTAGCATTGTTGTGGCAATTAAATAATTTAGGCAGAGTAATTGGCATGGTGCCTGGCACATAGTAAGAACTCGATAAATATTACTATTATTACTATTGTTACTATTACTATTCAGTCTAAGTTGTGTACACTGCTGGATTCAAACATCTTTGTGCATTTCTGTCAAACTCATAGCTGAGGCCATCCAATTTTTTTTTATAATAATATTTAATGAGCTAATTCTTTTTTTTTTCTTTTCTTTTTTTTTAATTGGGGAACAGTGTGTTTCTCCAGGGCCCATCAACTCCAAGTCATTGTCCTTCAATCTAGTTGTGGAGGGCGCAGCTCAGCTCCAAGTGCAGTCGCCGTTTTCATCTTTAGTTGCAGAGGGCGCAACCCACCATCCCATGTGGGAATTGAACCGGCAACCTTGTTGTTGAGAGCTCGCACGCTAACAAACTGAGCCATCCGGCTGCCCCCAAATTTTTTTATTAGTATTTTTATTAGCCTTGTGTGGTCTCTGGTAGAGAATTCACTTTAAAAAAAGTTGGAGCTAGGTACAGGTATGGTGAACTATCCCAGCAGCAAAGTTTTAGCCAAACAAAGCTATAAGGAGAATCCCAGGTGTTCCTATAAATAGAATCAAGGCCTGTCTAATGGGACTGTGCACCTTTTCTTATAGTGGAAGTGTGGAGTTATCCGTTCAGTTCAGTTCAGTTCAGACACCCAACCTCTGTCTCCATCGCTGTCAGTTTCTGATATTAGTCATTTACCTCTTAGTATGAATTCCACCAGATTACGTATTAGCTCCCCCTCATAATAGAAGCATTGAGAAATTTATTCTCAGGCTTAGACAGAAATCTGTAAGAAATGTTGTGGAAAGCAGGAGGTTGTTCCTTGGAATCCTAAAAAATAAATTGTAAAGGTCCTTGTGCAATGCGAACTTTTAGTCCTAGATTGTCAGAAATGGCCTCAATTTCAAATAATCTCATCTGTTATTCTCATAAACCATCAACATTTTTCTGGAAATGACATTTCCCAGGCTTTCCCTCACATTTGGATGTGGTACAGAAACCCTTTTTTATACCCTGTGAGTCTCAAATTCGTCTGTTAAAGTGGGCTGATTCATTAATGGAAAGAACCCTAGATTGAGAATCAGTTCTACTATCACTATAGGACTTTGATGGGCTGAGAGGTAGAAGAGACCACAGATTATACCCCAAACCAAGCACTGTTTCACAAAGGCCCATTCTGTATCACTGCAAGGCCTTCAGAAGAAGCATCAATGTCTCAAGTTCCAGTAAAAACCTTTCACCAAAAACGATGGAGTTTATAATAGAGAATTATTAACTCCATACCTTGAGAATCTCAAAGTAAAATCTAGTATTCCTAATACAGCATCACTTGAATTTTAAAGACTGATGAAACAAAACCTGAAGGATAAATGATCTGTACAAACTTTCAGTGTCTATTAGAAAACACAGTGTAGAATCAGATATCAGATGGTCCTACAGGTTTTTTAACCTGTGGAACCTTGTGCCCTCACCTGGCTCTCACCAAATGTCAATGTAAAATAGCTTAATTCAGTAGAAAGCAGCTTATATTAAAAAGGCAATACACAGTGTCTTAGTTCTAGCTTTAGCACTAAGTCTTACAGAGATTTAACAGCCCTACAGAGACTCCAGAAGATGACATTTCCTATTAGTTAATTGTTCTGGTCTCACTGCTTCCTTGGCCTTGCTCGGTTCCAATTTGGCCACTACTCCCAAGTCTTTTGGACATGCTCTCCCTGCCTCTGTTGACTTTCCTGTGAAGTCTGTGGGCGGCAAGTGCAGAGAAGCAACCTTGGCACAGACCTGACCTCTGCAAAGATTTTCTCATGGAGAAACAGCATTGTTCTTACTGGGATGGGGCAGGCGAGTGCAGCAGTACCATCAAGGCTCAGCCACTTACAGGTTTTGACTCTCTGACTCCTACCTAACGAGAGTTGCAAGGAAGGGTCTGAACCATCACCTGGACACTGGACACACACACACACACACACACACACACACACACACACACACACACCAAACTCTCACCCTCTCCCTCCCCACTCTGTACAGAGGAGAAACATGACACAGAGTTATCCCCAGCCAGGCTTTCTTTACCAGCCCTCACCAGCCTCCACTGGATTTGGCTCTTTCCAGTGAAAAATGAGCCCTAAAGCCCTGGAGCCTCCTCGGTGATTTACCGAGAACTCTACTTCCACATGGGCTTTCCGGCTGCAGCCAACCCCAAGAGTCAGAGGGAGGAAGAGAGAAAATCATAAATGGATAGTAAGATGAGAAACAGATGTTTGGAGCCTTCCCTGGCAGGGAATTCTCTAACTCGACCCCCTCTCTTCCTGAGATTAGAAGGGCTTAGTCCCTGAGATCAGTCTCTTGCTCTACCTGTATTTCACCTCCCACCAGCCTCACCACACCCCTGTCCCTGACCAACTCCAACTCTATCTCGCAAGGTTCATTGTGGCAGCCTGTCCCATGGATATCTACATTGTTGGATCATTTATTTTTTATTTTAACCAAAATAAATGAATGCTAGGTGACCTGACCACAGACATATATTGGCTGTAACTCTTTGCAATTGAGGAGCTCACAAGCTAGTGAGGGAGGCAGAGAAACAAATAGGCTGTTCCAAGACGGTAGAGTCTGTCTTAGGACACTGTGGAAGCATACAGGAGGGGCTCTGAGCCCTACCTTGGGGACTCAGGTGAGTGCTAGAATGTCAGAGGATACATGAGGTGAGTTATTCAATTGAAGGTGGACAGAAGTCACTTTGGAGGTATTAACATAGCAGACCTCAAGAGACTCATCTATTTATTCAGTGTAACATGATGTCTAAGAACAACACGCCGGAAGCTAGGTTGCCTGAGGTGGGAACAAAATCAGCAGCTTATTATCACATTAGACAAGTTAATGAATCATCTGTGCCTCGGTTTCCTTACTTGTAAAGTAGGGATCATTATAAGGAGTATGTAAGATAACATTTATAAAGCAGTTAGAGCAGTACCTGACAAATGCTAAGCACTATATACTTTTTTTTTTTAATGAAAAATTCAAGAACTATTTTGAATCTACTATTTGTCAGGCAATACGCAAGGCCTTCTGGGTACTGAAATGAAAATCATAGTCCCTTTTTTACAGGAGATCATAAACAAGTTTTGCTGGACTATCAATGAACTATGATGCAATATTTTAGGTGGTAAGATAGAAGCGTTGATCACAGGTGTCTCATCTTTTCCATCCTTCCAGATGATCAAACCTGAAATCTAGGAGCCAGCATAGACCCTTCCACACACCTTATCCTAACATTTAAATTCTATGTCCTTAATTGCTATATACTTCCTTATGATCTATTGAACCCCTTCCCGTTGCTCCTTTCCCATTGTCGTTATTTATTCTGGTGCCTCATCACCTGTCACATGGACTAGTGTAGTACATAAACCAGTCTCCAAATCTCCAAACATCTCCTTACCTCCACTAATCAGTTTCTCTCTCTCTCTCTCTCTCTCTCTCTCTCTCTCTCTCTCTCTCTCTCTCGCTCTCTCTTTGACAGTTTTATTGAGGTGCGCTTGACATGCAAAACCAAACCAAACAAAAAAACTCCACACATTTAACGTACATAATTTGATGAGTTTGGACATATGCATACACTCATGATACCATCACCACAATCAAGGTAATAAACATATCCTGTGTCCCTTTGCTCTTTGCTTTCTTCCTTTCTTTTCTTTCTTTTTTTGTAACAAGAACACTTAACATGAGATCTTCCCTATTAGCAAAATGTTAAGTGCACAGCACCGTGCTATCAACTGTAGGAACTATGTTGTACAGCAGATCTCTAGAACTTATTCATGTTGTATAACTAAGTTTATACTAATTCAATAATAAATTCTCATTTCCCCCTCCCTCACTCCTTGGCAACCACCATTCTGTTTTTGGCTTCTTTAAGTTTGACTATTTTAGATACTTTGTATTAATATAAGTAGAATCATGTAGTATGTGTCCTTCTGTGACAGACTTATTTCACTTAGTATGTCTTCCAGATCCATCCATGTTGTTGCAAATGGTAGGATTTCCTTCTTTTTAAAGACTGAATAACATTCCATTGCATGTATATATCATATTTTCTTTATCTATTTGTCTATTGATGGACATTTGGGTTGTTTCCATATCTTGGCTATTGTGAATAATGTTACAATGAACATGGGAGGGCAGATATCTCTTTGAGGTCCTGATTTCAATTATTTGGGATATATACCTAGGAGGGATTACTGGCTTATATGTAGTTCTATTTTTAAGTTTCTGAGGAAACTCCGTACTGGTTTCCATAGTGGTTGCACCATTATATATTCCCACCAATAGCGTACAAGGGTTCCAATTTCTCCACATCCTTGCCAACACTTGTTACCTTTTTTTTCATAATAGCCATCCTAACAGGTGTGAGGTAATATCTCATTGTGATTTTGGTTTCTATTTCTCCGACAATTAGTGATGTTGAGCACCATTTCACACACCTGTTGGTCACTTGTATGTCTTCCTTGCATAAATGTCTATTTAAGTCTTTTGTCTATTTTTAAATTGTGTTATTTGGGGTTTTTACTATTGAGTTGTAGGAGTTCCTTACATATTTTTTTTAAATTAACCCCTTATAAGATATATGGTTTGCAAAAATTTTCTCTCATTACACGGGCTGTCTTTTCACTCTGTTGACTGCTTCTTTTGCTATGCATAAGCTTTTTAGTTTGATGTAGTTCCAATTGTCTATTTTTGCTTTTGTTGCCTGTGCTTTTGGTGTCATGTCCATGAAACCACTGGCAAGATTAATGTCGTGTCCATGAAATCGTTGCCAAGATTAATGTCATGATGCTCTCCCCTATGTGTTCTTCTAGGTGTTTTACAGTTTCAGGTCTTACTTTTAAATCTTTAATCCATTTGGAGTTGATTTTCGTGCAGGGTGTAAGATAGGGGTCCAGTTTCATCCTTTTGCGTGTGGATATCCAGTTTTCCCATCACCATTTGTTAAAGATACTATCCTTTTCTTATCACATATTCTTGGCACCCTAGTTGTAGATCAGTTGAGCATGTAAGTTATATGCGTGAACTTTTTTTGGGCTCTCTATTTTGTTCCATCGGTCTTCATTGCCCATCTTAATGCCAACACGATACTGTTTTAATTACCATGTCTGTTTCTTACTGCTGCTAGAATCATGTTTTTAGCACCCAAATTTTCTCATAGCATTCTTCAATCCAAAATTTCTTTACAGATTCCCCCATTTGGCTATAGAGAAATACTAAATCCCTTAATATGACAGAGCCCTTTATGATCTGATTCTTAATTTCATATACAGTCACGTCTCTGGATACACTCAGACCTTCAACCATGAAACCCTCTTCCATGAAACCACTATGTTCTTTCTGTGGACATGTTGACCTCCATGTTAGGAATAGTTTCTCTGTCCTATCAACCTAACACACTCCTACTAGTTTACTAAAGTGTTGATGCATCACCTCCTCTTTAACAACTTTTGATTCCTACTCTGGGTCCCATTTTATTAAAGTTTCTTGCAGCCTACACCTATCTACATGACAATGGGAGAGGGCTTGAGGGATGAGAACATAGCAGCCCTTTTTCCTACCTGAGCTCTGAAATAAATGAAAAAAAAAAAAAAACCCACCAAAAAAGCAGATGGGCTACGATACCAAAATATTACCCTTATCACTGATAAAGCTGATACCTATGGGCAACTGGACAAAGGAGCTTCTTAATAATAACCCCCAGAATTTGGATAACTGATCTTACAAGACACAGGCTCAGATGCACGATGTCAGACTGCTGGAGAGCCTACTAGTGTAAGATTCACGGCATGGGCTAACAGGAAAGAATATGAATCCCTTATAAACCAGACTAATTTCTTCTTTCAAAATTCACCAATCAAATATATCACTCCTTGGAGTGAAGCAAGTAATGGGCAGAGAAAGGCCAGTAATGTTACATTAATGGAATTCCTCCCAAGAGTAGAGAAGAAAATTGTCCATCTCTTCCCTGCACACTGACATACACATTATAACTCTTAACCATGTTATATGATATTTTCCTTTTACGTTTCTCCATGAGATTAGAAGATACTTGTAGGCAAGAAAACATGCCTTTTCATCCTATACTTTCATCCTAATAAGTACAAGTCAAATACTTATACGTGGCACAAAGTAGGTGTTCAACCTATTTGTTAAACGCTGTTGAAGAGGGAAGAGCCAGAGTGTGGCAGGTTCACTTAAGAAAGAACAGCTTTTTCAGCAGAAGTGGAGAAGAAGGGAAACTTGGGGGGAAGACTTTATAGAAGAGGAGATATTTGAGCTGGACTTTGGCAAATGAGCAGTCTCTTACTGTACAGAAAAGCCAAAGGCAACAGCAGTTGCGTAATCCCAGAGGAATGAGTTTGTATAGCAAGACCTGAATGAAAAAAGTCTTGCGTGAATGCACCATAGAATGTGGGACCTGAGGCAGGAAGTGCTTAATGTACTTCTCCAACCTGGAATACTTAATAGAAATACCTAGACATCTAACAGCCCAAAGAATGGCTCTCTCCTTGAATTTAATTATTTTTTCTTTGAGTTTAATTTTGATCATTAGAGCAGTATGGACAATAGCTTAAGCTTATAGGAAAGCCTCCTCTAAACCTGTCTGCTTATTCTGCCTAATCCAAAAACAACTTGTACTAGGAGCACTAAAAGCCTGCGGGCTCACATATGGGAAAACCCAGAGAGCTGATGTCACTCCAGCAGCGTGAAACAATGGGGAGTTGGAGGCCACAAACCTTGGCAGCCAGGGAATCACATACTACATGTCTAGATGATGAAAAATGAGAGTCTGTAAAGGCTGCTGGTTGCAGGTGGTGTGATTTTTCTATTTAAGTGAAAGCCAGGAAGATGGGATCATGTTTCCTTTATTTCCATTTTCAGGACCTTTTGCATGAAATAATTATATGAAAATTTCCAGCACAAAATCAAGCTTTATTTACTCAGGGAATGTATATTTGAACCTCAAATTCATCAGCAATGTGTGAAATATGTCCCAAATTCTGATTTCAGATAACACTTGAACCTCTTTCTATGATGTTTCAATAACTCCTGTAATAGCCACGTACAGAGTTTTCCTGCCAGGCCTTCTAGTCTAGGAACAATACACCCCAACAGTAAGGGCTCATAACTATTCATATTTCTGCTGTATGACACTGACCCCTAGATATACCTAACTAGTCCAGATATAAGCGCTTGACCTCTGCAGAACATTTGGAATTTGGGTTGAAAGAGTTAGTCCATCCTTGTATATGACTTAAATTGTAAAATCTAATCTTGGCAGCTGAGGATCTGCCATTTGTTGCCTTCATGTGAACTAAATAACAGAGGTAGATGGTGAGCAGATAGGAAAGAAAGATGCCTACATGTATGGCTAACAAACTTGACGAGATATTGACCATAACAAAAGTGAGAAATGGAGTAGTCCAGGTTGATATCTCAATTTCTGGTAATAAACATTATAAGAATTATGGTACTAACAACAGAGTAGAAGAGCAGTTATGAAGGGGATATAGACATTGAATACAGATATTACAAAAGTGCTAAATGATATGAGAGTTGGTAAGCTCCCAGCAAGGGTGCAATCAATCCCTGAGGGATGAACCCAGATCCTTGAGGCCACCCAAAAAAGGATATTCTAGGAAAGGAGTTTAAGAATGAGTTATAGACATAGCAGAGATGTTCTACTTTAGGAAAAAAAAACATAACATTAGATTCTATCTCTCCAATATTTTAATTATATGAATTAGAACGCTTTTGACATAATGGTACAGACTAGAGAGTTGTTGTTTTGATTTAGAAATGGTTGCTCGTGTATACCACTGGTGGGAATGTAGACCATTTTGGAAGAAAACTTGGTAATACACATTAAAATTGTTACATACATAAACTTTGACCCAGTAGAGTAGAAACAGTGAGTTGTCTGCCCAGGGGCTCCTCTCTGGGCACTGCCTTCCTTACCCGCTGGAGAAGCTCCCAGCAAGATGATATCTTTCTGCATGGTCAGGACTAAGCGTTTGACCCATGCTGAACTAATCAGAGCCCTTTCCTTGTGACATATATTGTGAAAGAGAGAGAGAGAGACTTGTTCTTTTGGTACGTGGCTGGACCCATGCCACTTAAACTCTGGAACTTTCACAAGGCCATGTTTCTTATCATATGGAACAGGAAAAACCATGGAAGCTTGCCTGCAGACAGGAGGAGAATGCTGCAGAAGTACACAAAGGAGAAACAAGAGATGGAATGGAAGTCCTGATGATTTTTCAGTCGCTGATTCTGGAAACTTCACAGTTCCAGCTACCTTCCTCACAGTCACAGAGGCCCATCACTTACCCTTGAATCCATAAAATATATATTTTCCCTGGGAGAGCTCAAGATGTCTCTTATTACTTGCAACTAAATGAGTCTCAACAGTAATTCCATGTATGGTGATGGATGTTAACCAGACTTTTTGTGGTGATTGTTTCACTATATATACAAATATCAAATCATCATGTTGTACACCTGAAACTTGACAAGTGGATTGTAAAGCTTATATGGAAATGCAAAGGATCACAGCAATTTTTACTAAAAACAACAACACAAAAAATAGAATGTTGTGTGTCAATTATACCTCAATAAAAAAACAAACAACAAAAACCAGTAATTCCACTTCTAATAGTTTGGCCTTAGAAAATAGTTGCCAGACATGCAAAGCTGTGTGTGTGTGTGTGTGTGTGTGTGTGTGTGTGTGTGTGTGTGTAAAGCTAAATATCACAGCATTGCATATAACTGTAATAAAATGGTCAGCAATTCCAATAACTATCACTGTCACTTTGGTAAAATAAAACTTAATAGTATAGTAGATTAATATTATTAATTAATACTTAAACACTTAATGATCTTTTTTTACCAGGATTTGGATTTTGTTTTTTACATACAACATCTGCTTTAGTATTCATAGCAGCCCTAGAAGATGGGTACTATTATTTTAAGATAAGCATGTAAAGTATTTAGCACATTGTTTTGCATATAGCAGGAGTTCTCAAAAAATGCTATGATTATTCTGATTTTTACAGATGAGGGAATAAGAGCTGTCTAAGTTTTATAGTCAAAAATTCCCAGATGTTATTCAACTTAATGTCATGTGATAAAAATGGAATAATGGATAGGAAAGTGAGACAGGTAGGGCAATTAACAGTCATCGTTCCCTAACTATTGACATTGACAGCAAACACCAGACAGAAAAACCTATATCAAGTGTTAGGTGCTAGTACTTTTGTTCATGACATGTAAAAACTAACAAAAAATAAATAGTTACCAAAAATGTTACATTCAAATTATGTAATTAACTATGTATACATGGTCAATAGACAGACAAACATACGAGTACACAAGCATAAATTAGGAGCCAACAATGGAAAACAAAAATTTTTTAAGTTCCACTTATAGTGTTGCCAAAACATATCAAATACTTAATAATAGATCTTTTTAAAAATGCCCAAGGTCAACCGACCCTGAGTGGTGTACACACACACAATGTGATACATATAGATGATGAATTACAGAATTGTACACCTGAAATCTGTGTAACTCTACTAACAATTGTCACCCCAATAAACTTTAATTAAAAAAACATGCCCAGGAACACTATAATAAAAATATTCCTGAGAGAAATTAAAGAAGAGCAAAATAAATAGTAAAGTATACCATGCACATTAATAGGAAGGATAAATATTGTTAAGATAGCAATTCTTCCCAAACTGATTCAGTGGAATATCAATCAAAATTTCATCAGGCCCTTTTGTCAAAATTGACAAGTGGATTGTAAAGCTTATATGTAAATGCAAAGGATCACAGCAATTTTTACTAAAAATAACAACACAAAGTTGGAGAACTTAGCCACCTAATTTCAAAGTTTACTATAAAACTATAATAACCAAGATAGTTTGCTATTGGTGAATAAAATAAACATATAGGTCAGTGGAATAGAATGGAAAGTTCAGAAATAAACTCACATATATTCAACTGTTTTTTGATAAGTATACTGAAATTGTATACATAAGTCTTTTCAACAAATGGCAATGCAGTAATTGGATACCTGTATGGAAAAATTTGTTAACCTATATTCGACTGTACACAAGCATTAATTCAAATGAATCATAGTCTTAAATGGAAAACCTAACACTATAAAACTTCTGTAAGTCAACAGAGTGGAAAATCTTTGTGTTAAGCAACACTTTCTTTGATAGAACACTAAATGCCTGAACCATAAAAGAGAAAATTAATAAATTGAATCTCATCAAAATAATTTTTATCTGTTCTTCAAAAGATACTACTAAAAAAATGAAAAGGTAAGTCAAAGACTGCAAGGAAATATTCAGAGCACATATGTTTGACCAAAACAAAAACAAAAACTTGTATGCAAATGTATCAAAGACTCTTATAGACAACGCAAATGGCAAAAGATTTGGACACTTTACAGAGGCTATATGAATTTCCCACCAACATATGAATAAATGTTGAACATCATTAGTCATTAGGAAAATGCAACTTAAAACCACAATGTTATCTTATTATGCCCATTAAAACATTTAAATGTAAAATGTCTAACCATATCAATTGTTGACAAAGATGAGAAGCAAATAGAATTCCCAAGTATTACTGGTGAGAATATAATAAGGTATAATTACCATAAAAATGGTATAAAATTATTTTTAAAAGTGGGCATACCTCCCAAAAGTATAATCTCAATCTAATTATAAGTAAAACATCAGACAAATCTCAGTTGAGAATATTCTACAAAATACATGATCAGTACTCCTCAAAACAGTAAAGATTATCAAAAACAAGGAAAGTCTGAAAAATCGTCACAGCCAAAAGGAGCTAAGGAGACATAACAGTATCCTGGGTAGGATCCTGGAACAGAAAAAGGGCATTGGGTGAAAACTAAGTAAAATATGGACTTCAGTTAATAATAATGTGCAAATACTGGTTCATTAATTGTGGAAAGTATCCCATTTTAATGTAAAGTGTTAATAACAGAGAAAACTGGGTGTAGGACATATGGAAATACTCTGTACTATCTTTGAAACTTTTCTGTAAACTTAAATATATTCCAAAATAAAAAGTTGATTTAAAGGCAATAAACAAAAAACAAATCAGCATTGCCAGCATAATCTTGAAGGAAAAGAACTAAGTTGGAGGACTGATGCTGCTCAATTTCAAGACTTACTTATAAAGCTATAATAATCAAGACAGTGTGACATTGGCTATAGAGTAGACAGATTATTGGAACAGACTAAAGAGCCCAGAAATATATCCCCATAAATATAATCAACCGCTTTTTGACAAAGAAGCAAAGGCAGTACCACAGAGCAAAGACAGTCTCTTCAACAAATGGTGCTGGAACAATAGAACATCTATAGGCAAAAATATAAATCTAGACACAGATTTTATACCCATCACAAAAATTAACTCAAAATGAGTTAATTTTAAGACCTAAATGTAAAACATAATGTTATAAATCTCCTAGAAGATAACATAGGAGAAAACCTTGATGATCTTGAGTATGATATGCCTTTCTAGATACAACAAAAAGACATGATCCAAGAAAAATAATTGCTATGCTGGACTTCATTAAAATTTAAAACTGAGGTAATAGAAATTAAAACTATATTTCAGTTATACCTTAATTAAAATATAAATTTTAAATGAAGAGAAAATATCTGCTTTGCAATAGACAATATCAAGAGAATGAGATGACAAGCCATGGACTGGGAGAAAATATTTACAAAAGAAACATCTGATAAAGAACTGTTATCAGAAATATACAAAGAACTCTTAAAACTCAACAAAAAGGAAACAAACAAACTGATTTAAAAATGGGCAAAGACCTTCACAGACACCTCAGCAAAGAAGATATACAGATGGCAAATAAGTATATAGAAAGATGCTCATCATATGTTATCAAACACAAATTAAAATTAAATTTGCATCAAATGCAAATTAAACAACAATGAACTGAGATCCAAGATAGCAGAGTAGATAAATGCTATGTTTGCCTCATCCCATGAACACATCAAAATTACAAATTATAGAACAATCAATCAGGAGAGCCACCTAATGTCCAGCTGGACAGAAATTTTATAACTAAGGATAAAAAGGAGAAGCCACATAGAGACTGGTAGGAGAGGTGGAGACTTGAAACCAGCTGGTCCCACACCCATGTGTGGCAGTTGAAAGTTGGGAGAAATATCTCAGCCACAGAGATTTCCCAGGAAGGAGAGAGGGACCCCAGCCCCAAACACCAGTCTCCCCAACCCAGAGAACTGATGCTGGGAAGAGGAGCCCCCACAATTCTGGCTGTGAAAAAGAGTGGGGATTCCAACCATCTGGGTGGGACGGAAGGCTGCTGGAAACCTAAACATCCTTATAAAGGACCCATGCAGGCACTCACCCTGGGCTCTGCTGGAGGGTCGGTGACTCTGGGGGCATTGGAAACATATGGGGAGAGACTGAGTTGTGTAACTTTGGGGTGAGGACTGGAGGGACAGTCCCCATTTTCCCTGTGTGGGGTCCTTCTCATATGCAGCCAGCAGATGGGCACTATTTCTTGTATTGAGCCTGCCCTCACAGGCCAAATCTGAATGTGATTGGCCTGATGAGCTCCACTCGCCCCACCCTGCTGACTCATTGAGACCATACCTCACCCAAGATGCATGCTGCAGGAGGCTTTATCAGTGGCTGAACCTTATGGGAGCTGGCAGGTGGCAGCAGTCCTCAGGGTGTCCTGGCTTTTTTGTAGAGCTACCCCAGGCCCATTACTGGTGGCAGCTATCCTCAGTTCCCAGTGTGTCTTTCCCCACAAGACTCTAGGTACAGCACAAGCAGCAACCAACAACAGATAGCTTTGTAGCTCCTACCAGGTAGTCCCCAGCCAGTCACAGGTAGTGGGCCTGCACCAGAGCCCTTCCCAAGAGGCCCCAGAATCAACATACTTGGAAGCTGACTTCTCAGACTGTAGCAGAGCAATACCCAATTAGCCCCACAAATGGCACATACAAATGGTGGTCTCAACAGGCACCAGAGCCCGCTGGGGCAAATCCCACTCCATGGGGTAAGCTCCCAGCACAGGAGCACGTAAGCTGTGTACATGGTCAAACCCCACAGCCAGTCAACCTGAGGATCAATCCCACCCACCGATGTGCCAACAGCAACCAAGGCTCAACTATAATAGGAGGGTATACACAACCCACACAAGGGACATATCTGGAGCACCTGGTGCAGGTGACCCGGGAGACTCTGCAACTGTGGCCAACAGGACCCATACTACATAAGGCCACCCAGCAAGACTGGGAGACATAGCAGGCCCACCTAATATGTAGAAACAGAGAGGCAGCCAAAATGAGGAAACAAAGAAATACAATGTATGTCCCAAATGAAAAAACAGGAGAAAACTCCAGAAACAGAACTAAACAAAATGGAGGCAAGCAGCCTACTAGATCTAGAGTTCAAAACAATGGTTTTAAGGATACTCAAGAAACTTATTGAGAATTTCAACAAAGAGATAACAAGTATAATAAAGGACATAGAAACCATAAAAAGAACCAGTCAGAAGTGAAGAGTATAATAACTGAAAGGAAAAATGCTGTAGAAGGAGCCACCAGTATACTATATGAAGCAGAGGATCAAATCAGCTATTTGGAAGACAAGATATCAGAAAACACCCAATCAGAATGGCAAAAAGAAAAAAAGAAATTTTAAAAATGAGCATAGTTTAAGAATCCTCTGGGACAACATCAAACATAGCATTTGCATCATAGGAGTACCAGAAGAGGAGAGAAAGCAAGGGATTGAGAATCCATCTGAAGAAGTAATGATGGAAAGCTTTCCTAACCTGGCAAAGGAAATACACATACAAGCCGAGGTTGTGCAGAGAGTCCCAAACAAGATAAACCCAAATGGCCCACACCAAGACACATTATAATTAAAATGGCAAAGTTTAAAGACAAAGAGAAAATCCTAAAAGCAGCAAGAAAAAAGTGGTTAATTACCTAGAAGGGAGCTCCTATAAGACTATCAGTGGGACAGCAGGTTAGCTCAGTTGGTTAGAGAGCAGTGCTCTTAACAACAACGTTGCAAGTTTGATCCCCACATGGGTCACTGTGAGCTGAGCCTTCCACAACTAGATTGAAACAACTACTTGATTTGGAGCTGATGGGTCCTGGAAAAACACACTTAAATTAATAAAAGTTAAAAAAAGAAAAAGACTGTCAGCAGATTTCTCAACAGAAGCTTTGTAGGCCAGAGGGATTGGCACAAAATATTCAAAGTGATGAAAAGCAGGGACTTACAACCAACACTATTCTACCCACCAAAGCTAACATTTAAAATCTAAGGAAAGGTAAAGAGCTTCCCAGACAAGAAAAAGCTAAAAGATTTCACCACCACCAAACCAGTATTGCAAGGAATGTTAGAGGGACTTCTTTAAGATGTGGGGAGGGGGGAAACATAAAAAATATGAATAATAAAATGGCAATAACTACATCTCTATCAACAATTGCTTTCAATGTAAGTGGATTAAATGCTCCAATCAAAAACATAAGGTGGTTGAATAGATTAAGAAAATAAAGCCCTTATGAATGCTGCCTACAAGACACTCACTTCAGATTGAAAGACACACACAGATGGAAAGTAAAAGGAGGGAAAGTTGTTTCATGAAAATGGAAATAATCAAAAAAAGCTGATGTAGCAATACTTATACCAGACAAAATAGACTCTAAAACAACGGCTATAACAAGGGACAAAAAAGGACCCAGTAATCCCACTTCCTGGTATTTATCCAAAGTAACCCAAAACGTTACTTCAAGAGGACATGTACATCCATTTGTGCAATGCAGCATTGTTTACAACGGCCAAGATGTGCAGGCAGCCTGGGTATCTGTCAATGGAAAAATGCATAAAAGAGGAGGTGGTACATATATACAGTGGCATATTGCTCGAACAGGGAAGGGAATGGGTTCTTGCCATTTGTGGCGGCATAGATGGACCTCAAGGGTATCGTGTGAGGGTATTGTGGAGTGTAAGACAGAGAAAGACAGATGCAATGTGATTTCGCCTATATGTGGAATCTAAATAACAAAATAAACAAACAAAACAGAAACAGACTCATAGATACAGAGAACATTTTGGTGGTTGCCATATGGGAAGGGGTTCAGGATGATGGGTGAAGAAGGGTAAGAGATTAAGAAGTACAAACAGATTGTTGTAAAATAATCATGGGGATGAAAAGAAAGCCTGGGGAATATAGTCAATAATATGGTAATAAATCTGTATAGTGCCAGGAAGGTACTATACTTATCAGGGAGATCACTTCTTAAATTATACAAATGTCTCATACACTGTACACCTGAAATGATTATTTTTAAAAATTGAATGTCAACTGTAACTGAAAAATTAAAAGGGAGGGGAAGGTGAAGGGCAACAAGTGGTCCAAATTTCCAGGTATAAAACAAATAAGTCTTGGGGATGTAATGTACAGCATCGGGAATATAGCTAATAATATTGTGATAGCATGGTATGGTGTCAGATGGTTCCTGGACTTATCAAGATGATCACTTCTTTAGGTATATAAATGTTGAATAACTATTGTTTATACCTGAAGCCAATATACTATCATATCTAAGTATATTTTTAATAATAATCTTTAAAAATTGAAAACAAAACAAAAAAAGCAACAATGAGATACCACTACACACTATTAGAATTGCTGAATTCCAGAACATTCACTACACCCCATGCTGATGGGAATGGGGAGCAATAGGAACTCTCATTCACTGCCAGTAGGAATGCAAAATGGTACAGCCACTGTGGAATACAGTTTGGCAGTTTCTACAAAACTAAATATATTCTTTCCATATAATCATTTTCCCTGATATTTACCCAAAGGAGTTGAAAACTATATACATGCAAAAATCTGCACAGATGTTTATAGCAGATGTTTTTTCATAATTGCCAAAACCTGGAAGCAACCAAGATGTCCACCAGTAGGTGAATGGATAAATAAACTGGTATATCCAGACAACGGAATATTATTCAGTGCTAAAATAAATGAGTTATCAAGCCATAAAAAGATAGGGAGGAAACTCAAATGTATGTTTTTAAGTGAAAGAAGTCAATCTGAGAAGGCTATATACTATACGATTCCAAATAGTTGATGTTCTAGAAGTGGCAAAACTATGGAGACAATAAAAAGATCAGTGGTTATCAGGGATTGGGGTGGAGGGAGTTGAATACAGAAAGCCCAGAAGACTTTTAGGGCAGCATAAATACTCTGTATGATATCGTAAAGATGAATATGTGTCAATATATGTTTTCCAAACCCATAGAATATACAACACCACGAGTAAACCCTAAGATAAACCTTGAACTTTGGGTGATTATGATTTGTCGATGTAGATTCATCCTTGATTTAAAAAA
The DNA here is from genome assembly GCF_057876585.1 of Rhinolophus sinicus. Taxonomy (NCBI): domain Eukaryota; kingdom Metazoa; phylum Chordata; class Mammalia; order Chiroptera; family Rhinolophidae; genus Rhinolophus; species Rhinolophus sinicus. The sequence goes on along the minus strand of NC_142509.1, from coordinate 12,266,195 downwards.
TGTACTTTTCTGCTGAGTGATATTGATAATGGGAGAGCGTATGCATAAGTGGGGATGGGGGATATATAGGAAATCACTGTACCTTCTCGATTTTGTTGTAAGCCTAAAACTGTTTTTATACAATTAAGTCTTTTTTTAGAAAAGAGTTGTTTTAAAACAAAAAGTTAAACATGCATCTACTACTTTACACTCCTAGGTTTTTACTCAAAGAAATAAACACATGTGTCCAAACAAAGACTTTTATATGAATGTTCATAACAGCTTTATTTGTAATAGCCAAAATTTGTGAGCAACCCAAATATATATATCAACAAATGACTGGATAAGCAAACTGTAGTTTATCTATACAATAAAATACTACTAAGTAATAAAAAGAAACAAATTGTTGATAAACATGACAACATGAGTGAATCTCAAAATTATTATGCTGAGTGAAAGAAGCCAGATTAAAATAAAATACATAGTTCCACTTACACAAAATTCTAGAAAATGCAAAGTAATCTACAGTGTCAGAAAACAGATCAATGGTCACCTGAGAACAGGAAATGAGGTTGGAGGGTTGTGTGGGAGGAAGGGATTACATAAGGTTTCGAGGCGACTTTGGAGTAACGGATGTATTCTTTAGCTTTGATAGGATGATGGTTTCATGTTACACAATTACAAACCCTATAAAATTGTACATTTTAATTTTACAATTTATTACATGCCAACTATACCTCAGGGAATCTATTTAAATTTTATTAAAAAGAGAGAAAGGGGAGAACAGTATTTAGATGCAAAGAAATGAGATGAAAATATATGTATAATGTCACCTATATAAGGGACAATTATTTATATCTATAGTTTTCATGTGTTCAATTAATAGGTCTTTAGTATTAGGAGATAAAGTGAAATTCAGAATTAAGTGGGATTAGCTAGAAATCATTTCTAGAAAAAACACAATACTGTGCTCTCCATTATAAACCAAGGGTCTGCTAAGATTCAATGCCTATGAACAATTTATTCAAAGAAACTCTTTTTTTCCTTGTGTGGTTATGGATTTCTCTGAGCCATTCACACTCTAATTCAATGACCTTAAAATTTAGAAAAAACAGAGGTGTATTTTGGTGCTACTGGAAATACAGAAGTTAATTAGCCTATGACTGACTCAAGCTCATGGTCTTGGGCTCCTTGACACTGGACATCAACCAATTGAGCTAATCAGCCACTGATAATGTTAAAAAGAAAGTTTATTGAGAGATAATTAAAGTACACTAAACTGCACATGTGGAAAGCACTATTTGATCTGTTTTGAAATATGTATAAACTCAAGAGACCATCACCACAATCAAAATAACAAATATTTAATCAACTCCAAAATTCCTTTGTGCCCATTTGTAATCCATTCTCCACTCCCCCCATACCCATACTGATCTGCTTTCTTTCTGTACTGAACAATTTACTCTTTTCTGTAATTTTATATAAATGGAATCATTCAGTATGTACTATTTTATCCATTATTATATTGTAGCATCTTCAGAAACCAGCTATGCCACTTCTGTCATTCCTGATATTAGTAATTTTTGTTCTCTCTTTTTCTCCTAATCAGTCAAGTTAGAAGATTATTGATTTTTAATGATCTTCTCAAAGAACTATCTCTTTTTTTTTTTTTTTTTAATTTATTGGGGTGACAATTGTTAGTAAAATTACATATTGCAGCTTTGTTTTCGGTGGCCAAGACATGGAAACAACCAAAATGTCCTTCGATAGATGAATGGATAAAGAAGTTGTGGTATATGTACACAATGGAATACTATTCGGCGGTAAGAAAAGATGATATTGGAACATTTGTGACAACATGGATGGATCTTGAGAGAGTAATGCTGAGCGAAATAAGTCAGACAGAAAAAGCAGAGAACCATGTGATTTCACTGATATGTGGTATATAAACCAAAAACAACAAAAGAACAAGACAAACAAATGAGAAACAGAAACTTATAGACACAGATAATAGTTTAGTGTTTGCCAGAGGTTAAGGGGGGTGGGGGATGGGGGGTGGGAGATGAGGGTAAGGGAGATCGAATATATGGTGATGGAAGGAGAACTGACTCTGGGTGATGAACACACAATGGGATTTATAGATGATGTAATACAGAATTGTACACCTGAAAGAACTATCTCTTGATTTCATCGATTTTTCTTTATTGCTTTTCTGTTTTCTAGTTCATTGATTTATGACTCTGATCTTTTTGTTTTTTGTTTTTTCTGTCTTTAGATTTCATTCGCTTTTTTTTTTTTTCTAGTTTCTTAAGGGGGAAGCCGAGTTCATTAATTTGAGGACATTTTTTCTTTTCTAATATGTCTTTTTGTGCTGTAAATGTCTCTTTAAGTATTACTTTAATCCACAATTTTTATTATTATGTAATTTCCATTTTCATGCAGTTCAAAATACTTTGACATTTTTTTAAATTTATTCCGTGATCCATGAGTTATTTATGTATTTTAGCTTGAGATTACTTGTGGATTTTCTACCATGTTTCCCCCAGAATAAGACGTAGCTGGACCATCAGCTCTAATGCGTCTTTTGGAGCAAAAATTAATATAAGACCCAGTCTGATTATATTATATTATATTATATTATATTATATTATATTATATTATATTATATTATATTATATTATCTAAGACCCAGTCTTACATTATATTAAAATAAGACCGGGTCTTATATTAATTTTTGCTCCAAAAGACGCATTAGAGCTGATGGTCCAGCTACGTCTTATTTTCAGGGAAACACAGTAGAAATCTTTCTGATACCGATTTCTAATTTAATTTCTTGTGGTTATAGATTTTCTAAGATTTGACTCTTTTTAAATTTATTACTTTTGTTTATAACACAACATATGGCCTCTCTTGGTAAATGTTTTATTTATACTTGAAAAGAAAGGCATTTTGCTGTTGTTGGGTATCTACTCTATAATTGTCAATTAAATCAATTTGATTGTCAGTGTTGTTCAAATTTTCTAAATGCTTGCTGACTTTTTGTCTATATTTTTATCAGCTATTGAAGTATTTGATTATAATTGTGGATTTGTTTGTTTCTTCCCTCAGTTCATTGATTTTTCTCTCAGGTATAGTGAAGCTCAGTCATTAGGTGTATGAATATTTATGACTCTTTTGGCATCTAGGTGAATTGACCACTTTATCGTTATTATATCCCTTTTATCCCTGGTAATACTCTTTCTATGATCTAAAATCTACTTTTTATGATATTAATTTAGCCCCTCTGGTTTTATTTTGTCTAGTGTTAACATTGTATGTAATTTTTCATCTTTTAAGTTTAACCCACTTGTATCTTTATATCTGAAATGCATTCTTGATTTCTGGTCAAGACAGCAGACTAGATCAATACCGCCTCTCACAACCTCATCAAAATTACAACTAAATTACAGAACAACCATCATTGAGAATCACCTGAAATCTAGCTGAACCCAGCTCTACAACTAAAGACATACAGGAAAAGCCACCTTGAGACTGGTAGGTGGGGCAGAGATACAGAATGGGCTGGTCCCACACCCACATGTGACCATTAAAAATCAGGAGGGATAACTTGTCTGTAGAGGTTTCCCCCCACCCCCAGAGGAGTAAGGGTTCCCAGCACTACACCAGGCTCTCCAGCCCTGGGTTCCAGTGCCGGTGAGAGAAGTCTCCATAACTTCTGGCAGTGAAAATCAGCAGAAATGGCGACTGAGTGAGAAGGAGGGCTGCTTGAGTCCAAAGCATTCCTCTTCAAGGGCCCACACATGGAATTACTCACTGATGGACTCTCTCTGAGCTCCAGTGCTGGGGCAATGGCTTAAAAGGCACCAGGGACACACAGAGAGGAATCAAGTTGTCTAGCCTCAGGGCAAGTGCTGGAGGGGCAGCTTTCTCCCAGACGGAGGAGCTGGTGGAAGCCATTGTTCCTTTATTGAGCTCTCCCCGTGCCCAGAGTGCAGACGCAGGTGGCCACCATATCTGAGTCTCCACCAGACTGGCTAACACCATTCACTCACCTTGCACTAGTGATTCTCTGACACCCTGCCATACCCAACTTTCAAGCCCACCCAAGCCACTTCCAGTGGCTTTCCCGTACAAATGACCTGTCTTGGCTCATGCTTTGGACTTTCCTAAAATTTCTCAAAGGTTCACAAAACCCAGAACAAGCAACATCTGGATTCAGTATGTCCCGTTCTGCTTGCTGAGCAACCCCTTGGCCAGCACTAGCCACAGCCAGCCTCGGCTCTCAGCTTGGCCTCTAAAGGCACCTCTGGTCCAGCACAGGTGGTGGCCATCTGCAGATTGCTTTGTGGCTCTTGCCAGGTGGCACCAGGCAGGGCACTAGCTGTAGCTGAACTTGGCCTGTGGTGGAGCCCCTCCCAGGAGGCTGGGGTCTGGCACGCCCGGTGCCCAGCTTTGCACTGAGCTTGATCAGCACCCAGCCACCTTCAAGGATGACACACCCAAAGGGCAGACTGAGCAGGCACCAGAGGCCTACTAAAGTGAATCCTGCTAAATAGGGTAGACCCTGCACAACAGCTTCTCCACTGTAGTCACAGCCAGTCCTCACAACAAATCAGCTTGAGGGTCAGTCACGCTCATTGACATGAAAATAACAACCAAGCCTCAACTACAACAGGAAGGAACACACAACCCACACAAGGGACATACCTGGAGCACCTGGCTCAGGTGATCAGGGAGACTGTACCACTAGGCCCCACAGGACACCTACTACATAAGGCTACCCTACTAAGACCAGGAGGCATAGTATCCCTACCTAATACATAGAAACAAGTACAGGATAGCAGCCAAAATGGGGAGATGAACAAACATGTCCCAAATAAAAGAACAGAACAAGGCTCCAGGAAAAGAACTAAACAGTATGGAGGCAAGTTATCTACCAGACACACCATTCAAAACAATAGTTATAAGGATGCCCAATGATCACAGGGAGAACTTCAACAAAGAGATAGATAGGAAACATAAAAATGGAGACAGAAAACATAAAAAGAACCTTTCATAAATAAAGAGTACAATAACTGAAATGAAGAATGTATTAGAGGGAATCAATAGCAGATTACATGGAGCAGAGGACTGAATCAGCAATTTGGAAGACCAAGTAACAGAAAACACCCAATCAGAACAGCAAAGGAAAAAAGAATCCAGGAAATGAGGATAGTTTAAGGGGCCTCTGGGACAACATCAAGCATACCAACATTCACATCATAGGAGTACCAGAAGGAAAAAAAGGAGAGCAAGGATTTGAAAACCTATTTGAAGACATACTGACAGAAGACTTTCCTAACCTGGTGAAGGAAATAGACATACAAGCCCAGGAAGCACAGAGTCGTAAACAAGATGAACCCAAGCAGGCCCACACCAAGACACGTCATTATTAAAATACCAAAGGTTTAAGACAAAGACAGAATCTTAAAAGCAACAAGAGGAAAGCAGTTAGCTACCTACAAAGGAGCTCCCATAAAGCTGTCAGCTGATTTCTCAACAGAAACTTTGCAGGCCAGAAGAGACTGGCACAAAATATTCAAAGTGATGAAAAGCAATTTCCTAAAACCAAGATTACACTACCCAGCAAAGCTTACTAGTCAAGAAAAAGCTAAAGGAGTTTATCACCACCAAACCAGAATTACAAGGAATGTTCAAGGGACTTCTTTAAGATAAAAAAGACAAAGGAGGAGGAGGAGGAGGAGGAGGAGGAGGAGGAGGAGGAGGAGGAGGAGGAGGAGGAGGAGGAGGAGAAGAAGAAGAAGAAGAAGAAGAAGAAGAAGAAGAAGAAGAAGAAGAAGAAGAAGAAGAAGAAGAAGAAGAAGAAGAAACAGGCAATAACTACATATCTATCAACAATTACTTTGAACGTAAATGGATTAAATGCTCCAATCAAAAGATAGGGTGGCTGAATGGATAAGAAAACCTGACCCTTACATATGCTGCCTACCGGAGACTCACACTGACTGAAAGCAAAGAGATGGAAAAAGATATTTCACGAAAATGGAAACCAAAAAAAAAAAAAAGCTGGGGTAGCAATACTTACACCAGACAAAACAGACTCTAAAACAAAGGCTATAACAAGAGATAAAGAAGGACCCAGTAACCCAATTCTGGGTATTTATCCAAAAAAATCCAAAACCCTACTTTGAGGGGAAAAGTGTATCTATGTTTTCATTGCGCCATTGTTTACAATGGCCAAAATGTGGCGGCAGCCTGGGTGTCCATCGATGATTGAATGAATAAAGAGGAGGTGGTATATACATACAATGGAATATTGCTCGGCCACGGAAGGGAATGGTTCTTGCCATCTGCAGTGGCATGGTTGGACCTGGAGAGTATAATACTGAGTGGACTATGTCAGACCAAGAATGACAGATGCAATGTGATTTCGCTTATATGTGGAATCTAAAGAACAAAATAAACAAACAAAACAGAAACAAACTCATAGATACAGAGAACATTCTGATGGTTGCCAGATGGAAGGAGGGTTGTGGGAGTGGGTGAAAAGGGGAAGGGATTAAGAAGTACAAATTTGTTGTAACGAAGTAGTCATGGGGCTGTAGGGTATACCATAAGAAATATAGTCAATAGTATTGTAATAACTATGTATAGTGTCAGATGAGTACTAGATTTATCAGGATAATAGATGGGAGGGAGTCTGGGGGGCAGGGTGAAAAAATTACAAATTGGTAGTTACAAAGTAGTCATGTGTATGTAAAGTAAAGCATAAGGAATATAATTAATAATATGGTAATAACTATGTATAGTGCCAGATGGGTAATAGACTAATCAGGGGGATCACTTCTTAAATTATATAAATTTCTAACCACTATACTGTACATCTGAAATTAATATAAAATAATATTGAATGTCAAAAACTCAAAAAAGCAAAATAAATAAGAAATGCATTTATGTGGGTAACATGTAGCTGGGCCTTTCTTTTTTTAACTCTGATACCTCTGACTTTTAATTTGGAGTCTTTAAACTGTTTCTATTTAATGTGATTATGTATATGGTAGGTTTTAAATCTACCAGCTGTTTGTTTTTTCCTATGTGTTCCAACTTATTTTGTCTCCTCTTTATGTTCTTTTTTGGATTAACTATATATTTTTATTATTCTGTTTTATCTCTTTTGTTGTATTATTTTAATGGTTAATTTGGGGTTCATAGAATATGTCTTTAACTTATCACAGTCAGCCTTCAAGTGATATTATACCACTTTCCATATATTAAAAGAACTTTGCAATGTAATTCCATTCCGTCTCCTGAACCTTGTAGTGTTATTGTCATACATTGTATTTCTACATACAAGTCCCATATTACATTGCTCTTATGTTTGCTTTCAATCATCAATGTTCTTTCCAAAAGATTTAAATAATAAGAAGAAAACGTATTTTATATTTTCCCACATAATTACCATTTCCAAGGCTCTTAATAGTATTGCGCACATCTATATTTCCATCTGGTATTATTTTCCATCTGATTGAAGGGCATCCTTTATGATGTCTTTTTAAATTGCTTTTGTATTATTTTATTTTGTTTTTGATATTGCAAAATAATCACCATAATAAGTCTAGTTAACATCCATCATCACACATACTTATAATTTTTTTTCTTTTGATGACAACTTTTAAGACTTTATGATTTCTTATAGTGCAGTTCTGCTGATGATAAACTCAATACTTTATGTCTGAAAAACTCTTTGTTTTGCTTTTGTTTTTAAAAGATATTTATTTTCACTAAGTATAGACTTCTAAGTTGACTGATATTATTCTTTTTGTACTTTAAAGATGTTGTATACTGTCTTCTTGCTTGAAATCTGCTGTCCTCTGTATATGTCTTTAGTTATTTAGTTATTTTCAAGTTTTCTTTATCATTGGTTTTAAGCCATTTGAATATGATGTGCTTTAGTGTAATTTTTCTCAAGTTTCATGTGCTTAGAGTTTGTTGGTCTTCTACATCTTAGGTCTGTGAGTCTAGAGTTGTAGTCAAAAATTTAAAAATTTCAGTCATTAAAAATTCTTCAAATAATTCTTTTTGCTCCTTTGAGGACTCTAGTTACATGTTTATTCAAACAATTATAATTGTTTCACAGCTCATTAACACACTGCTAGTTTTCTTTTAAGTCTTTCTTTTCTATGTATTTTATTTTGGGTAGTATCTATTGCTATGACTTTGCTTATTAATTCTTTTTCTTCTGCAGTGTTAAATCTGCTATCAATCTCATCTAGGGTACCTTTCATCTCATATATTATAGTTTTCATCTCTAGAAGTTTAACTCAGATCTTTTTTTAATATGTTCTATAGCTCTACTTAGCATGTTCAGTCTTTCCTATAGCTAATTGAATGTGTGAAATTGTTACTCTCTTTTAATATCCTTGTGTACTAATTATATTGTCTGTGTCATTTCTGGGAAATTTCCAACTAACTGATTTTTTTTCCTCATTATGGGTCATATTTTCCTGCTTGTCTGTATGCCTGGCAGTTTTTTGTTGGATACCAGACACTAGATTTGCTGGATATTTTTGTATTCCTAAAAATATTCTTGAGCTTGGAAAAAGTTTGACTCTTGAGTCTTGCTTTTAATCTTTATTAGGCTGGAGTAGAACAACATTTAGTCTGGGCTAATTTTGTTCCATGACTGATGCAAAACCTTTGTAAGTACTCTACCCAAAGCCCCATGAATTATGAAGTTCAAGAACTGGCAAAACTAACCTATTGAATAGTGATTGACTGCAGAGAGTAAATATGGGAACTTTCTGAAGTGTTGCTTACACAGATTTATCAAATTGAACAATTAAGACTTGTCAATATCACTGTTATAAATTTTACCTGAATAAAAAAGCATGTCTAGTATCAAATATACATGTATATGTATACATTCTGAAAGAATTTATGCCAAAATTTTAATAGTGAAGAATATAAACTGATTTTTAAAATTGTCTTTTATTTTTCCACTGTTACCAAAGTTTTTAATAAATACACAACCTATTTTTAAAATATATAAAACTAATATTTAAAAGAGAATGAAGTATTTGGGGGGGATTCTGTCCTGTAGAATGGGTGAAGGAAAGGAAACTAATATTTATTGCACATTTGCTATATCTCAGGTCCTTTAAAAAGCATTTTATTACGTTATTCCATTTGATCAATATAAATCTATGGAGTAGGTATTATCCCACCCATTTGCGAAAAAGGAATTGGTGGTTCAGACAGGTTGTTATGTGTCCCTTAACTTGATCTTAGATCTGCCTGCTTCTCAAATCCATGTTTTGATTCTAAAAAGAGAATTAAGCCCCTGAAATGGCCTATTGAAATTCAGAGAGTAAAGAATGCTGTCAGGATGGAAAAGTCCCAGAAATACTTCACTGTCTTCAGGCTTAGGAATTGTCACACTGGTCTCTGAGCATTCACTCCTAAACAGGCAAAGTGCATTATTCCTGGAGGCAGAGTATAGTTCATCTGAAACTCAAGGAAGCCTGACCCGAGAAAAGAAGACAAGAGGACAAGAGGGTGGCTCAGAGAAAATCCAAGAGATCTAGGACCCAGCATGGCAGGTGGGGGAGAGGGAAGAAATGTGTTCTTTACTTTCAACCTATGGGCAGCCTATAAGGACAAAGGCTGCTTTGTCCCCAGATGGAGTAATTCCTCAGAAGCCAAGGGTCAAAGTTGTCAGGTTACAGGACTGGGTATATTCTCTGTATCAGCTGCCTCCTGCCCAGGCAAGGCTGACTCACAGGTTGGTCACCTGTCTGGAATGGACTATGTGAGAGCACACCAGTGAGGTCACCCTGAGATCAATGGGCCAGAGCAGTTTCATTGTCAACTGTATTCAGGTCACACGAATTCACTCCACCTTTCGTTGGAGATTGTTTCTTCGTGAAGTGAGTCTCTTTCAATGTCTATGACATACTTTGAATGCTGGGCCTTAAAACCTCATTTGCTTTCCCTTGAATCTCCCAGCTTAGAACTGTGAATGAACCATTCATTGATCATTGTCTTAAAGCTTGAAATGGAGTCTTTGACTCCCCCAAACTTTCCCCAGGTTCATTTGCAAGGGTTGAGGGATCTGGGGTTGATATTTACCTGAAGATGTTTGGAATGGGGGACTCTGATGAATAAGGAGCTTGCATATGTGTAAGCTGGTCAGTGTTTTCTCAAAGCTAGCACACGACTTTATGAGATACTCTAAATCTGAATTTGAGGAACAATTATGAATAAGAGTTGGTAGAGAAGAAGAGTATGGCTCTCACACTTGAGTGGCTCCACCATCCTTCATTTTGTATCCTTGTGTGCAAAATGGGAGCTGGGGAGAAGAATCAGAAGAAGTGAGCTTCACTTCCCACCCCACCCCACATACACTGCCTCTTTTATAACACAGCTGGGCTGTGCCAAATCCTCTGCCAAAGCCCAGACCCCAGGCTCAGGGGGTGCTTCCTAGTTTCCATAGCTCATTCACTTCTGAGACCTTTGGCTGAGTTTCATCCTGGGGGGGTGGCTGTGGGGGGGCTAATTACTGCCAATTGTGGCACTGTTGTGTTATACCTTCTGATAGAAAAATATGGTCTGCTGGGAACTGGGCTAAAACCAACATACAACCATTTATTGCGTACTTGTTAGGAAGCCACCAGGAAGCCTACCCAGAATGGTTTTTAAATACATACACTCTCAAATCTTCTCTCCCCTTAGGTCTAAGAACAGCCAATCAGTGATGTGTTGAAACACATGGGCTCACCTTCTCAGACACAAGGAAAAACTCTCTGAAGGTCCGTAGTAGGATTTCATAGGGGCTGAGCTCCATCTTAAACCCTCTCACGTTCCCTGGTTTCACAGCAGAAGCAAGGTGAGAATACAAAAGACAAAACATGTCTTGAGCAATTATTATATGGTAAGTCCTGTTCTATGTACTTAACATGAATTATTTTATTGATCTACAAAATAGACCTGTGAGGTAACTGTCATCATTGTGATTTTGTGGAAATTGAAACTCAGGGAAATTACATGTATTGCCAAAGCCATATAGTTTATTAAGTGTGTAGTCAAAGTTTAAACTCTGATTTTAACTGATTGCAAATGTTGAGCTTTCTCCACTATAAGCAGAAATCTTGTTGGCTCACTGAAATATGCCTTTAGAGCAGTTGTCTCAAAAGTTTTCTGACCCTCTACTCCCACCAATAAATACCTTTAATTACCACCTCCAATATATACATATTCATTTGTAAAATTAGATGCACTAGCTAATACCTATTAGTAATGATTGATAATATATAATACCCCAGGACACCAATCATCATTAATGACAATGGAGGTAGATTTATATTGAACATAATGTTGATAATTTGGAAAATGATTTGGCCAAATATAATTAAATCATTGTTGTTTTAACCTCACTATATTGCTGGCAAATGATTTGTTCCAGGAGAAGTAATCTGGATTTTCTTCCTGTCTTCATGTGCCGGAATTATTCCTATTGTCTATGATCCAGTTGTATTGCAGGGAACATTTTAAGCCACTTGTCCATTTTGTGAGGATTATTTGGTTAAAATTAGAAAATCTGGTTTGAAAATCTACTCATGGTATATATGTAATCCTTAAAACACGATACTACCCTAAAAGTGAAATAAAAGCACCAGTGTAGATACCCCTTGGACACTGCATAATTCTCACTTTCCCTTACAGTGCTTTGAATATATGCAAATACCCCAAGGAAGCCTGATGGAAGGCATATGCAGTATTAGTAACAGTGTGTTTCCTATGTTTAGACAAAAAATAAACATGAGTAGAAGTTCCAAAGCTTTCCTCCCATCTCCCATGTCGTCTGTGCAATCCCTGGAGTGTGCCCTTTCCCAGAGGAGACCCCTGTCCTAGAGGAAGGCTGATCCCATAGTTCTGAGTTGGACCTGCTCAGAGGCAGAAAGCTGAGGGTTTGGGTGAGAAAAGCAGCCAGCGAAGACTTGTGGGGTCAGCAGGTGGGGCTGGAACGAGAAGGTGCCCAAACTGGAAGACGTAAGTGGGCGCTGAGAGCACTGGTGGGAAAGAAGCTTGAGGGCTTGAAGGCCGGATAGCAATAGGTTCTGGTCTCCCCAGCAGACCCCCATCCAACGGTCTGGATTTCTGGATTTCATCCTTTCTGAACCTAGGTCTTTCAGAAGCTTTCTTCCTAAATGTTTGAATACCAGAGTAAATGAAAACACTCTGCAGCACAAGGATCCCTTAAAGTTTGTTTTCCAAGATGGAAAATAAAGGCATTTAGCCCTTCCATGGATAAAAATAACTTGCCGTTGATTTTGAAATCCCTTTCATTTGTCTCCCAGAGACCGGCCCCATACAATGGCACTTTGTGTGGGAGCTTTCTGCTTGGGCCAGCCCAGCCCCGCTTCCTTCTGCCTGCCAACAGGAGGAGACAAGGGGAGGGCTTAAGCTCAGCAGTGGGAGAGGCCTTTGGGCAGCCCAGCGTTGCTGTTGGACATCATTCAGAAGTCCCCACTCAGTGGAGGGAGCCCAAAGAGGAAAATAAACAGAGCAGGGAATCATGGAAAATGCTGAGTCCTCGAGCTGGTGGGACAGCATTTGCCTGTTGGTGCTTGGAGCCAGCGCTCTGCCCACCGACAGCTGCAATAGCAGGCAGGGCCCACAGCAGGCAGGGAGGCCTTGGCACCCAGAGTCCTGCCCCAGGGCGGGGAGGGCAAGAAACAGACACTCCTCTCTCTGCAGACAAGCCCTCCAGAGTCCTTACCCTGAATGTTGAACTCTTTTCCTTGTCCAAGGAAACTTGGGGGAAAAAATGGTTCACAAAGAAGGGAGAAAAAGACTTTCTTGAGCTGTTGTTTCAGACTTACTAATAGCTCTCACTTGCATAACACTTGCTATGGGTCAGGCATGAACGTGTATTAATTGGTGATCACTGTCTCAATCCTGTGAGGTTAGTACTATTATCCCTATTTCATGGACAAAGAAATCGAGACACAGAGAGGTTAAATGACTTGCCCAAGATCACACAGCTCAAAAGTGGCAGGGCCAGGATTTAAAACCATGCAGTGTAGCATCAGAGTCCATACTCTTAAATGTGTATGTTCCTCTCTAAGAATATAAAATATGAGAGACAGACAAAGAGAGGAGAATGAAGGGAATGAATGAGAAAAAGAGAGGAAGAATCACCAAGAACTGGAATAATGAAAGATTAAAAAACACAACAACAGCAGGAGGCTGTCAGTCTAGGAAAAGGAGTGTGAGACCAAGACACAGAGATGACATGAAATGCTGAGTTGGGAATGGAAGCTGTGACAATTCTGGTTAGTCACTGGCTGTTTCCTACGCTCCAAATAGGATTCTGGGACTAATGCGCAGAGATCACTCAACAAGTGGGGCTCTGGCAGCTCTCAGGGAGGCTGAGGAGCAGGCAGCCAGAGCAAGAAAAATGAACACCTTCTCTTTCTCTTTCAATTACAGCCTGGGGTGGAGGCAGGTGCCCAGGGCTCCATGGAGAGATTAACACCCTAATGAGAAGAGACAGCCTATGTCAGTCATCCAGGGAGGGCTGTCACATCCATTTGTAAGCTAAATAGCTCTTGTCCCCAGAGGAAGGAAGGGTGGGAGGAAAAGAAAGGTGGGAAAGAGAGAGAGAGGAAAGGCGGGAGGGAGAGAAGGAAGAAATGTACTATTTCTTACCTGTGTTTGGAGGGACAAGCCCTCCACCCTCATCAGATACATCGGATTGCCTTTGTATCAGTAGACCTAAGACCTCATTTTGCCTCTCACCAGTTACCAATGTGATCGTAGACAAGTCACCTAAACCTTCTAACCTTAAATCCTTTATCTCTACAGTAAGGGGATTAGACTTTATCTCTAAGATCTTTCCAGATCTAAAATCCATACTCTAGTGATATTGTGTCCACGGACAAGGACCGTCATAGTTACCTTTGCATACCACCCGAAGTCCTGGTCCCAGCACAGTGGCCCAACCCATCCACACTAACCATTCACCCAGTGCTGGTGAATCCATCTCCTAAACACCTTTCTGATCTGTTCCTGCTGATTCTCTGGGAGGCATCTCTTGTAAACAAATGAAACCGTTTTCCAACTGGTATCCCTTCTTCCATCCTTGTCCCCTCTGATCCATTCTCTGATCTACATTCAGAATGATTTTTTTAAGCACAGATCAGAGCATGTGACTTACCCTGTGGGAATATCCTGAGGGCTCCATCTTACTCTTCACACAGCCCACAAGGCCCTGAGTCATCTCCTCTCCATTCTCTCCCTCCTCACCTCTCACCGCTACTCCATTTCACCCTATGCTCCACAAAACTACTTCTAGTTTTTCTATCAGTCCATAAACTTTCTCATCTGTAGTCCTTGACTTAAACCTCTTCCCCTTTCCACCTAGCTATAAGCCACTTATCGTTAGGGGGTAAATTCTTCCATGTTAGGTGTTCCTTCTAGGTGTCGAATCATACTGTCATTACACAGAATAGTAATTCTTCCTTTACTTGTCTATCACCCTTGATTTACTAAAAACAGAGTGAAAGAAAAAGTTGTGTTTATCTTTTCCCTTATGGTTGACCTCATACTAAGCCCAATGCCAATCACATAGCTAGTATTCAACAAAGGTTTGTTACCTGAACAAATTTGTTTGGTAGTGTCATCTTACAGGGTACCTTCCAGCTACAATATCCTATAGTTCCATAAATTGCAATCTCAGAGACCCTGCATTTTCAGTTTCTGAGAACTAAGAAATCTGACACCTCCCACCACCCTGGGATTCACCTTTCCTTGTCTCTCTTTCCCAACCTGAAGATCAGCATTTAGCAGATTGTTGGAATCCAACAGAACTAATAGAAAGAATTGTCAAGATCGATTCTGAATCAACCAGGGTCAACTTTAAATTAGAATATTTTGCCTGGAAATTGGATGAATTTCATATACCATGTTTCCCTGAAAATAAGACCTAGCCGATAATCAGCTCTAATGCGTCTTTTGGAGCAAAAAGTAATATAAGACCGGGTCTTAGTTTACTATAAGACTCAGTTAATATAATATAATATAATATAATATAATATAATATAATATAATATAATATAATATAATATAATATAATATAAAATATAATATTATAATAAATATAATATAATGTAATACCAGGTCTTATATTATTTTTTGCTCCAAAAGACGCATTAGAGCTGACTGTCCAGCTAGGTCTTATTTTCGAGGAAAAGGGATGGAGTTGGAAGGACATGGGGAAAGTCAGATCCACATTCTAATACCTGTTCTGCCACTAATGAGGTGATTGGGGAAGTCCTTTGGCCTCTCTGAACCTCAACCTCATGTATGCCTAATTGAAGAGGTTTGACTAGATAATCTTTAAGGTCCCTTTTGACTCTAAACATGTAAAATTTAGAATTCTGGTGTTTGCTTTTCCAGTCATCATCTTCTAGGCCATTAATAGGTTTTCTAAGGAGACCATGTAAGTAAGGTATCATGGAAGTGCAAAGAACTGCTATGAATAATCATGCAAGGACAATGAATGGACACTAGGACAATCCCAGGTACACCAGGAGGTGTGGTCACCCTTGCTTTAATTCAGTCTTTGTTAGCTAGGCTTCAGTTTTCAGTTGTTGCTTGTGGTTGCAGAGAAGGCTATTTGGAATTTGTAGTGAGGACTCTGTTCTGCGATTTCAAGGAGGCTTTACATATGGGTGACCAGAGCAGCTAACATGCCTCACAATCACATAGGTTGTCCACATACACCCCAGCCACCCTACCCACTCCTGAACAAGAAGCCTGAGCCCAGAGTTAATGCACCTCCCAGCCACACCCTAATGACTGCACCCTCCACCCCAGTGGTCTAAGGTCAGTTAGTGAAGAAAATACTTTAAGTCTCCCTGGGCTCAAGTGTACAACTCTATGCTATCATCATGAAGACTTGACCATACAGAAAACAGATACCTGAATGAAATATCCATTATCCTCCAAACATTGGTCATTGTCTGCACCATCACTCTTACCTTTCTTCTAATATGTATAAATATCCCAGATTAAAGGTGTATTGGCTGCACTAGTAAACTCTCCTACTCTCTGGAAACCAGAACAAATGGGAAAAAAGCAGTACACCTGAGAGGTACATTAGCAGTGAGAACTCCCCAATTCAGTTACTCTCACGGTTTTGAACTTGCCTTCCCCTGAGATCTGTAAGAGCAACGAAGGGTTTGTATGAACACGACACAATTCCCAAAGTCTTTTGCAGGTCCTCAATCCCATCTCTCCTTCTAACCTTTGGAATATTATTGACTGAAAAATGCTATCCCACATCAAAGCTAATCGTCATCATCAATTTGCCAGCCTTCTGAAGACTGTCGCTATTTCTTCAACTCATTAACTATTTCCAGGCACATTTGGGGGACAGTCTTTGAAGGAGTATAAAACGTCAACAGCTGAAACGCCAGGATTTGCCAGTAGAAAGATTGAAAATAGTCTGCTACTGCCCAGGGCCAGAAGACCAAACTGACAGTGTGGAATGGTTTGGGAGAAGGTAGTGACTATCTCTTGACCCACAAGTGGCTGCTGAAAACTTCCTTGCTCCTCCACATGGTTTCACATGGGTTGACCAGGGCTGACCTGACAGACAGCTCTGTGCAAATGCTGTGGCTGAGAGAGCACTAGAGCCTGAATGGCAGGGATGAGAGATCAGAGACAGGGCAATAAACTCAGAAGAGCTTAGAAGATCACATAGCAGGTCCCGAGACCTGGCCATTGTTGATTTCCTGGTGTTGCTATGGGCGGAGACCACGACTGTCATTACTTTGGGCGTCAGCACATTGAGATACACCAGGCAATCATATGAAACTGGCTTTCCCGGGATAGAAATATTTTCCAGGAAAATGGAAAAAGGGAAAGGAACTGGGACATTGAGTAAAACGGGAATTGGCACTGGCCAAGGGACAGAGGCCAGAGCCACCTTACCCCCTAATTTGGGTGTTTTTTTCCCTCAACTTCAGGCCTTTAAAATTTACCAGTTGATCAACACCTGCTTTTATCAGACTCCTTAAATCTTTGTCTCATTGCAAGAGGTACCTGGAAAGTGTTTCTTTCTTCAGTTATTTGTTGTTCTTCGGTACAGATTCTCGTAGCATGGAGAGATCCCAAAGAACAGTGAACAACAAGTAGCATGTGAGCCAATATACCCGTAAAGTGGCAAGGGCCAGGACCCTGGACCAGCTACCCAGAGGGTCAAGTATTCCTGTATCTGAACTAGAAGGCCTTTGTACAACTGCACTGCAAACCACCTCCTAGAGCAGCCAGTGGGGAAAAGCAGAGGTTGGAAAGGGCTGTGGAAGTGAGAAACCTTCCTTACTGGAAGGAAACTTTCCCATATTTGGTTTATGAAGTGTACCTCTCAGTAACCAGGGCTGTGGCTCCCATGGATGGTGAGCCATTGGTCAGCATCACCAAAGGAGACCTTTCAGAGTTCATGGGTGGCAGCATAGCATAATGGAAAGAACAGCTTGGAAGTCAGATGGTTCTATTGAACCTGATGACCTCTTGTTCTCTTCCACTGTAGGTTCTAGAATAAGATGAGCTTCACGTCAAGTAAACATGGAATGTGGAGACATTATCTTCACAGGAGTCATAAACTCAAATTCTACATACTAGAGACGAAAGAGGAGACTGAAGTTCATCTCGAGGGGGCAGCTTCCACTCAGTGTCCATGAGTGTTTGCTATATAGGAATGTCAGAATCAAAGACCACCCACCCAGGGCCCTACTGCAGTTCACTTCCGTTGCATAGGTGCATCCCAACATTGGAAGGCCATACTAAACATCTCGATGGCATAGAATCAGCCCACAGTCAGCCAGTGTGTAACCTCTAGCTTCCATGGCCGGCTTTTTTTACCCAAAGCACAAATCACAACCCACTTTTTTGGTTCAAATAGTTATATTTCATTATACAGGAAAGTTCTGTTGCTCAATTTTGTGCGTGTGTGTGTGATGGGTGCTAGAACTTGGTCTAAAGCCATTGCAGGGGCAAGCCAGACTAGCATGGCTCGCCCTTATCCCACAACCTCCTGAAAGCCTGTCAAATCTATATTTTGACCACCAGCTTCTTTTGAACGACTCCTGTTTCCCGTGTCTCCTATCTTAACCCTACCAGCTTTCCCCAAAACCCTGCAATTGTTTTAGAGGATACTGCCTCTCCACCAGATCCCATCACCACGGCTTTAATACAGTGGTCTCATCAGCACCATTAAAGAGATCCCCAAAGCCCAGTTATCTGGAGAGTTCCCCAGCTAAACTCTAGCTCCTTGTTTGAGAAACAAGAGATCTAAGCTGGTTTCATTCAAGCAGATCTTATATCTTTTAACCTGGTCAGCATTAAATCAGATGGTTTGGGGGATAACAGAAACTCAGCAGTGAAGGAAAGCTCCTTGTCCAAATCCTTGACTGAGACAGAAAACTATTCCCTGTGTACTATTTATTCAGGGAGAATAGCTCAGATGTGGCCTCAGGTTGGCTCAGGAGTTGTGGCTTTGCCCAGGTTTGCAGCTGAAGACTAAAAAATACAAGTACTTCAAGCCATCTTCCCCAAGTCTCTGAGTGAGTGGTGGTGGCTTGACCGGGATATAGGACCCAGAGCCCTCCTTGTGGTCAGCTGGGCTCCCTGACCACTAGACCACACAGTCGGTGCTTAACGTGCACTCAGCAAACCTCATGCTCTATGCCTGAAGAAACAGCTTTTCCAAAAACAGAGCTCTCTTTGTGAACAATTCAGCAAAAATTCTCTTTCCAGCTGTGAGATGGGATTCATGTTGCAAATGCTGGTGTTAATTAAAAACATCCACCTTCTACAGTTTCAACAAGAGAAAAGCACCACGTGGGATGGGTTCCTAAGTACTCCTCACCAAAGCACTTATAAATATGATTTTATTTATGACATGGGTTGCTGGGGGTTCTCACAAATATTATCATTCTTAATTTTCAGTCCCAGTGAAAGAAGTGGAGCCAAGGAGATGGATGTGATGGGTATAAATCGGCATAGAGAAAGACTGTATCAGAAGAAACAAGAATACTGTTCCTGTTCAGAGCATTTGAAAGATGTTCAACTGTCTCTGTTAATATCAGGAAATTTACCTACTTGAAATGAGATGTTTACCTGCTGAGTCACTAAATTTATTTTTCACGTGGCTCTTAGTCCTTCAGACATGAAGAAACTGAGGTGTGATAAGGCCAGGGACATTCCACAAAGGATGACACTATACACTCAATAATTGGAATGTGAAATCATACTTCCTCATATTCCTATTGCAGTTCTGAATTTATTGGGAAATCTTTATCTGAAACGGTCCAGAGCTAGTGAGATCAGCAAGACGGAGGTACATTCCTTCCTGTGCTTGTCTCTAGTTGGTTCATTTGTCCCGCTTTCACACACGAACCAGACAGGAAAGAATGGAGCCAAACCCACATCATTATGAATGAATTTCTTTGTTTTTAATCTCACACAGTTTAAAATACAATATGAAATCAGGCTACAGTATATAAAAAACTCTCCAGCAAAATGATGTGCCAGCATCAGCTACTAAAATAAACAAACAAAAACTCCCCCATAAGAAATTTTATTTTGCATTTAAAAAAAACACATAGACACACCTACATCGCTACATCTCTAAGCTACCTCAGTTCTGATTTTTAAAAAGCACCTGCTTTTCCTTTTTTTTCATCTTGCTTTTAAATTTTCAGCTTTTTAAAAAATATAAATTATATGAAAATACAAGTTGGAAAATAGTCAAACACAATATAATCTTTTTTACTACTATATTTCTCAGCTTAAAAAAAGTATTCTTAAAAAAAGTTCAATAACTGAGGCAGTATTCCTGATAGAGATAATTTCATTTTAATATATATATTTTATATATGTATATGTATACATATATTTATGGTTCCTTGAAAGTTCTTTGGAATGTAGATAAGAGTTCAACACATTTATATAGACCCCAACAGAGAAAGCAGCATGCACAGCATGACTAGAAGAGAGAAGGTGTAATTTCCACCATGAAGATTAGGCAGGTTAATGCTCTAAAACCCAGAGTGTTCATCTCCAAAGTGAGGAAAAGCACATCTGATCATGGAATGCTACCGCCAATCCCCATCACCACAAAACCAGGGCTCTGTGTAGGGAAGTCCCCAACCCCTGGATGGAGAAGGGAACAAAAGTAACTGAACCCTACAGCCAAAACTGATATGGGTTAAGGCATCTCCAGGAAACTAAGGGTTTCCCCCAGCTAAACCAGATTTGCCCATCCTTCCTCTGAAGCTAACATGTGTTTTTAAAAAGTATAAATGCAACAATTCTGCTGCATTTCCAGTGTATAAACCACCCACCATTCTTCCTGGGATGGTCTCTGGCCTTTGGACAGAAGGATAAAAAGCATCTGGCCAGATCAACAAAGCTGTCTTATCTAATAAACTATCTATAAATACTGAAAACGGTGGACCTAGAGAGAAAAGCATCTGAGCGAGCAAGCGGGTTGAGGAGCATGACGACACACTTTCTTATATCTTATCTGCTACGAAATTATTGCAGGAGTTAGACACACTCACACAAGAGGAGTTTTTGGCATAAATGTAATAGGAAAGCTGGATGAGTTGAGAAAGTGATTTTATGCCTGGTTGCAAACAGCAAGCCATGACTGATGCCCAGCCTTGGTTCTACTCTCACCCACTAATGAAATGTGGAAAAAGACTTAACCTCGATAACCCAAGCATTATCTCAGCTGCAGTTTTGCATGTCTGTGCATACACACACCCACACCCACACCCACACACACACACACACACACCTCTGCCAGTGCCCAACAAAGATCACATAATCAAAGAAAAAACAATGTAGTCCAACAGTTCCGCCTAACACTCCCTGAGCAGTTCCTAAAATATTTCGAGAGCTTCATTAAGGCACCTGCATTTGGAAGAAGGTCAAAATACACAACTGGGCTAATTCTGCCTTGCTTTCCAAGTGGACTCTCTGATTTATTAGTATGAGGAAACTCATGAATCACAGAGCTAAGTTCCTGATAATTACGGTCTACAAGAGGACCTGGGAATTGACAATCCATTTTCTTGAAGACACACTAGAAGGTTGTTAGTACTTTCAGTTTCTCAGCTAGATCCTAAGAAAGGCTAGCCCTGAGAAGCCCATCTTAAATGTTTCTTCACCTCTCTCACTGAAGTCTATAAAGCCATCCCACTGTTGTTGTCTTTTGTTAATGGGGGAATCCATATAGTAGGGGAATCCTGATTGGAACTTTTCCTCACTAGTTATATGTTGATTCCCCTACTCCAAACCCCATCGTTAGATTACCCTCCACAACTTCCTCATTGATTAAATTTGCAGTTAAATTATAGGGGAACCAAAACTATATTCAGATCTCATGGATGGACCACCCTAGTTTCTTCATTCAAGCTCCTCGTCTTATGTGTTTCCTTTGCCATCAAGTCATTCCTCTCTTCTGCAGTTACGAGCCTTCATTCACCTGTGCCACGATAACAGACCCATGCACAAGGCCCTAACAGCGGCTACTCTATTCACTTTGCATACACAGTCTCACCTGACATCTGACTCAGCTAGCAGTTCTTCAAAGGAAAGCCTTGCATTTCTCCTCCCAAAGTCGGCCAAGCCCCATTTTATTTGTATGCTCCCTTAATTTCCATTGTTCCTAAAACCCAGTGAGTCTAAATGGCTTTATCAGACACTTTTTAACTCATGTCATGTCTGCAGTTACTCTTGCACTCACCAAGCAGAAACCTGTACATTTCTCTCTACTGAATAACAGGGAGGGGGGAAGCAAAAAATGTGGGATGCTGGGAAAATAAGACACAAAGGAGAAAGTGTAGAGTGTTAGTTTGGAATCACATGCATTCAGGACTTATTTCTTAAGACCTGAGGGGTAATGCCCATGCACACAGCTTTTATTCCAAGTCATATGTTACAGGTATAGAACCAATAAAGAACCAAGTCAACTTTCCTGCTTTGATCTCCTTTCCATGACTTCAACAGTGCTCCTACATTTGCTGTGGTACAAAACCAGGGCTGAAAAATACATTCAGTTCAATGACTTAATACTTCTTAGCTCAACATTAAGTCTAAACCCCAAGAATCCACAAATAAGTAGAGGGGTGTGATGATAAATTTTTAAAATTATAGATGAAATTTACACACACAGTTCCCTTGTACCCAAATCAGCATTATTTTTTCCTTCATATATAAGCCACAGGAATTTGGGGTCCCCAATCTCAGTGACAGCACTTTGCATTTCCAGTGGGGTCTATATAAACAGTTTTCTTTCACTATGACAGAATCCTTAGCCGGCAAATAAAAACAAACTTGCATGATACTGCAATACTGAGACCACCTTAGAGCTTAAGACGATTTTTAAGAAAAAAAAAAAATACTGGCACAAAATTTAATAAAATAAATTTTAACACAGAAACAGTTTTGGCCCCTCCCCACTGAAGTCCATCTTTGTTTTAAAAGTAGAGTAAAAGGTCAAGAGTCCTTGGGTTTTAGTGCACCCCTTCCCCCCCAAACAAAATGTTCTACCCCATTTCCCTCTTTTTTGGCTGACCAGACCTAAAACAAGCAAATGAATTGCCTTTCATCAGTCACATGACTCCTAATGTCTCAGTTTCTTTCGCTAATAGGTCCATAACTCGAGACACAATTTTTCCATGGATGATTTTAAAAAACGATTGGACACTTGAACCAGATTCTTCAAGCTTCTAAGACCCTTCTCTCTGTCCTGAACATTTGCTCAAGAATTTCTTGTCCCACCCACCCCACCATTCCTGGCTCTCTGTTTCCAACCATATACAATTGATTATAGCTGCAGCTCACTTAGCTCCCACCCCTGAATGTAAAAAATGAGTTCTGAAAAATTAAAAATAGAATAACAATTAAAAATTAAGAGTCCAACCGACGTGGTTGTTCTTTGAAATGTCTCAGGGGAGTTTCCCCAGCCCCTTTGGTGTCCATCACTCATCAGCATCGGGCTTGACATCCAGCATGGCATGGAGTTCCTCGGGCGTGTATCCCAGAAGGCTCTGCAGGTCACACACGAAGCGGTACACGTAGCGTTTACCCGCTGTCTTGTGGATGATGTTTTTGTCATAATAGTAGCGAAGGCCGCGGCTCAGTTTCTCATAATTCATCTTAGGTTTGTTTTTCCTTTTTCCCCATCTCCTGGCCACCTGAAATTTAAAAGAAAAAAGAAAGAAAGAAAGAAAAGGAAAAAGAAGGAGGGGTAAAAATCTATAAAATGATCCAAGTATACATGTTCACATGCCTATACCTACCTACCCATGGTGACCCATGATGTTTAAGGAAGACAGAGACTCATGGACAAAGAAGATACTTTTCTGACCTATCTCTTCTGAATTCCAGTTTTCAAGGGTTGGAAAAAAACGGCAGCGAAGTTGATTCTCTAAGTTGATTAAAACACAGTGAACCTGAACTTCTGCATAGTGGACTTAAAGTATCTGATATTGAAAAAAAGAAAAGCAACATTCTGGACTCTCTTTTGTCCTTATATTATTAAGAGAATGTCCCTGCTTCGAAAGCATGACATCTCATGTGAGGAAGTGGAGGACTCAGATGCAATCATACCTGTCTTCCACCAACAGGAAGCAATTTTAGTTCTGGGACACCATACTTTCTCACATCTGCCAGAACAGAACAGCAAAGGTGTCTCTCTTATCTTTTTTTTTTTTTTTTAAATCCTCACAATTGGGCACAGAGCAACCACTCAATAAGGATTTGTTGGATAAGAGAATGAATTAATGAATAACTTGTACCAATCTTCCAAGGTCTCTTGAATTGTCTGACCCCTTTCAGATTCACAGAGCCAAGGGAAGTGCTAAGTAAGAGAAAGCAACTCATATTTATGAAGAGCTCCTATGTGCCTGACATCTTTTGATCCTGGCAAACAAATGAGCATCATAGACATTTTCTCTCATTTTCAAATGATGGAACTAAAGCTCAGATAGGCTATGTAACTTGCTAGAGGTCACACAAGAAGCAAGTGGCAGAGCTGAGATTTGAATCCTAGAAAATATTAGCACACTCACACAACCCCTTTCTAGAGTTCTCTCTAACCAAGTACTCTCAATCACTCCTATCTTACCTCATCGGGGTCAGAAAGCTTGAATTCCCAGCCATCTCCTGTCCAGCTGATAAAAGACTGACAGGATTTATCAGTGAGTAATTCCAGAAGAAACTGCCACAGCTGGATCGGTCCACTGCCTGGAAACACAAAGGATTGTGAATCATTACACCCGATGCTCAGCATTCTGGGCAACTAATCCCAGGATACAGTACTCTCTCTTGCCCGCTCTCTCAGTCCATCTAGCCAGAGGACAAGGAAAGCAACACAGAGAATAAATGTTGGAAGAGACGCTATGAAGTCGAGCAGATTGAAGGGGTGAAGAAGTTCCTACCAAAATAAAAAAGGAAAAGCACTTAAGACAATATATCAAATTGCCTAATGTTGATTGGCTTAAGGGTCGGTCCATTTTTATTACTAAGCAAACTCCAGAAAGAATATACTGACTCTATCCTCTGAAATGTTCTAATGTAGCATAATCTTTTGTGCCTTCAAAAACTAACTCACTTTGCCTTAAGAAGTAACAAAGGTATTAACTGAAGAATGTCTTTGCTAGTTCCAATCAGAAGTCAAACCTCATAAGCACTCCTCTACATAGGGAGACTTTGGCCCCTGGTTTGCAAGGGAGAAGATCACTATCCTAGGCTTATGTAATTAGCTGGGTCATTAATATTCCTCTCCTGTCCTCCCATGACACGTATAGGCAAGCACCCAAACTAAGAAAGGAATGCATCATGACTTTGTGAGCAACTGACTGGCCACCCAGGAAATCTTCAGGGGTCAGGTAAGGATTGTCTCGAATTCTTCACAGATTCAGTATATTCTAATACACACACACACACACACACACACACACAAACACACACACACACACACTATTACTTTCTTGTCTTAGCCATCAACACTGCCAAGATCTTAGTTCTGGAAGGCCTGGCATACTCTGATGGTCAGTTTATCTTATGCTAACAGATTCATGCAACATAGGTTTTCCTTTCTATTCAGAAATGACAATTCTGCCAGTGATTCCTATCTGCCTTATGGGAGTAGCCGGAGAGACAAATATGGGTTCAACAGTCCATGCTGCTTGTTCCATGTCTGCACTGTGCCTTACAACACCATCTCAGAAGCAATCTGGACAAAGTAGGACTGGGAAAGATCCAGTCCATGTAGATGAAGGGAGGCTTGGATACTCTTGACTCATACAGGAACATTTGACTTTTTAAGGCTCTAATCCTTAACCTGAGTTTCAAATTTGTCTGATTCAAAGTAAACTGAGATTCAACAGGAAACGAGCTTTAGGTTGGTTCCCTCTCAATCTAAAAACGAAATATCCATTAAAATCTATCAGGGTAATCTCTTGTTCTATCTTATACTTCTACCAGGCATGTTAACATATATCATGTTGCATACTCCTAAAATCCACTGCCCACTCCTCTCTATAGATGAAGCACAGTGGTCTCACTGTTTCAATCCTGTTGGTGTGAAAAAAGGTGCTCAGGAGAGTCATGTGACTTTGCTCCAAGACACAGTTAGAAAATGGTGGTTCTGCGTCTACTGTCCAGGTCTTCAGCCTCCAAGCACGGGGCAACCTCGACAGACACCTATGAGGAAACAGTGACGGGTGTGCATTGTCATCTGACAGCCAAGGAAGTGTTCCTTCAGTAACTGCTTCCTAGTGGTGGTTTCCAGCGCTCTTCCTCTGCACAACCCAAGCTAAAAATGGAAAATGAAATATTGCTACCTCACCTCATCCTTCTAAGAATGCACCCTGAGCTCTTTAAAACCATCTTGCAAGAAATACCCTACACTTATTCTAGAATAAAATGATTCAGTGAATGCCTACAAAACAAATTAACATGCGCGAAAACAGACCTGAGTGCAACACTGGTTAAGCCTTATCCTCCTCGGTTCTCCCCGCCCTTGTTAAAAAAACCACTGGGTGTTTAGACACATTTGCAGGTTTCTTAGAAGTTGAGTTAAAGTCACAAGCTACAACTCCCTGCCTGGGCTCACAGGACTAAACCGGACATCATATGGGGATTCCATTGAGAAGCCACCCTGATGGGTAGAAGGAATAAGAAAACAAATCTCTATTAAGAAATGTGATGGAATTTCTGGTGGCAAAAGGAAAGAAGTAAAAAGAAAAGAAAGGCACCTGCAAGTCCCTTGTGACATAATAGATTTCCAGATGAAGGGCAAAATGACTATATACCCAACAGGACCCCTGAGGAGTGACACACAGAGAAAAATCAACTACCCCCAAATTATGTAAATGAACTCTGGAGTTTGTAGTTCTCTTTTGAGTCAGGTTCACAGACTGCGGACATTAGACAGAAAGGAGTTGCTTTAACACCTCTGGCAGAGCAAAATGTTCACGAGTGCTATGATCTCCTGCACACCTACTATGCACTAGACACTGCGTTGATGCATATACACTTCTCGTTTATTCCTCACAGTAACTCCATGGAGTAGATGTTCTTTGTTCTTACCATTTTACAGCAGGGAAAACTGGTAAGTGTACCACTGTGTGGCTGGTGTCCACTGGCCTCGGTCAAGGCCATTCCTATTAGAAGTGGAATGGAACCCAGGCAGGCTGACCCCCAAATTCTTCAGCTCAATACTACTTTGCCCCTCGACAAGACCAACCCAGAGGCTGGCATCTAAACTGCCTGCCTGGTCACACTAATCCAAGGGAGAAAGAGACCTGTCTTTTAAAAACCATCTCCTCTTCCTCAACTCTCACAGCAGCCACAGGACACTGGACGGACAGTGGTTCTCCCAACCCTCTCACAGCTAATGACCTCGGTGTTCACCTCCACAAGTGACATTTCCAGTCCAATTAGTCAAGTCTCCTCTTGGTAGCTGTTAGGCTATGTCACTTCATTATTTCATTATTTCTCCCTCCCACTATTTACCGTAAAACCTCTCTCATGCTATTTATTTTAAAATTCCTTTGGGGAATAGGAGGCTAGTGATACCAAGCTGAGGAAAGGGAAGGAAACATTGGGCTTCTATCCGGCAAGTCCCAGAGAGAAGGACCCAGGAGCACACACACCACCGTCTCTTGCCCTTGAGACTGGGCAGCCATAATGTAGAGAAGGGGACTTCAGTTCATGTCACTGGAACCAGCTCACAGAGGAAGGGATTTCAGACAGAGTGATTGTTGTTTTTCCTGCCAGCGCCATTTCCCAAATTGAAATGTCCAAGTCACAGGCTCCATCTGCCCTGCGCCAGCCTTTCTCTGTATATTTGACCCCTGAGGTCTGTGTATGTGGTCGAAGAGCAGGGTGAATTCTGTCTGCAGGGGCTATTTATTTTTTCTTTCTCATTGTGAGTTTACCTCTGTTCATAAAGAACATCACAGTGTGAAAATTGGCAACTGGGAGCCCAGGCTCTAAAATACGATGCTCTCTAACTCTTTTCTTTTAAAGGGAGGAGGGAGCATAAATAGGAAAAGCAGATACCTAAAGAAAGCTCAGGAACTGGATGGGAAGGAACGTCTCTGGTTAGCTTCACAATAGGAAAGTCAAAACAGTGGTGATGTCAGCTCAAGTCTCCTTCCCCCAATTCTTGAAGAAAAATCCTGTGAGCCCACCCAGAGCTAACATGCACACGGTGCTCTGTTCTCATCCTGGGTTTTCTGAAAGTCGCTGTTTACCCTTGAGAAAGCCCACGTTGTCATACCAAATGAAAGGAATCTATGATTCCTCCAGAAGAGTCCTCTCTAGTTCCTTTGTGCTGACTCCTAAACTGCAAATAGGAAGGACACAGGATTCTTCTCACCGCAAGAATTCTGGTTTCAGGATGGGCTCCTTGCCTGGCTGGACTAGTGAAGAGTCTAACACAGGAACCTGTTTCCACAACAATGTGTCACCCTCACGTCAGGTCTGGGAGGGGCATTTGGGGCCATCTGGAAGCCCATAGCTTGCAGGTAGCTCTGGGGTTGGAACGCACACTAATTACTCCCAGCAACAAGGCCATGGGAACATCTTATGCCCTAGACTTACAGAACACTGGACGAGGCTAGCATTCCCAGCTACAGGCTCTCCCAGAGGATTTGCTTCTGTATTGCTTAGTGTAGGTCTGCCCCAATCCCCAGGGCTATAGGACTTCATCTCTTGCCCTTGCTCACATCCTAAAATTGTAAATACATCCTAAAGTTGTAAAGCCTTTTCCTCCATTCTCCCTGCACCTCCTCTCACGCCTCGGTCCAACCCCATCCACCCACCCAATTGGACTGTGGTCCCAGTGACCTTTGTCCCAGGGAGCAGAGAATGGTACTAAGAATAGTGCCAGTCATGGGAAAGGGGAGCTCACATACTAAATGTGACTCACAATGGTGTCCCTGTCTGGGGGCCCCAAGGCAGTCAACGGCGGCCTTCACCATGCTGCCCTGGGGTGTCACACATCAGGAATCTGGTGGCATCACTGGGAAACTATGCTTCTCAAGTCGAAGCTCTGAGCCACAGCAACAGAGGGGTCCCTGTTAGAATGAAGTCTCTCTCCCAAGAAGTGGTGGGGGAGGGTACCACACACATTCACACCCACCCAACTCTCTGGGCCTCCACACCCTGCCGTCTGCTCCCTCCACCTCCGTCACTGGCAGTGTAGCAAGGGGGATTTCCTCTGACTGCTTTGTTCTTCTCAGCTTCTGGGTAAGAGGAAAATTCTTAGTACAACACAGACAATCCTGATTTGAAGAACTAGATACAACTTCAGAAGAAGAAATATCAGGTGGGTACATGGAGGGCCAGCAGAACAAATGTCATGAGTATGTTTCCCTCCAGATGGGACACTCAAGGCACTTCAAATCCAAGGCTACAATCTCTCTCTCTTTTTTAAGGAAAAGCTTCAAGTAAATTCCTACTCATTTTGGTTTTGTTTCAAGTCCCTTCTCCTTGTCTAGTAACTGGGAGGTCTGCCAATCTATCTCAATGAGGGTTAGTTATTAAAACTCCCCTGCTTTTTTGCTTCCTTATTCTGAGTATAACAAGTGAGCAACTTAAATATGTATATAGCAATGGGCTAGGACAAAATTTTGTAGTGAGGTGCTCTCTTGATAATAATCCTTTCCATTTGGCAATTTGTCAGTACCTTTCCTCTCCTTTTCAAGGCACAGGGGTTGCCTGCCTATGTCAATGAATTCAGGGTGGGGCTTCAGTTTTTCCTTTTCATTTCAACTGCAAGTTTTCCTCAGTCCTCTGTGCCCTAGTGCGAGGCTCACACAGAAGGGCTGACTTCCCTACAGATGGAGGTCAGCTCAGGGCAGCGACTCTCACTGTGGTTTACTTACAAGACCAACCTGACGGTTTGCTCAATGTCCACCCCCCGTCACTAGAAGCTATGCTCCAAGGGCAGGAACTATGTTCTTTCACTGCTAGAATCCAAGGCTTAGAATAGTGCTCACCAACAAACACCAACCATCAAAAAGCTATTTGCAGTTGAAGGACTGTAGTTGTCAGCTCCCTGCGAGCATGGACTGTATCTTTCTGATCCCTCTTTTCTCAGGGCCAGGTATGGTAGCTGCTCCCTGACAGGTGCTCATAAACATTTACTGAATTGTATTACAAAAACAATCCTCCTCTGAAGAAAGGCGTAAGGATGTAAAAACCGACCCAAACTGCTTCTATCTCTAACTATATTTGGGACCAAACAGTATGGGTGACTCCCAGGCTATGTTTCATCAACGTGTTCCCCAAAATAAAAACGACCACACCTCTTGTCCTTTGGGGATTAATGTGCTACTTTGAGAAGCTAATCTCTTTGGCTTGACTCTAAAAGTCAAATCAAATACCTCAGTGTGGGCAGGACACCACATTTATTTTAACCTATGAAACTCTCATGGTTGGTCACCCTTGCAACAGGGCTGACTTTGCCCTAATAGCACACATCTGCCAGGTGTTCCTAAAACAGACGAACAAGCCTGACTGGCCCCTCCCTTCCACCCAGGTGTCTCTACCCACAGCCAAACGATGATGGCAAAAACAGAACACTCAAATCCAGAAATGACCCATCTGTTCATAAGTGTATCTTTCTTTCATACTACAGTAGGAGCCCCCACCTCTGGGGTGGAGTGGGTGACCCCAGAATCTAAGCATCACCCCCTTTCTGTCTACCCCCTTCTAAATTATCATTCACAAAAAATTCCAAAATCTCTCTATTTCCATTAAGTCTTTATGAAATGAAGTTTAATGACAAACGGAAAACATCCTGACAGTTTCTTGCCTGTGGACCAAACTCAACCTGAAGTTGCACAAGTGTTCTGCCTAAGAATGAAAAATTCAAGAGACCATACTGATGGATTGTTTGACAACCAAAGCACTAGGAAGATTTTTAAAAGAAAAGGAAGGGTAGGGGCTGCTTGATATTTTGGCTTAGTTTTGTGCACCTATAGGCGCCTTTTCCTATCTCTTCTGAATTATGCCCTACCTTTGCCCCCACCCCGACCCAATCTCATCTTACCTCCAACATGATCCATGTATGGTACAGTCTATAACAAGCCACCAAGGCCTTGGTTTAATAAAATCCCTGTTAAGTCAATATGTTTTATACCTATGCTCCTTTATCTTCAATGGCTAGTAACTCAAGGGAAGCAATTGGGGATATAAGTTCTAATAATTCAACTCAGAATCACAAAAAACATTCTAACAGGTGCCTGAAAAACACTTGAACATAATGATAGACGATACCTTCATGACCTTGCATTTATTTAAATGTTGAAATAGCCAGTATCTAACAATGGAAACAAGTTAGAAAACATCTCTCCAATCAATTAAAACCAGCCTTTGATGTCAACTCCATGTTGCTGATAGGTGAGACCAAAAGAAAGGAGAAAGCATTAAAAATAATAATAAAGCATGTCAAGCAATGGAGGACTGATGACGGCAGACAGTATCCTAAAAAATTAAAATAGATACATGCCTGTGGGAAAGGCCAACACGGGGAGTCAAGGGTCCAGGGCTTTGATCCCAATTCCTCCCTGATTCACTGTGCCATCTTAGGCAACTCATTTAACCTCTCTGGGCTTTAGTTTTCCCATCCCTAAAATGTAAATAGTAATCCCTGCTCCTTCTCACTTTATAATAAATTGGGAACAACATAAAATACAACAATGAAACAACAGAAAAAATACTTTTTAAAGCAGACTTTTCAAAGAAAGATAAGAAAAAAAGATGGAATTGAAAAGAAAATAGCAAAAGCATTAGATAAAATTCAATTATTCTTTCAAGAATTAAATTGGCCTTTTATATGGCAACTTTGAAGTAGGAGAAAGTTGGAGGCAAAAATAAAAAAAAAAAGATGAAAGTATATAAATGTAAAATGCTTTCAGTATCGTAGAGGAGAATACCAGTGAAGATTTTTTAAAGTTAGGGATAACTCTGTGAAGAAGTGCTTGCTCTCATTCAAAGTAGGTAGGCACAAAAAGATAGAGCAGATGCAAGCTGCTTTGCAAGTGAAAGTATCACAAACATTTATGGTTTGGGGAAATCTTCGCCACAGACAGACATAGATCCTCTTTCCCCTGGTGCACTTTTTTCCCTAATCGTTTCTGCTCCTCACCAAGCACGCTCTACCTAATTATTATGGAGGACTGACCTAGAGAGTTCAGCAGCGTTGCCCACAAAAGTCAGTAGTTTGGCCCGACGTAGACCCCATCAGCATTAACTGAAGGTGAAACAGAAAGTCTTGTCTAGCCATCAGTGTCTAAGACAGGCTGGGCAGGAAGCCCAGTTGGCTCGCCATAGGCCGGCTGGGCTGCCCACCTGGGACAGACGTAAGCGAGGCTCATTGGGAGTCAGCCTTGGGCCTGAGAATATGACAGTTATACACTGTAGTGTATGGAGAAAAGACCCTTGTTTTTGCCCGGGCTCCTCACACCTGCATGTGTTCAAGTACACATGTGTGGGGGTGGCTGTAGGAGAAAGGAGATTGCTCCTCTCTTAAAGGGACAGCCTATATTCAAATGCTGCTGCCTCTTTCCTCTAAACTCAACAACTCTGTCTAACCATGTTCAACCTACCACTCAGACACAGACTTGGAAAGCAAGCCGGTGAAGCTCAAGTCAGGAAGTGGGTTTCCTTAGAGTTTTTCCTCCTGATGTCTTCTAGGTAACAGATTCTTTTAAGAACTCACTAGAAATGGGTTTGGTTTGGATTTGAGGGTATAGGGTAAGAATTTTGTTAGATACCAAGGAAATGCTTTTTTCTAACCAATGTAAATGCCTAAAGAAAATGTCTTCCTAAGTATCTAGATAACAAGAAGAAAGATGTTTTCACTAACGAGGATTAAAAAATAAGACTTGAGAAATCCAAAGTCAGTGCCTTTTCCTCAGTAGATTCTTAATGCAATCTCTGGAATTTATTTTATCTGAGGGGTAAAGTGTCCCCTGCATCTCAAAGATGATAGAATGACTGCTTAAGCATCTCACAATTCCTGGGGAGGTGAACTAAACCCTAGTGATCATTTGAGAACTGAATTTTTAAAGCATGTATCCAGCAAATAATTTCTGACCACCCCTCAAATGTCAGGCATCGTAGCCAGATTGGGTTGAATAGCAAAATAGAATATTAACAATAGCATGGCCGTCGCAGAAGAAACACTATTTTGTTCCACCTTACTGTGAGGAGCTGAAAATGTCCTAATTTACACTTTTAAAGAAGACAGGACTGAGAACCTACCAATGAGGGGCCTTCACAAGAAACCATACCCACCTCGGCTCTGAAGGTCAAACACCTCCACACAGCTATGCCCTATGAGCACCTTTCCAACAAAGCAAGTCCCATCCACGTTTCAGAGTTTAAACTTTCACATTCACTCACCTTAGGAGAACTTTCACTCTCATTATCTCTCAGGGAGAGGTGAGTCACACATAAGACAATGCAGTTGGATAGTCATCGTCAACAATAAGCTGATCTCTAAAGCCTATCATGGGCCACCAAGAGCACTGGGATTGACCGTGGTCTTGAGTCCTGCTGTACAACTAGCCAGACAGAAAAGCTGTGCTAGCCTATCCGAAAACCCACGTTTATTAGTCAGGCCTGATGTGGGGGTCACACAATCTACGGCAGCCATCACAGCGTGCTGCTCAGGTTTCTTGCTGTAGGTAACATAACTGAGTGGATCCACCATGTCCCCACCAAGACCCCGCTTCCTAAAGGCTGCTCCAGCCAGGGACTGAGCCTGGTGGGGACACGAGGCCCTTCCTGTGAGACGGGAGCTTCTCGACTGGCCAACTGTGGAGGATTCCCCATTAGCCTGGCCAAAACTTTCTTGGAATTGGGCTGCAGTTGGAGGCTCTTCCCACCACCCAAATCTGCTCCTTCCCTCTCTCCTTCTACAGGTAAGACCTGCAGCATGGTCTGAAGGATCCCCTGCCTTCTCTTGCTCTCTCCCACTTTGTTCTTTGCAAATGTCCCCACCCTCTATAATAAATTTATTGCAAGTCTAATCACGTCTTGACATCTGCTTCTCAGCAGACCCAAACAAATACACTACTAATATTGAATATTTTCTTGTTAATTGTCTCACATTGTGAAAATCTTGGCAAGACATCTTCTTTTTATGCTGTGTGACTTTGGGGAGACCCCTTTCCTCCTCTGAACTTCAATTCCCTCATTGGTACAATGAGAGTAACAGAACCTTCCTCATGTGACTGTTGGTGACAAATTTAAAACAAAATAATGTTTGAGAAAGAGTCTAGCACACAGCAGGAATTTAACACACACGTGGGTTGAGCTGAAGGGCTGAAGTGACCTATCTGATATTAAATATCTGCTGTGCCCCAAGACACTACTGCCAGCAATTACTGGAATTCTGTAAGTAAAATATATTGTGCCCTGACTTTCCGGAATGTAGAATTATATTG
Organism: Rhinolophus sinicus; assembly: GCF_057876585.1. Taxonomy (NCBI): domain Eukaryota; kingdom Metazoa; phylum Chordata; class Mammalia; order Chiroptera; family Rhinolophidae; genus Rhinolophus; species Rhinolophus sinicus. The sequence goes on along the minus strand of NC_142509.1, from coordinate 12,232,167 downwards.
GAAAGACAAAAAGTTTGGAGAATAATATGTCACAGTGGTAACAACTAGCACCTAAAGAACACTTCCTATGTACCAGCACTATTGTGGGTGCTGTCCATTAATTTCATTCTTACAACAATCCTATGAGATAGGAACTATTATTATTGCTATTTTGCAGATGAGAAAACTGAAGCACAAAGATGTTAGCTGGTCCAAAATCACACAGCTGGTTAGTGGCAAAGCCAGGACACGTTCAGGCTGACTGGCTCTCGAGTCCAGGCTCTTATCTCCTATACGATATAGGCCCTGAAATGTGACCTGGGGCTAAACAGCACGGGTGACCGCCCTCTCATGTTTTGACCTGGACTGAAATCTGAAGGCATACCCAAGTGACAAACCAGAGCGGATAAGCCTCCAACCTGCAGGCGTCACATGAAAGCCACTTTAGGAAGAACGGCAGGTGTATAGCTTATCTTGAATCGACTCTCTATACTGAGGAACCACTGCTCGTTCTCCAGAGCAGCCAAGACCATCCAGGGGAAACAGAGAGGTGCCCAGGGGCAAAAGCAGCAGGAACATCCGGGACATCTGGCACGACCTTTCCCAAGGGGAGCCATGGGGAGTCTCCAAGGCCTGATGTTAAAGGGAGCAAAGCAAGGACCCGTGTGAATGCCTCAGCAGCGTCCTGGCTGAATTTTGCTCAGTGGAAATATTTTACTTCAAAGACAAAAAGGTGGAGCTTCAAACTGGAGACAGAGTGGAATTCTAGAACAATCACTCCAATTCCATCATTTGTAGTTAGGTCTTGTTTTAAAAAAAAAAAAAAAAAAAAGTGTGAGCCTCAGAGACTCCTTTAAAACAGGCAGGGGGGCTGTACTCAGAAAAGATGGGGAAACTTGTGAGATTCCTGACACCCAAAGTCCAGGCTCCCACCGAGCCTCAGAGAGTTGTACATAGCACCAGCATTTGAGATATACTCTGTGGAATATAAAAGGGTCTCTCCCGCCCCAAAGCCAGCTTGCAAGGTATTCCTGTAGCTGAAACAAGACACTCAGTGGTGGCCTTCAAAGGCCACAGATGGAAACAGGGAACCTCCACTTTCCACATTTTTAAAAGACATTTAGGGGAAAAAAAATAATAGTGAGGCCGAATACTCCTGCCACATGATCTTTTTCTACAGGTGGCACATGATTATGAAAAACTGTCACAAGGTGAATCAGGTAGGAGGCAGTAGTGAAACTGCTCTGCAGCCAACAGAAAGGGGCTTCTCCTCCCATCCAGCTCAGGTGTTCCCAGTTTACTTCCCCCGTGCTCCAAAGTGGTTTCCAGTCAGTCTCACCACTGAGCAGCATGTCAACCCATTACTCCAGTGAGATTCCCAAATCCATTCCACGCCCCACCATAGCGCCTACACAGCACGGAGGATCAGAATCCCTCCAGGTCCTGAGATGCTGGCTGGCAGCAAGGCTCCACTTGGGCTGAGGGGCTCTTTCTAGCTTCCTGCAACCTGCTACGAATAATAAGCACACAGGGGCCTCGGAGCCAGAAAGAGGAAGACGTTTTCTGCTGTTGCCTTTCTCATTTTGAAGCTCTCTTCCTCTTGTCCACGCAGGCGCTGACCAAGGATGTGCTACACTGAGACTGTGACGGCCTCCTGCAAGCCCTCCAACCAGCTCCAGCTTTGCCTGGCCCACCTCCGGGCCCCTATAAAAGGCAGCTACTGCACACACCGGGCACCAGAGTCCTATGTTCACATCAGCAAGTTTGTTCTTCTCAACTTAGGTCAATTCAAACTGCCTCATACCGACAGCATTTATATGGAGACTATATTCCAGAACTTGGCTCAAGAAATAAACCCCCAAATTAAAAAGTTCTACACTGTTCCTAATAACATAGCCACTTGGGTTTAAATGTTTTTAAAATCTGTACAAAGTCATGCTGCAGTACTAATTTGCTTTGGTGACCCCTCTCCTCTTCCTTATCAGCAACGCAGGCTCATGGCCAAAGCTTCCTCAGTTGTCGTTTGTGCCCCAGTACATTGAGATTATTTTGCAATCCAGTTTTCCCGCACAAAACTATGATTTCAGGTAATGCTGCCAAATCTCAGGTTTTATTCTGAATTGAAAGGCTTTGAAGCACTTGCTTTTACAGTAAAGTTGTTTATTTTCGAGAACATGTTTCAGCAGTAGCTTTGGGTTACTGACTCCTAAAACTCAACTGCAAGCCAGAACTCCCAGGTTCTGCCCTTGGAGGGACTTTCTTATTGTTTGACTTTAGACTGGTTCTAGTGCGATCTATGAAATGGGAAAAAGATGATTTATTTCAGGCCCGAAGCAATTTGAGAGGACGTGTAAGAGAATGTGTGGGGCTTCTTTTTCTACAAGACTGATACCATTTTTCTGTGATGTCTCACCCCAAAATATTTGGAAGCTGAATTTAGGATTGTCCCCAATTTAGCCGTTAGGAAACTGAGAGACTACCGCAGTCACAAGTCAGCACAGCACTACAAAACAATTACATTATAGTTAATGAATGGCTTTGGGTTTTTTCAGGCTCCAGGATAAAAAAGAGCCCCAAACCCCTTCATTCACAGTTGCAGCTCGAAGGGTCAGGATACACCTGGATATTGACAAGAGCATTCCCACCAGGATGGCTCAATAACAATCACAGAAGTGATAGGAATGGATTCCTTATCGGTGGCAATGGGTGGCAATGTCCGGCAATCCGGGATGAAGTTGGATATAGAGGTGATTTACAGACCAATAACTCTGGACTGAAAGGCTAGCCCTGTCCTCACCCCCATTCCCCTCACTCATTCATATACATACAATGTTAATGAGTGGCCAGCACAAGAAAAGGCTCTAGGGACGCAAATGAGATAACCAATTAGTAGTGTCATCCCTTAATATAGGGAAAGATTTTGTATGCAAGTGAGACATCTTGCACTTAACATTCAATTCAGGAGTTACCTTCTGTGCAGACTGCAATTAGGTGGTCTTGAATAAGTCACTTTTTGTGACTCAATTTCATCATCTATAAAATGGGGCTGGAGGGACAGAGAGAAAAAGAGACTACTAACTGACAATCTAGTATATTATTCTATACCTACTGAAATTGAAAATAAAATCAGAGATGCCTATGTTTTTCAAGGATTTGGAAACATTTTGCTTAGGTCTATCAAACATACAGAAAACAGGGCTACTCATCGCAGATTGTTTTGTTAATTAGGTGGGGTTCATAATGTATCTTTGAACAAGAGAAAATGGAGCTTTCTGATTGTATCAGTTTGATAACCGTAAGCAGTTCACAGTAAGGTAAGAAGGTACATTTTGGCGGAAGCCAACATTACATTTGATGTATTCTTAACTCAGCTCACAGGCCGGCTTTCAAGCCATGTTATCTGCCCCCACATCTTGACCTAATTTAACAAGTTACCATGGGAGCCCAGTCAAAGGTTGATGCAATTTTCTTATCTTTGGAGGAAGAATGTTAACTGTGCAAGAGAATGTGAAAATTCAGTTTCTAACTGATTTCCACACTTACAGTGCAGTAACTAACACATCACATGAAGAAGTAAAATGTACTCCTTTGAAGGTAATATGAATAAAGACCTAGATATCTAGTGTTATGGCAGGAAAATGGGTTCTGCTCCTAGCTCAGAGAATCTAGGTATATACCCTTTCGTTCAGGCCAAGTAATAGTGACATACGGGTCCACGTGCTCCTGCCGTATGGCCACACACACTCTGGAGCAATCGAATTTTAAGAAACAAACAAAAAGGAGGGCAGAACTTGAGACAGAAAAAAGGTGTGACTTTTATGAGCAATAAAAAAATTTTGCCAGCACTTATACAATAATTTCCACTTTCCAAAGTACTTTTCCAATCTTGGCTTATCTTAACATGTCTGCATAAAGACAGCAACCTATTTGTAGGGACTCCAGTAACCGCCTGCTCTTCAGGCAGTGGAGGGGGCTGAATGGGTATGTCCCCATTCCCTAGGATGTATCTGGAATGAGAAGGGGCCACAATGAGTGTGCAAGAAAGAGCAAAAAACCACCACCTAGAATCAGTATGCAGGGTGAGCAAATGTTCACCAGGCATTAGGCAGAAAAAAAAAGCCATCAAATTTTGGGCTACCACCCCCACCCCCACCCCCCACATGCCTAACAAATCCTGACCTTCCTTCAGACCACAGCCATAAGAAAATCCAAGTGAAGTCTAGAAACAATTACAATATATTGAACTTGACAAGACAGTGAACCCTAAAAAGCTACTAGCACTTATCTGCTCTCAGCATGTACTTGGAAACATTTGTTGAAATAATCGATTGGTTACAATCGAGCTTCTCCCCACTATGTCTAGCACCATGTCTAGCACTCATTTGTTTAATTAATTGATTTAGTTCTTTTACATTTTCACAGATCTCCTACCACCAAGCAAAGCATGCACACTTCTACTTCACTAAAAGTAGAAAAGGGTACAAGGTGAATTTGCCTAAAATCACACAGTGTGTTAGAGTTGGGAGGGTGCAGTGAGGACTTCTGTTTTCTGGGCTATTGTTCTCACCACCATTTGCGATTGTATGAAAGTTAAATCTACAATTATAAGGAAGAAACTGAATGGTAAGATCCTTAAAATTGTTTTTTAATTCAAATGAATACTTTAGTCTTTGAGACCTGTAATTAATAGTCACTCTTCTTTTCTTCTACTCATTGAATGTTTTATTCTGAGAGAGAGAAAGGGAGGGAGGGAGGGAGGGAGGGAGGGAGGGAGGGAGGGAGGGAGGGAGGGAGGGAGGGAGGAAGGAAGGAAGGAAGGAAGGAAGGAAGGAAGGAAGGAAGGAAGGAAGGAAGGAAGGAAGGAAGGAAGGACTATTAAAAATAGTGTATCCAAGTAAGGGAGCAAACATAACTTACACCTCCAGGACACATATGTATTTGTGCTAAAAGAACTTCTGATGCTTTTATCTGGTTGTCTCTGGGTTTGCATTGCCAGAGAAGCCCCACAGATGGCTTTTCATTTTGGCTATCTTGATGGCCATTCATGTCTTTAATTTGTACTTCACATTCATTCCTCGTCCTTAGAATTTCCAATTCATCCCTTTCCTTCCTCTCATTGAAACGGGGACACTTGGAAAGATCCCCCAACTCTCAGATGATTCTCATCAAGGTACTAAAATCATCTTAGATAAAACCCTCAAGTCACTCTTGTAAACTATTAGCTGTGCAGGCTTCTCCTATGTAGAAAATCCAATAACTAACATATGCAACACTTTCAGAGGAGTTTCTATTTGAGGTGGAAATCAGGCTTTTACCATTTCTAGAAACTTCTACATCTATTGCAGTGTCGCCATGGATTTATTACCAGAATCTCACCCCATGAAAGTTGACCTAAATCATAAGGCTTTCTTTAGCCATAACCCAAACTTTAGGATTTAAAGTCAGTTTATTTAATCTCATTATCCACAACTACCCTAACTAGCAAAATTTACAAAATCACATACGTAGATAAAAGAGAATGATGAAAATTGTCACGGGAAAAGAACTATGGTTGTGGATGTGAATGGTGGTTGTAGTGGTGATTATGCCGGAGAGAACAAAGAAATACCTTTAATAAGGAGAAACTAAGTTGAGGATTTGGTACTGGAAGTTAGGGTGTAAGCTGCACAAGACTTGGCCTTTACACTTGGGCAAATGAGAGCATGGTTTTCCCAGCACCCCGAGACCAGAAGCAAGCATGCCCAGTTAGATACCTGCCACCTCCAGAGCCCACAGAGTCATCTTACAGCCACCTCAGCCTTTCCTTCCTCTTCCTAATTAAACTGCGTTTCTCCCCTCCATCAACCAGTGTATCCAACTGGTTCTTAAACTGGAAGCTAGTTCTTAAAATACCTACAAGTATACTTATAACTACAGGAGCCAGCACTCTTGTACATCTTAAGAGACTTAATTTACTTTTCCTCATTCCAAATGTCACTAATGGAAATGGGCAAACTTTCTAATAGTCCATTCTGCAGAGATGGCCAAGGGGTCCCTTCACAAGTAGCAAGTTCCCACATACTACTGATGTTCTAGCAAAGACCACGGGGGATAGTGTAGAAAGAACAGATTGGGGGACTTTTAAGTTCCTCCTTTCTGACCCATGACTCTATATACAGACCATTTCACTACCTCAAAACACAGAGATGATTCCTGAGCACCTATGCATGCTCTGAACTGCACTAGGAGACGCGTGGACTACAAGATACATATTCCTGATCTTTGAACAAGGAGTGATTTTTCTAAGTATTTGAGTTGTTCTCAAAGGTCAGCTTGTTTTCCTAGTAAACACCTGAGACTTCCCTGACACAAGAACACAGATGTAGCACACGCTTCAGAGCCGACAGATACCTCCCTAGAAACACAGATTTTTCTATTTACCATCATCCACACAAAGGGTCCCCACAGGGCAACCTGTCCAGGGTGGAGCAAGTTACAAGAGAATCAAGGCTTAGACCAAGACTTAGAATCAAAGCTTTAAAATAAGCTCCACTCACAACACAATTTCTACTTTTCGGAAAACACTACAACCTTACAGAAAGGATCTGATAATTCATGCAATAATGCTCCTTGGGTATTTCCCAGATATACTCTTCAAACATTTCCAGCGTTAAGCAGCATATGCACTACAGCTCATTTGGACAATGAATTGTGTTATTCTATTACCAGATTCTCAATCAAAGCCTAAGCTCTCAGCATACATTGTCCTTTCTCCACAGTCTCTTCATTCACTACTACTGTAACTTTTACTCCTAGAAGAAAATCAATAATAAAGTTCATTGAGGGAAAGGACTTCCTACATAGGCCAGGATCTGACAGAGTTTAGGGTGACCAAGGACACTTTCCCCATTTGAACAGCCAGCCTAATGCTCACTCCACTACAGAAGAGGCCAGAGTGTAGGCCATTTAGCATTTAGTGATGCCCCCGAGAGATCCTATTGCTGGTTTTGTGTTTAGAAAGACCTCCCAAGAGCAGACTAGAAAAAGTCCCTTGATGCTTGGCCACTAGGCAGAGCTTCCAGAAACACCAAGTTAATATAGTTCCTTTCCCCCAGATATGGAAAAATGTCCAAAATATAAGCTTCTCCTACCACTCTTGGAAATGATCCCTTGGGATAGAATGAACGGTTTGCATCCAACAACCAATGGATATTCACAAACAGAGTGGCTTGAGAGACTAACCAGACCTCTTACAGTCTTCTTCTCCCCACTCCCCGCAAAAAGAAAGAGGCAGACTCCAGTCTCTGGGAATTTGCGCAGTGCTTTCCACTGAGCCCACCCACAGCAATGCGCACACAGAGGCTACAGAGGTAGGGGCAGGCGCCTACCTGTGTAGCCAGCCAGGGCAGCAGCAGGAATGACAGGCTTGTCCTTGTTGAGGTCAGCACGGTCACGCACATAGTCCTTGAAGGTGCCCTTGGGCTTGTGGTTGGGCAGGGCAGCTGGATAATCCTCGGAGTCGAAGCTGTCATAGGAGGGAACGCGCTGCAGGCTGTTGAAAGATGACTGGCTGCTCCAGGACTGGGTGAGGCGATCACAACTATCGTAGCTCTCTATGCTCTCAAAAGAGTCCTGGCCCCCGAGTTTACCTGGAGGTAAAGGAGGAGGTAGGAAGAGGGCAGGGGGGAGGGATTGGGAAAAGACAACTGTAAAAAACCTCTTAGTGAGGACAGATTGCTCATCAGATCCTCAGGAGAGATGGAAGAAGGGAGAGGCCAGTGGGAACGCAAGCTCATGGGTTTACTCTGGGGAAGAGGGGCTGTACTGGCCACAATCTGAGAACCCCTTGCACTGTGCTGTCCGTTCTATGGCTGCGAGGACAGGGATTCAGAGGCAAATGCTGCTCAGACCTGTCAGAGGGAGACAACAGTGTTTGGGAAACTCAAGAATCCTAGAGCCAGAAATCTAAAAGCTAAGAATCACACGTGGTTTTGTGGGATTTCTGGCTGATGCATTAGACCCAATGAGTAGATGAAGAAATCGGAGCAGTGTCAGGCTCAATTCCCTATTCCAACTGAATCCAATGAGATGATTTCAAAAGGCCCAATTTGGCAAAATATTTTAGTCATAAGAAAAAAAAATTCCATTAGACTAAGAGCAGATTGACCTTCCTTGACCTTGGAACTGAAGTGTTATTTTTTAGCATTTTTTTTCCAAATACTATTTTAAAATGATATACATGTACTGCCTTTATGTCTTGTCAAATAGAGAAAGAAGTTATGAGATGCTGTTTCCAGGAGATTAAAAAACAAAAACAAAAAGCAATTATCACTCTTCTAAGCAGAAATCCATACTGTTTATCCTGTCCGAGTACAATTTTGTACTTGAAATTTATACTTCAATGGGGTAGTGTGAGCAACATAAAGGAGTTGATGAAAGAGTTAAGGTCCACGGCAACGTCAGAAATCCTTTACTCTGAGTTGCTTAAGGCATTCTTAACTGACCACAAGATCATGCAAGTTCATTAATTTCCCAAACCAGGTTATAAACAGCTGCTATCATTGCATAATAGCTCCAAGAGAAATTTCCATTGGCAAAAATGCCATTAAAAAGGAGGCTAACAAACAAAATTCTGGAGGAAAATGCATCTGAGCTGAAAAGGCTCACAAGAATATTTTCTGTTCTACTTTCAGATACTTTTTAGGCAACCAAAATTAAATCCTGGGTGACTAAACGGCTACTTCAATTCAGCACAAGTCATGGGGCAAAGGATGTGACAAATCCCTATGTAGAAATACCTATAATTCAACTCTCAACTGTTCAGGGGTGGCTAATCTATTATAAAGTCTAAATCCCAGAGTACGGTTGGCCAATACAACCCAATATTAGTATCTTTTTGGTGCTTTCTTCTCTTTCTTAATAGTGGAGATTGGTTAAAACAACGAAATTCAAATATTTAATATTGGTGTCCCAACCAAAATTAAATATATGGGAATTAGGAAGACATGTTGCTCCCAGGGGAAAAAAAGTTCTTAAATCCAGATAAAAGGTATTCAGTTAAATATGTAATTTTTGTATAACCTACTGTTGGGGATTTCCTGAACCTCTTATCCCCTCCAATACTGCTTACAACAGAAAGACAGTTATTTCTCTGCTTCTTCTCAGTCCTTCCTCCAATCATCCATTTACGGAAGGGTAATGTCCAGAAGGTAAGTTGGAGAGCTTCATGGAGTTATCAGCCCTGCCTACCTCGTCCACTGTCACATTCACAACTTTTTATTATTATTGAAAATGAAGGAATTGTTCCTTCCAGGAATTCACATTAAAAGACTCCAGAAAACAGCCCACAACCAAAATCAATAGCCTGTTTCTGACGGAACAAGAAATTCTGTGGTATCTTGTAAAAAGGTGTCCACTCACACCAGCTACCCACCTTAATGGTAATTCAATCTCTCTGTGAGACAAATACACCAAAAGCCTAAGAAAGAGAATTTATGTTTTCATGAAGAACACCCCACCAAGTCACCAATACTTAGGCAGTACTTATACTGAAGTCTCTCTGAAATGATTCTGTATCAGCCATTTTTCTATCTGGAGGGCATGGAAACTGAACTTCCACAAGCAGACAATTGCGTTTCCAAGGTCGCCCAATGAGCAAAGGCCCTAACCTGGGCATAACCACTCTCTGGCCATCTCTCAAACATGAGCTGAATGCAATTCTGTTGAGAGCTGCGGTTTATAGCAGTCGGCTGCTTTCAGTTTAGCTCTATTTCACAATCCTGGAGCTGGGAACCTTCGTTTACGGGCATTTTCTCCAAAAATGGGTTGAATCCAAGTAGATTAGCACTCAGTTGTGCTACTGGGCTCATGCAGGGAAGCATGTGTTCTCTAAGACATCCACTGGTCAGCTTTCCTGAGAAATGTTTCAGCAAGGTCCTTCCAAAGCTGTCTGACGCCACCAAGCAGACCTCAGAGCACTCAAAACAACAGATGGGGTAGCCCCGTTCAGCCACCCCCAGAACACACTAGCACAAAGACATTCTCAGAGTCCAATTAGGTGAGACAGAGAAGCGTTTTGTATGCTGTAATGCAGTATATGAACACTGTTATTATTAATATTAATCAGCTAACAGTAACCCTTTCATTCTAGACCAATCAGACCATGTCAGAGTCAATCAGCCCTTGATGTATGTCCTCTTTGCAGCACTTGTAACGTGGAAAGAGCAGCCGTGAACAAAACAGTCTGCCCCTCAAGTCTGTGTGGTCTGAAGCTTGGCATGAGGGAGGGAGTGTGAGGCCACAGAGAAATACCTCCTGTCCTTTTGTACAGGTCACTATCTGGTCCACAGTTATTACTTTGGGGTTGGAGGGTGGTAGGGACCAAAACCAAGAACCAAGAGAAGGAAAAGGAGAAGGGACAATTACACAAATGCAAAGTCAGATGCAATTTAAAGACATGTGACAGCAGATCTACCCCGAGTTGCAACATGGCTGAGTCCCAAAACCACAGGCTCAGCCTCATCGCATAGATATACAGAAAGCCCCACGAGAAAGCAAGTTGTTCTAATGCTCTGACCTGCCTAAGAAAAAAGATATACGAGATACACACTTATGTACGTATTTAAATAGACACGCACCCAAAAATAAATAAAAAAGAGTCAGAAAGGGGAAGGCAAACCGATCCCACCCATCCCCTTCAGTCTGAAACACAAACACCCTGGGGCCAGAAGCAGGAAGATTACAGGTTCTGATTTTGCTAGGGACTTTCCCTATGCAGGGCCCACTGGTTGTCCTAAGGCCTGCTGGGAGGAAGTCTGAACCTGAACACTCGAAGAAGATGACAAGGTATAAAGCCCATGATGCCGACGGGTGATTCTTCAAAGTAGAGATGCCTTTGGGCCCCGCTCTGTGAGCCTCAGAGTAAGTAACAGGGTGATCACCAAGCAGATGTTACTAGGAGGCTAGCCAAGCCTGACTTCTGTGAACAAGGCCCTCGGTGCTCTTAAATGGACTTTCTTCTGCTCTTCTCCCTGTTCATAATTCTTTCCCGTTTATCCATCAGAATAGTCATCTTTTTCAACTTTTAGAAATCAGCCAGCTCTTCATGGATGACTAAATCCCTCCTTACAATGGACTGCACTTCTCTCAGACACAAAACTATCTGCACACTTTACTAGGCAGGCTGCCCGTCTGGATGTTTATGTCCTGATCTTAAAAATCTCAATTTTTAACTTTTTTGACTTTTGTTTTTGACTTTTGTTTGATTTTTAAAGTCTACCAGCTCTATTTTGAAATATTTACTTCACTGTCAGTGAATATTTTATCATTGTCATAATAGTCATGTCAACAAGAGTACCTTCTTTTGGAAGTCTCTAGCCACCTCTTTCCTAAGTCTTCTAGCTAAATACACTCTTTCGCCACACTGCTGATGACTGGTTCCAAATAAACTGTTGGTTAACCATCTTGCATCTTCCCAAACCAAAAATGTCACAAGAAGTTTGAGAGCCCAGGCTAAGCATAAGATGTCATTCAGATACCAAGGCAGGATCTGCAGTCTAACCCAGGAATGCTCCCCATGAGGAACATCAGGGCACATGCGAAACTAAAAGCTTTCCAGAAGGGTCACCTGAACCATTTATATTTGATTGTGTCTCCCTTAAGCAAAATCCTCTCAAAAAAAATAAAGCAATCATACCTTTAAAAACTACTACATTCAATTAGAGGAGTTATTTGGTAAAACGTTTTACCCAAATGAGAAATGTGATTGGTCATCCTGCCAGATTTCAATGGACCCATGGTCTTTGTCATCCTGATGGACTAAATTTCCCTGATGGAAAGTTCTTAATAGCTAGACATTCTAAGATGGAAAGGCTGAATGAAACTCAGGAATATATAGGGCCAATAGTGAGAGGAAAAAATGGGACCTGAAAAACTCACAAAGTTAGGTAATTCTTGGAAACCCAAGCTTCCAGAGAAGAAATCTGACCTACCACGACTGGTCCTCCCCATGCACATGTTGTCTGGTGTTACAACTTCTTGTTTGATGGCAAAGTAGTCAGTCTGCAAGGTGTCTGTCTGCAGAGGGTCCCGGAGAAGGACTGAGGGGTAGTCGTTCTCATACTTGAGGGAGAGGAGCTCCTCTGAGCTGATGGGATGGAGTGTCTGGTAGGACTCTGTGATGAAGCTAGGCTCTGAGAATTCCGAGGGAGGAACACACTGAGCATGCTCGATACCATAGCCTAGAAACAGAGTGTGTACAATTGAAGAAGGGAGAGATTTGTACCTAAAACAAGTAGTTCTTCACCATTTACGACGGCCCCACAACATGAAACAAGCTGACTACCTTAGAGAGTCAAAGGAAAATATTTTAAGTGAGAAGAGCCTGGGTTTTTAACCTTGCTCCACTAACTTAATAGCTATGGCCCTTGGCAAGATACCTCCCTTTTCTGACTTAATTTCCTCATCTCTAAAATAGGTATGATGGTAATCTTCCTCAGAGCACTGTGATGAAAATCAAATGCAAATATATATGTAAAATACCGACCAACATTTCTGGCACACAATAAGCTCTTGTTACATAGTAGGTATTATCATTGTTGTTGTTAGAATAAAAATCATAACAAAGTGAAAACATAAAACAAAAACAAGGCTGCTTTAGAGACCCTTTGGAAGCAAGACCATCATATAAGAAGAGCCCTACACTAACTCTCTTCCTCTGGCCACCTGTCCAGTATGGTTAGATGTCATATATTCGAAGGGAGAAGGCTTGATTTTCTGTAACAGAATCTGAAGCTGCATGGCACTTCTTGAGGAAGCATTTCAGAAGAAATGCTGCCATATCCACTAGTAAAAGAGAGAGGACAAGGGCCACAACCAAATCCCTAACCCAAAACCTCTATGGCCTCCCACAGTGCATAGGCTCAAACAAGATCGAAGTTTAGGGATCAAGTTGTAGTCTCTCTGAGTGGTTTTCCTGCTGAAGACATCAGAGAGAGATCCTCATGTGTAGGAGCCTGCATGTTAATGAAACATGGAAATAGGCTGAAGCCTTGTGCTTTGTCGGGAAAATAAAATAAGTAACAGAGAGTCTACATTGAAGAAAATACTGTTTTTTGTAGAATTACCATGAACTCAACTGCGACAGGGACGCTTTCCTAAATTCCCATTATAATGAGCAAGATGAGGGAAGAACAGTGAAGGGTGAACTTACTAATGAAGTAATCCGAGGTATAACGGGATTCTGGGTAGGTAGGGTTGACTCCATTAACTTGATATGGTTTCACATCCTCTGCAACAGACAGGGTAGGGAACGAAACAGAGAGGTCAACATGCAAGTAACGCTTGGCCTGAAAGGATCTTGGATGCAAGGACCACAATGATCTCAGCCCCTCTTCTAAGAAATCTTCATGTTCGTTGATGAGTTGGGCTGTGAGGCCACCCTGACTGGGGCCTTGTCTAGAGATGAGATCACAAAAGCATTGCTAAGTTTACTATTTCAGTAGCTGCAAAATAGGATTTAACATCTTGGAAAGAGCACCAGTGAGTAATCTTTTTGGGTTAGGGAAGCATTCTGCCCCGCTTCTGAGGCCTGCATGGGCCACATTAGCATCAAAGGCTAGAAGACATCTTGGGCAGTTACCAAAATCAGTCCCCAATGCTCAAACTGATCAACTCTAAAGCTTTTCAGAAATATATTACAACCTTTAGGCAGGTAGATTTTTATAGCCTCCATTTTTCCTAACAGGTGTGTTTTTCGTTATGTGGTCTTTTTCCACAGCCCTCAGATTTCGAGTTCAGGCCCAGATAAGAAGCAGGATACTAGTAAGGTAACAATTCGGCGAAACACGACAGGGATCGTGTAAAGATAAGGAAGAGCAACATAACCAAACTGCTGCCCAGGTGCCAACTTCCCCAGGAATGAGAAAGGAATGCAGATGGAGGTAACCAAGCACAGAAAGGCTCCCTGCTGAACTAAGGTGAGCCTGTGGGTCCTCCAATTGCCCTGGAATCAAGTTGTCTGGCCTCTGACCATTGTATGGAGTAGTCTGATACTATTTCACTGTTAGAATCAGACAAAGAGAGAATGTTGGTTTGGGTTTTTCCTCAGGTATCTGATAGCTTGTTGGGAGCAGAGGCTGCTGGGAAAACAAGTTTATGCCTGCACAGAAAAACAGTTCCCAGCTGAGATAAAATGATTAAACTTTGCTTCAGCAGCTTATCAGATTGAAACATCCCCTGTACCTTTGCCCTTCCACCCCACCCCAAACAGCTATGTTCTTTTCTCACTGTGTTGCTGTAGTTTAATTACAGAACAAAAGCTACAGCCTCAATACAAACATCTCGCTCAGCTCTTCAAGGATCTAAAGAGACATGATTCTTATTGTCTCTCTCAGTAGAAAATGGGTGGCATGATATGACTTTGTTCCCAAATGTACTCGATTATTTCCTAATGCTTCTAAATTCTCTTAAATCATTACTTTGCAGGAAGGTAAGCCCAACCAACCTTGGGGACCAGAAGCTCCCCCGTGAGTCCATATTTATCATACAAAGAACACAGGCCAGGAAATTAAATTGAAAAGGCCTGGGTTTAAGGAAATGAGCGATGTTGAGGAAACCACCTAAGCTGTCTTCACTTTACATATGGGGACACTAGTAGAACATGCCCTGCCTATCTCGCAGGCTCTTGTGAGAATCCAAAGAGAAAATGAATTTTAAAGCACTTTGAAAACAAGGAGATGCTATATAGATATTAATTATAAGTATGATCAGAGGCGAGCTTAGACGCTCCAGCATCCCCAGTCACTCCACGGTGATAAATAGAGGGCAACAGTGTATTAGTAGACGATATTTGGGCTACATGGTCTGGTAGGATCCACCGTTGTGTTTATCAGCCAACCGTCACATCAGACCTGTTACGAACCTGCCATATCTTTTCCCTCTGTACACCGACCGCTCATGCCAACACACATGAGTGGGTGTCTGTGCAGTTACACAGTGAACAGTGTAGTGGGCGCTTAGGAGAATCCTGCAAGCTGCCCCATGCTCCCTGGCCAGAGCAGCCACAGCAAAAGTCACCTAGTTCTTGACTGTGTTTATTTATTTATTTTTCAGCAGAAGCCGAAGAGAAGGAAGAAAGATAATACTTCTGTGCCCAGAGGAATCTAATTTGGGCCCCCCTTGAGCACTACAGAGTGGAAAATATCCTTAAACAAAGAAAGGTATTATATGGAATAAAAATGCTAATCCTGAGCCTTGCTCCCTGCCCCCAGCGTCTGCGCCAAGGGTTGGAGCTGGTGACCACAGAGAAAGGGTGGGCCTGGGTCAGAGAGGGCAACAGGCTTCTAGGCTTACAGTCAGCTGGAGGGCACTGCTGACTGCTGGTAACTGCAATTTATTTTAAGAAGAAATTCAGAAAAATAAGTGCAAAAACACCCAAGTTTGCCGCCTGCTGCTGTTTCTATACTCAGCCAGGACTGTGGTACATGAGTCACTTGGTCCAAAAAGGTTGGAAGAGGCTGGTAGGGGAGGCCATGTCATTACAAGGTTGCAACACAGCGTCCTGACATAACCCCAGTTTCTGCTCCACATGAAAAAGGTATACACCACCACACTACTGCAATTCCAATCCGGGCAGTAGGCTGAGAAGCCTGTCTTATTAATAAGCTCTGAGAAACTAAGCTTCCTGGTAGAAATGGCCAGGTACCATGCTGCCGTGGATCAAGGGAGTGTGCCTTAAGATTGCCAGGAAAAAAAAAAATTTCTTGGCGCCGGCTATAGGCACTGCTCGTTGTGACAGTGTGTGACTCTAACGGAGGGTTGGGATTAGAAATCTGTGCACCAAGAAGCTTCAGGAGTAGAATTTTGCTAAATTTTAAAATCTGAACCTTCAACACATAGGAGAAAAAGAAACTAACATTTAGTGAGCATCTGCTGTATGCCAGGCACTGTACTGACACGTCCCGTTAGACTATCTATGCTATGATGGGACACCCCCAGATGATGGCATTGACGTCCCACCATCAGGTACATTCCCCTACCTACTCTGGCAGCTGCCCCACACAGCTTCCACCTCACTCTATCCCCACACATTTACCTTTCTGCAGGATCTCAAGATGTTCCCACAAGATGTCCCCAACGAAGTCTGGGGCCAGCTCGAGAAAGCAGTCTTTCCCCAGTGCACAGAGAGCTGCTCCGTTCATACAGAACTTCTGGAAGTCCACACCCTTCAGGCTGAACTCATTCACAGCCCACATCACCCAGTCCCGAACATGGGTTTCTGTCCACTGCCGGGGGTCTGAGGGAAGAAATCAAATGAAGATCCAGCAGGTCAGGCTCTGAATTCTTACCCGAGCCTCAGAGAGGACACTAAAGGATTTGAACTTAGTTGAGGATGTTCTCTGACTTATAGAATTGGGAAGCACTAGCCTGTATGTAAATGCATGTCGTAGGGCATCTTCCTCCTCCCCACGTTCAACATCCCCACCTTCTCTCTCTTGCCAGCTAGGAGACCACTGTCATCAGCCAAGAGTAACACATGAGTATTCTCCACCCGCCACTCAAACAAAGATTTCATGAACCTCGTCTCTCACTGCCTTGTTTCCATTAAGCCTAGGATAAGAAACAAATGACTTCTTTAACAGCAATAATAACAAAGTCAAGTGTGTGCTGGAGATTGCACTCACCTCTTGCTTAATTCTTATAATCTACTTGAGACCATTACTCTTAATTATTTTATCATAGCTAATTATGGTTGGTAATAATCATAGCAATTAGTAATAGTAAGTCAGTCAAATACTATGTAGTGAAAACAACATTATTAGGTGCCTGTATTATACCAGATACCCTGCCAACTACATACGTGTCACAGGCCCTGCACTGACTAGCACCATAGAATAGACATTACATACTTCATGCGTGGCTGAGGTTTAACATGGCTACACCAGCCACGACAGTTAAAAAGCTCCAATGACGGCAGGTTGTGGTGCCCACATCACACCTGCTCTCAGAGTTACCCCCTTCAATCTAGCAGGTGACTTTATGAGATGTTGGTCAGAATTCCTTTTATCCTGCCTTGTGATCCTAAAAGGATGTTGGGTATTGCTGTCAGCGGACGTTTGCGGTAGAGAAGTATACTTGGGAAAAGGTGTGTAGATACATTCATGGGCTCTATCTGAGGCTTGGTTCTGACAGGGCTAGAAGCCTCTCGTGGCTGGTAAAGACAGCATTACTCTTACTCAATAGCACAGTGTTCTTCCTGCTCTCAGCTATTCAGGAAATATCGCTTGGTGAAAGCTTAAGTGTTCTCCATTTCTCCTGTCTGACAACTCTGGTCCCCTCACATTCCTGAATAAACCCTCTGAGAGGAGAACACCCAAGAATAAACACATTTCACCAAAGTACATGGAAAAAAGAGCAATCAGTAAATTCCAAGAAGTGGAGCTCACTGAGTTCATCCCATCGTAGCCCCAAACGATTCTAAGACCGTGTTTCTTCCAAATTGTCTACAGTTTGGAATCACCTGAGGAGCTTCAAAGATCCTGTTACCAGCAATTGTCACTTAACTTGTCTGGGACATGGCCTAGGCTAAGAAATTTTTTGAAGATCCCAAATCTAATGTGCAAACAAGTTTGGGAACCACTGCCCTAAGACCAATGTGGCAGTGACGGACCTGGGAGATGGAGAAGCATTGGCACGTGGCTATGATCGCTCTCAAAGACATCTGCAATGACCTATAGCTGCTGATTGAAGTGTGGTTAGGACTAACGTCTATCTCACACTATAGATGAGAAAACCAACCTTACCGAAATGTCTGATCCTACCTTCTCTTTCCCAGGGACAAAACATACCTTTTGGAATTCCCAGTCTTTGCTGCTCTTTCGAGAAACCACTGAAAGTAGCTTTCAATGCTTGAGACATCATTTCTTTGCTACTTGGAGTTAACAGTGGGACATCTGCACATTCCATATCTGTGAGGATAAAACAAATGGATAACAAAAAATAAATAGGTGATGGATCATTCTGCGATACATACAAATATCACATCATTATGTTGCACACCCAAAATTAATGTTACATGTCAATTATATCTCAATTAAAAAAATGAATAGGTAATCAACCACCCATAAAATATAATAGGACATGAATGATTTGAAGAAGTCAAGCTGAGAAATAACTGTACTAACAACCTCACCAGGGCAGGTAAATTTGGGGGGCTTTCCACAGTGTGTTAGGCCCTTTAAAAAAAAAACCTGACACTTGCCTAGGCTGTCCTACATCCCTGACAAACAAAGTATGTTCATGCTTTCTGTATATTTCTGTAATTTATTCATAGTTTCTATTTATCCTTCACATTCACTGAGAGTATTAATGTTACTACATACTTCCAATTACTAAAAAAAATGCATTCATTCAACAAATAATTATTTAGCACTTGCTTTGTGCAAGGAATTAAAGACAGAAGTGAACAAGACAGAAACGACCCCTGCCCTCCTGGAGCTGGATATCAGATTCTAGCAGAAGATACAGTCATTAAAAAACAATTTACACAATTAAGCGTTCAAAAATGTCAAGGAGGGCTTCTCAGGAAAAGAGGAAGATGAAACGTTACCATATAACAGGAATTGCTGCTAGTCTGGAGAAATCAGAGAAGGCCTCCCTTAGAAGAGAGGTGTTTAACTTGAGATTTAAAGGATACATAGAGGTTAAAAAAGAAAAATACTCTAGACCACTGGTTCTCAAAGTGTGGCCCTCGGGTCTGCTGCATCAGCATGACCTGGAAATTGGTGGAAATGCAAGTTCTGAGCCCCTCTCCACACCTCCTGAGTCAGAACCTCTGGGGTGGCGGGAGGTGGAGGAAAAGCCCAGAAATCTGTGTTTGTAACACAGAATCCAGGTACCCTGAGGATCACTAAAGTTAGAGGACCATGATCCTAGATAAAGGGAAAAGCATAAATGAAGGTCATGTGATGGGGGAGGAGGAGAAACGGCCTGTTTTAGTATCAAAAAGATCAACGCAATGGAAGCAGAGTGACAGGAGGACAGCTGCTTGAGATAAGGTTGAAAAGGCACACAAGGAATATATTAAGAAATTTATAATTTTCACCTAAGTAGAATAGAGAGTCATTGAGAATTTTATGCAGAGGAATGACAGAACTACGTTTTGTTTTAAGAAGATCACCTTATGGTAATTCTATTTTCAATTTTTTTTTTTTAACTGCCATACTGTTTTCCTCAAAGTGGCTGCATGAGTCCATATTCCCACCAACAGTGCACACGCGTTCCACATCCTTGTCAATACTCGTTACATTCTGGTTTTGGTTTTTTTGGGGTTTTTTTTGGATAGTAGTCATCCTAATGGATATGAACTGGTGTCATATTATACTTTTGATTTGCATTTCCCTAATTATTAATGATGTTGAACATCTTTCCATGAGCATATTAGCCATTTGTGTATCTTCTTTGGAGAAATATCTATTCAAGATTTGCTCATTTCTTAATAGAGTTGTTCATTTGCTTTTTGTTGGTGTTGAGTTTTAGGAGTTCTCTATATGCCCCAAAGAGTTGAAAGTAGGGTCTTGAAGCGATATTTGCATGCCTATGTTCACAGCAGCACTATTCATAATATATAAAATGTGGAGGCAACCCAAGTGTCCGTCAACAGATGAATGGATAAACAAAATGTAGTATATACATACAATGCAGTATTACTCAGCCTTAAAAAGAAAGGAAATTCTGACATATTCTATAACATGGATGAGCCTTCACATTTTGCTAAGTGAAATAAGCAAGTCACAAAAAGACAAATTATATGAAGTACTTAGAATAGTCAAATTCATAGACATAGAAAGTAGAATGGTAGTTGTCAGGGCCTGGAGGAAGGAAGGGAATGGGTGGTTGGTGTTTAATGGGGAGAGTTTCAATTTTACAAGATGAAAAGGGTTCTGGAGATGGATAGTGGTGATGGTTGTAGAACACTATGAATGTAGTTAATACCATATAACTGTACACTTAAAAATGGTTAAGATGGTAAATTTTGTTGTTTATTTTACAACAGTAAAAAAGGGGGGGGGCGGGTAATAAAAAAAGATCACCTTAGCTGCTCTGTTTAGGAGGTAACTATGAATGGATGTGGGTAGGCCTGTTAAAAAAGTATTGCATTAGTTGTAGTGAAAAATGATGGTGGCTTTGACTAGGAAGGTGGCAATGCAGATAGTATAAGTAAACAAATTTGAAGTGCATATAGGAAGTAATATATATAAAACTTGCTTTACGTAGGGAGTAAAAAAGGATGAGGTATCAAAATCTTCAGATTCATAAATGTGTCATCCTTTGCTGTACATATATGTATCTTTATCTCTGCCATGTCCAATTCTGCTTATAGTTGCAGACCATGTTCAAAGCAAAGATACATAAATATGGCTCAAGTTCAAAATCTTCTGAATTCACCTCAGGCATAATTTCCCACAAAAAACTAATAAGCAAAGAAATAACCTGAGAATTCCTTCTAGCCATCCTATGACCTTCAGGCAGTGATATACTTTACCACAGTCATTTCCAGAAGCCCTCTTCCTCACCTTGTATCTTCAGTGTATCATATGAAACTGACTTATAAAATGGCTGAGTTCCAGGCGTGGTTCTGGCAGAAGTTCCTCAACTAGCCACCTCTAAACCCTGACTAGCCAAAAATTCCATGGACATACATAATGTGTTATTGGCTGAATAAAATGGAAACACATGAGGGAAAAGATGACAATCGGTGACCACTGAATAAAGGAGCAAATATATTGCTTCTGAAAGTCAAAATGAATGGAAATTACATTACAAGAAAGAAGGGCAGGCAGCACTTTCCCTCCGGTTTGCTGTGAGCGATGTTGTCAGAAACTGCTTAGAATCCAGCCTCGGCTCTGGAAGTGCAGAAGGGCCCACTGCAGCTGCTCTCCCAGGCCCTGCCAATGAGCAGGGATCTGAAGTTCTAGGGAGTGGAGACTTTGGGTTGCCCTGGGACATGCCCAAAAAAATCTAGTGGAAAAATCAACATGCCTCCAGGAAGGTTGACAAAATGATGGAAAATCCCAGATTGTTAGGAGGGAATGATGGAGGGAGGGGATAAAGTGTTGATTATGTAACATTCAGCCCTTCAAACAATAGAGTAATCATCAAATGAGTCACTAAGACAGACATCAATGCCCTCCCCACTTAGTCCCCACTCTACACACCCAAGGACAACTAAGTGGCCGGTCCAGAAAGTCTCCCCTTACAGTGGAAGTCAGCTTTACGTTAGAAAAAGAGACTGACTATTTAACTCACGAGTACTGCTTCTGAAAGAAGGGACAACTGCAGCCCCCCTAGCTCCTAGCGCAGGGCGAAACACACAAGGCAATCAACAAATGTCTAGTGAATTAAATGTTTTCCAAATTTGAATCAATTTTCTTCCCTTCCCTCCCATCCAACACAAATTCATGAACTTAAACTGTGTGGGTTTTGTTTTGTGTGTTTGCTCCCTCTATTAGATTTACGACTCGATGAAAAGGACTTTACTGACGGCGGAAATTGGCCAGGACAACACATGGGGAATATACAAGCCAGGCCAAATGGACAAGCAGTGATTCTGCTGCAAATTGGAACTGAAGGATGAGATTGGCTTAGGAGGCCCCAGGCATCTTCTAAGCAGGACAGCTTGGGCAGTCTGATTTCAGGGTGACAGGGAGGCCAAGGATGACAGCAGAAAGCCTGAGAAAGAGGTTTCCTGGAGTCTGCTTCCTATAACTCCACATAATCTGGCTGGACAGGATCGCTGGGCTGACAGCTCTCCACAAAGGTTTCTGCTTCCTCTCAGGGAGCTGGCATTTCCAGGTTCTCACTTGTTCTCTCCAAGGGAAACAGCTGGAATTACTTTTGCCTGTCCACCTCAATGCCATCTTCAAAAATCTGGTCCAAAGCCATCAGCTACAGATGCCCAGTACCCATTGGCTCTGCCGCTGACTGAGGACTCAACGTGCTGGATCTCTTGAAAAAGTGCTCACAGCCCAGATGGTAGAAGCTACTACCCCCATACACTTTGGGACATCTGCATTTGGACTTGAGCTCAGGAAAAGGCATAGCATTGCCCTAGGACCCAAAGGATTCATAAAGGAAAGCCAGAGCTTTATCTACTATTTTTATACAGTGTGGAATTTTGGTTTAGAAAAAAAAAATCCAAACTCTTCTGTAAGTGGGTGAATAATTAGGCAGATTGTCTTTTTCACTAGCAGTGACACTGCATTTAAGCGACGATAAACAATCACATTCAAAAGTGTATATTAATATAAAATATCAAACTCTTATCATATAAAATACGAATGCAAAAATTCCCTTTATGTTTGATTATGACAGTTCTGTTAATTACACTGATCACCAACAATAATGAAATCATTCCACAGATGGAGAAAGAAGCTGAGATGGGTTAGCCCAAGCATCCATCTCTGTTATTCTTAACCATACTTTATCTCATTGTCTATTACAATACTTTCGCATTAGGTACCAAATATTTCTAATTTTAGGAACAGCATCTACAATTCAATCAATGCCTCCATAGACATCAACTAATTGTATTTTATGGACAAGTACTAAAGTTGCCTTTATGTTAATCATTGTAATTGCAATATTTTAAATTTAAGTGACACATTTGTCTCAAAATGCTGAAAACCTGATTTGGATATATACTACGCCAATACAGTGAAACTCTAAACACAGTGCACCAGAAACTGAAAACCTAAATGTATTAGATTTCTTACCCACTTATTATTCCTCAGGATCCTAAGTCTAAGTTTGTATTTACAAGAATCACCCTAAGTTTCTGAGGAGTTGTACAGAAGCTAGTGAATAAGTAACAGTCCCAAACTCTGCCTCACCAAGACTGCAGTGCCGAGGCGGAAATGAGCAGGTAGCTTTCCTTAAATCAGTAGGCGTATGATGAGCCCATGGCATTTTGAATGCAGGGAAACATGTGCTCATTTTTCACTGTGGCCTAACGCCGAACAACAACGTATACACTCCATGGATGTTTTAAGTCAAATGTAGAACAAAGGTTTCAATTCACTTTTATGTAACGCAAAGTTGAGGGCTGTTCAATGTCCAAGAAACCGTCAGGGACGTTTCATGTGACTTTTCATACCCTTCTTTTGAGTTTTTTGAAACTGAATGACTCACATCAATAGTGTTCCACAGAATCTAAGCCTGCAGTGGTGTTTGTTCCGGGAGAAGATCAAAACACATGGCTTTACTGACCTGAGATGTTTCTCTTCTCACCATTCTCAAATAAATGACAGAAAAGATGGGAGCATCTGGGATGCGAGAATGAGGCAATGAGGGATACAGCCAAGGACTAGAGATCTAAGGTACATGCAACTACTGAACTGGCCAAACCCTACCGGATTACTGTATACAGTCGGTATTGTCCCAATCAGTGGTAGCATGAAAGAAAGAATGATAAATAATATGCCTTTCATCTAAAAACCGCTTTACAGTCCACCAAGATCCTTCCAGCATACTATGCCACAATATCCTCATAACATGAAACTTCTGAGGGGCCTGGGAAGGTATTACAAGATCCTCATTTTATAGATAAGGAAACTGAGACTCCAAGAAATCAAGAGCTTGGCCTAGGGTCACAGGGCTGGGAAGGCCCAGCCAGGGCTGGAACGCAATCTTTCAACTCAAGTCCAAGGTCTTGCTACTCTACTCTACTGCTGTAAATAGGAATCGATCAGAAATCCAAGAAAACTAAAATGTTCACAGCTGAAAGAGAGAAAATCGGACTTCTGTGTCTTATTTGAAAATCAGATACATGTGAAGAAAATAATTAACAACTTAAAACCACTCCTGGATGAAGAAATCCAGAATTTTATATGGCTAGCCTCATATAGACATAATAAAAAGCCATTTACAGAATCAACTGTAGTCTTTTCCTTTCTTGGGACTAAGAGTAGTGAGGCTTCCTTCCTTTCATACAAAGTGACACAGGTTAAATGACAATCTGGCTTCCTTCCCTGTCTGTTCACCCCTGAGTCACCTTGATGGGCAAACTGTGCACATAATATAAGGTTAATTAGTTACATAAAGTCTTACTGAAATATGTTTCTTAAAGTGAAAGGAAACCAAGAAAGAAGAAACCTTCCGTTTCATGCGGAGAGGAGAAAAGAACTGTCGCAAATGGGAAGGTAGGATTCTGAAGACAAGGGAAAAAGACTTGGTGGGACATGCGCTGGGCTTAACTTGGTTTGTTGGTAAAAATTCATGGTTTCTCATCTCAGTTTTGCCACTAATATGATTACACTGGGTAACTCACTTAATCAATGCATTGCTAAAAAGTGGTCTGTTAATAAGTAATGCCTATATCTCTAACAGGGTTTTTAATGTTTTATTATGGCAATTGTCAAACATATACCAAAGTAGAGAGAATAATATAATAAATCCCTATTCAAAATCTATCAACATTTCCAGCTTTTAATTCACCTTCTCCCTAAACACTCAAGAACTGTAAAGCTAATCCCAGACAACATGTCACTTCATCCACAAATAATTTATTGTCATGGAGATATTTCTGAGAAAAAGGAGGATCATAACATATATGAAACCTTACGGGAGACAGATAAATTCATAGAAAAAGAAAATAAGGCTTCAGATTCCTTTCCACAGCGCTTAAATCTATGTCTACATTTCATTAGTTGGCCCACCTGAACCACAAAACTTCTTTTAAAGCAACACGATCACGACGAAAATGGTCAAGTTGGATCAGAGAGAGATGATTTCAAGTCAGGGTGGCAACCCGTCCCTTTGACCCCACGTCCTACAAGCAGAAGATTGCAGTGACATTTCTTCCTAACTGTTCATGTCCTCAGGAACTTACTTACAACTGTAACAAGGAGTGAAAGAAAAGGCTGGGATTCTGGCAAGAACCCAAAGGGCGGTTGCCAAACTGCCTAGAACAAGTCCCAGTGTAGGACAGAAGGCGCCTTCACTCCTTCAGATCAATAGAAAAAATAGAAAAAGGGCTGTGGCCAGTGACTAGTAACTTTGACTCAGGAGATGACTGTCCCTGCAAAGTTGGTATCAGTCTCTAAGAGGACTTACCCAATAAAGATACCAATATCTCAGGAGAATGTGAAAGGGAATCTCAAAAATTGTCTCTATTGTCCTGCCCTATCTCTCACTCAGGGAAGGGTGGACTGGAACTAGGAACGAAGGGACAGGTAAGGGTCCTCTTTCTCCTATACTCCTGATTCCAAATCCTGTTACAGGCCCTAGAAACTTGGCAGGCAGGACTTCCAGCTGAGGGAGCTAGTATAATCCAAAAGCTTCTGGCTGAGGTTAATGCAACGAAGGGAAATAAGTGTCCCTCCTCAGGCCCTCAGCTCCATTTTCATAAAGCTAATTATGTGACAGAACAATGAGGGACAAGCAGGACTCTTGGCTCCAGCAAAAACTAAGCAAGAAATGGCTCAGTGCCCTCGTTGGGCCAACCAAACAGTCCATCATTGCCCCCAAATAATGGGACGCCATGAGCCCTAAAACAGACTCCTTTCAGTTAGGGAAACATGCAACTGGGCTTCTGCCTTCTCTTAATATCTAGCCCCCTCAAACTCACCAGCCAATAGAAAACCACCCCAAAGATGGGAGAAAGGAGCTGCACAGAAGAAAATCCCCAATTAACCCTCCAGTGACCTGAATGACCAAAAATACAAGGCAGTCTCCAATCACAGAATATCAGTTCTGCCACGGATGCACACTGCGTCTGGGGAACACACACTGCTTGGGTACAATGTGCCAACTCGAAGGTAGATACCTCTTCACAGAGGGAAGCTGCCCTGGGATGAAAGCAATGGTCCTCTGGGAAGCAAAGTATGCTGCAAACTGCCCTGGGAAGCCAGCCTCAGGCCCTGCAGCCAGGCCTGGGAAAGAGGCTGCACGTGGGGCTGAGCGCACTGAACATCTGTAGGAAGTGACTTCAGTCCCCTCCATTCTTCCCTTCATCCACCCCCTGCCCCATCCCCCAAAAGGAGTTTTAACACATTATTCCCACTGAAGTCCTGAGGGTTTGGTGACTCACCAGGCTCACACATGGTTCCAATGAGCCCTTGACCATTACATGGTAGGGGAGCAGGAAAAACAAATGAAAGCGGTTGTAATTCGGCAGCGCCGGGGTTCAGACCTGCCAGACAAAAGGGATTGCAGGCATGTTCCCAAATTCGTTCAGGCACCTGACATGCAAAAGCTATTTTTAATCACTGGATTTATTTCTTTCCTACCCCCTTCACCATCCTCCACCTCAGCAAATGTTTCGAAGTCGGAGCAAAGCCCAAATCAATTCCAGGTGTTCAGGGAAACCCAGAAAGGCTCTTCCGTTCCAGGATCTGAGCCAGAGAGCAGAACTGCCCCACGGGTTCTGCAGCTAAACTTTCTTGCTCTTTCCTTAAAACAGTTCAAATCTCCCACCGTAAACATTGGGCAAATGGCCTGAAAGAGGAAGTATTTGAATGAATGTGCCCTGCTAAAATGACTCCAGACTATGTGTTTTCTCTGGCAGCCCTGGACCAGGAAAAGTGCATGAGACAGGTCTCAGAGGTCACTGAGACAGAGCAGCCTTTCCTTACCTAGGATTCTCTATCTGCCTTGCAGTGAGAATTAATTTAAATATGTGTGAAAGTGCCAAAGCCTAATACATAGTAGGTGTTCAATAAATTGCTGGTGACTGAAACTGAACTGAAAAGTGTCTTGTAAAATATAACGACTACAAAAATATGATTTTATTTCCCAATGCTTAGAGAGGCAGCAAAAAGAAGGAATCTGGCAATTTCCCCAAGTACAATGAAGTAACTGAGAAAATGGGGGGGGGGGGGGACACAATAATCAGATTCTGAGATATAAATAGAAATTTATGTCCCCTGAATCTGGCTCTTGATTTTAACAGAATAGACTAACTTTTTACCTATTCTGCAACTGCATCCTCCAATTGGCTAAGCGGGAAATCTTTTTTTTCTTCTTTTTTTTTTGGTAGCAATAATCATCTAAAATAGTGTTCTACCATGAAAACATCTCACAGCTACTGATCCAATGGACCTAAGATGCCTTTTGGTTTTCAAAACTTCCTAAGAGTGCCATCTTAGAATCAACATGGCACAAAACGAAATTGTAATTGTGTGCTCAAAACTCTTTTGTCTGTGTTTGGAACCTGCCAAAACCCAAGCTGCATTTTACCCTCCTCACTTATGTGCCCTTAAATGAATAAACTCTCACAATTTAAAAGAATATTTTAACGATTGAGATCAGGACTCCTGCATAAAAAGCCCACCTCCATAGAGCACTTTAAAGAATAGTTTAAAGTTCTTAAATGAGCATTCAAAGTTATTTACAGAGTGCTTCACATGTTTCATATCATTGCTACGGAGATGATTACAGCTGACTCCCACCACACCAGGCATGTTACAAGTCCTGAGTGTCCCAGAACAGCGTGACGAAAACACAGAGCCACAGCCCCCAGATTACTCAGGAGAAAAGCATGGATTGGACCCTTTCCACCAAGGCTTGGCAGAGAGCCACAGTGCATCCGATTGGTCCTTCCCAGATTTTACAGCTCAGAGAGAGGGCAAGCTCCTGCCCTGCCTTCAACTAAAACACTCTCAGCAGGGTCAAATGTTTTTGGTACCAATGTGGCACAGGATAACCCCACTCAAGAAGAATATGGAAAATATCTGACATCCTACGTCTTGCTATTATCCCAGCTCCCACTACTGCCAGCTTACATGACAGGCTTTGATGCCTCACTCTCCAAGACCCTGGGGTTGCGGGTTACTGGGTTAACCAATTTATTTTAGTTTCACTGGATTCCCACCCATAATTTTCAGTACTGCTATCGAACAGAATTTTACATTTTACAAAATGTTTACTCCCGTATTCTAACACGATCCTGAAAACAACCAAGTTTTTAGTATTATCTCCATCACAGAGATGAGGCTATTAAGGCTCAAAAAGATTATTTCAGTGGTTTAACCTGGATGGTCAACCCAGAGCCTTGGACACTAAAACCAGGTGTTTCCTACACACGCCTATCAGCAAAGATAAAAGCAGGAGAGCAGACATGATGGACTCAGAACATTTCCCTTTATTTTCTCCATCGTTTTCATTAGAGAGGAAGTTCTTCCTGGTGAAGGGATGCACCTCAATCCCAGGGACTCTCTGCTGACAGCAGCTGTGACACCAGAACTTAGGATTCCACCTCAAGTCGTACTCAGGACCGGCCAAGTCAGGGCCCCCTGGGCACGTGGTCTAGGGGAAGACAGGCACGGAGGGGACTCGAGGGTTACCAGGAAGGCTAAGCTGGTCAAGCGGGAGGATGAGTGGTTTTCTCCATGGGCAAAGGGAAAATCTGGGCAAACAAATGGAGTGGAGCCCGTTTATTTAGGCTGGACGAGGTAACATTTTTCTGCACTTTTGAACTGTTTTCTCAAGGCCTGCCTCTCCCTCCCACGCAGGAAACAAACACAGAGACGGGCCTCTTCCAGTGCAGGCTCCAATCACTGAAGGCTCCCGGGACAAGCAGAAGGAAGAGGGGCTGAGAGCAAGGAGAGGAGTTGAGGTGAGTGGGGCAGGGTCCACTGGGGAGCAGACTCGGGGGGAGGGGGAGAGAAGAAGGTGGGAAGAGCTGGCACTGAGGATGGCAGAGCAGGAAACAGTGGGGAAAGACAGGGAAAAGCAGAGGAAGGGAATACTGAAGAATTTTAAACCAGAATAAAGGGACAGACGGTAGAGTGAACGTGGGCTGGGAAGAGCCAGGAACCTACTCCCAATTAATGGTGTTCAGAAAGCAGCATTCTTCCATAAATTTTAAAAGGAAATTCTCTCTCGACTTTCTTATTTATTTATACATTATATAAATACATTTTTAAACCAAAAAAGGACCGTTTTTTTCCAATGGGAAAAAGCCTTGTTTGAGATGAAAGCCAGTCTTCAAAAACCCCTCAGAGGAAGCTGAAACCCCACATGCCTTGGTGCTACAGAAAGAAAAACAAAGTGGACATTCTTCCTGTGTTCTAAGGCTTTTTTATGCAGATGTGTTTTTCTTTTAATAAATAAATCTGGGCTGAGAAGGAAAAAGCATACTCATACACATTTGCACAGTGCAACTGTCTGTTTTCAACCTAGGGAAACCACAATGAAAAATAAGAATATGGAAGTCCATTTTCCCAGTATAGGGACAAATCTTCTCAACATGCCAACCGCAGGTACAGAAGCAATACACTCTATATACATAACGCACCCTAACTTTCCAAATCTACAAAGGACTATCTGCTAATGAGTAATGACTATCAGAGATAGGGTAGGACCTGCGACACAGTCGCCATACTTCCTGGAGAGGCCGGCAGAAGGTCCTTGCATATAGCTCCTCACTTACCATATTCAGTTCCTCTCCACTTTTGGAGCTTCTGAATTTCACTTGTGGACGGACTGCAGTAATTATTTTAAAATGATGACACACACTGAATTAAAATCTGCGTTCTTGTGAGTTCTATCTATGGACCGTAGTTCTAGCGGTCGAAGGCAAGCAGTACAATAATCTTCCCTCCTCTACCAGCGTTTCAACTTTTTTCTCATCCCTTTGTCGTCATTTCTGTCCCGGTTTTAAAATTCCTTGGCTGCTTCAAGCATTCACGATGGCATGGTTTTGGCCGTCCCCCCATCCAGAATTCCATGTTCCTAAAAAGAGCCTCCTGAGCACTCACAGAGGAGCACCACACTTCTCAGGAGTGAAACTGGAAACACTGGAATTACCGTGCCGCTCCACGCACTTCAGCAGACCAACACTGACTTTTCTAACAGCCACTCTACAAACGCCACTCACAGTGCACTCCAGCCCTTCTCCACAGGAACTGACATTGAACCAGTTGTGTACCCGCTGACTGAATCTTATTAACCTCAAGCAGAGCTTTACGTTTATCCACATTAAGCTTTACCTTGTTCTGACCCATGTTTCCATGAGTAGAGATCGTTTTTGTCTCATGAATCTGTCCTCATCCTATTATTATTAGCTTTGCACCATCTGCAATTTACTAAGTATGCTTGCAGCACCCTTCTCTAATCTGAGCCCCCAACAAAAATGTTGAAAAGGCAATGACCAAGTATGGAGCCTATAACATGACACCAGGAGCCACGCATCATTCTGACATTGACACATTAATCAAGACCTTTGGGGTATACCAGTTGCTCGACCAGTTACAAATCCTCCTGACTTAACTATCATTGGACCCACATATCCTCGGCTTGACCACAAATATATCAGGGAAAGGCTCCAACAAAAGCTTCACTGGAATCAGCTGTGCAGCCCGTTCTCCCCTCAAGTTTTTCACTAAGCTCCAGAAAAATGCGAAGGTGGCTGAGGAAAATGGTGGAGCTGGGATTCGGATCTCTGCACAATGAGAGAAAGAGGAAAAGGGGGGTGGGAAGAGAACGAGAGAAAGAACTACTAGCCCTCAAGAGCTACAACTACTTTGCTTCCAGAAACAATGGGCAGTTAGAGAACAATGGCCACAGACAAAGTCTTGGTCTATTTATATCTGCCACTGTGGGTCCCAGACAGGAGGACTTGGAAGTCTGCCCAGTATGCACAGCCCCAAGGAGCTGGGAAGAAGATGACGTCACCAACAATGTTGCCTGCTTACGAACAGGCTACTTTTTGGCTCACATAGTTTCTTCTTAGCATAAAGAATCTCTTCAGGCAAGTGAAGAAGTTTGCTTGTCTACTGCTAAAATACAGCCAGCGCTGAGATGGGGTAGGTCAGAACTGCTGGTCAGCCCAGCCCAACACAATTAAGGCCTCTGTCTACAGAGGTCAAAGGAAGGTGGAGATGTCAGGGGAAAACTAACCAGTAGATGGAGGTCAACTCTATGTTCCCTGAAACAACAGTCCTATCGGATCTGTTGATTACACGTGGTTAGGGGCCACTATAAAAGACTGTTTCCATGGGAAACTTCCCTCCTCACTTCTTGGGAGCATAAAGAGGCCAAGACTGAAATTCACAGACCTGTGTGCCTCGTGTCTCAGTGAAGATCTCTGCCTCCCCTTCACCTCAGCCCCTCCGGACTGTTCCTCCATTTTCTAGAGGAACATTTTGCTCAAACATAACTTTGGAGTGACAATCAATTTTAATCCTTCCCAACTGTGGTACCTATAGTCTTAATCTTCCCAGAGGCCTACTAAAGAAGGTGAGCATGGTCACATAAGCCTGTGACAGACAGCAAACTGAAAATGAACAGAGCCTGAGCCAGGGATGAAAGTGTGGGGACACAGGACTGAGCCCTGCAGCCAGTCACCCTGCTGCGCGTGTTCACTGTGAGTTTCCACCGACAGCCCTCAGCATTGACGGGGCAACCCCGAGTCAGCAACTGCACACTCGGGATACAGTCCAACCTTACCGCCTGAAGGGCAAAGCTGGAATCCCCTAGAGGTAAGAAATTCAGGGCTTCATACAGACATCCCCTGAAGAGTCACTTCAGCTTCCCACACCTGCCTGCAAGTTGCTGACACCAACTTCCCTCCTTGCTCCTGGAAAACCAAAACTAGGTAGAAAGAAACCTAAATACCATCATTTTCCTCCTTTTCATGTAGATAGCTTAGGATGTTTCATTGAAAATATCCCAGGTAATGTCACCACACGCAGAAGGAACTAGAAGCAAGCACTTGAATGTTTTATCATTTAAACGCTGAAGCACAGAGCAGGCGTGTGCTGGACATGGCTGGGCCGATGCAACCAACGAACGGTTAAAAGTGATGCCCTGTGTTGCTTCCCCACCCCCACATGCTCTTCACTGACTTCAAAAGGGCAGGAGCCAAGATGTTCAGAGTTCGCACCATCTATAGGGTGGTCTAATAAACTTGAATTACCAGCATAACAGATAATATGGACAAGGCCATGACAAGCAAACACTCCTATGCATTTTTTGTTCTAAGCAGATGGCAGAGACTGAAACCTTTTTGACCACCTGAAATACACCAAACTACAAAAATCTAAGTGGGTGCCGGGGCCACCTCACCTTGTCCAGTACTTCACTGAAACACCACTTCTTTGATTTCTCCCCCACCCCCTATTCACAACAGAGTAAGTTCTCCCTTCTCTAAGAGCCCTGCTGAATCGTCTATCCCAGTGTAATTCAAGAGAGCCACGTGGGAGCCACATGGCAGGAGTAGGGAGAAGGCAAAGACACACACTGCCACCCTGAAGCTAGGCTGACATCAGAGAAGATGCAGAACTTCCCACCCAGTGTGTGTTTGGCACGAGCATGAGTCAGCCCTTCTCTGCCCCTATCACAGTCTTCAAAAATTTGCACACCAGCTCAATGCACAAACACCCGATGGCACTGCCCTGACATGGAGTATGTGGAGTTTACAGTAGCAGGCCCTCTCTCCACGCTCAACAACTCAGGAAATAAAGGTGCCACTCAGTTCACTAACTCCAAACAAACTTATGTCCCTACTGAGGAGTCAGAAATCCTGTTACAGCTTTAAGGGATCTAGGTAATAATTTCAGAGTCCCAGCTCAAGTTTCCTGAGCTGCTAAGGAGATACTTGGGATCTAGCGTGATGGTGGCAAAGGGATTATGGGCACTCTCCCTAAACCAGTGGGTTCACCACTAAAACCTATCATCTGAGGCTACTCCCAGGTTTGTCTAGACCAACCTAACCTGTAATTTTGGCCCCTATAGCTCTTCAGCTTTGGCCATTTTTATGGCATTGGTCAGAAACTATCACCTCGTGCACTCTACTTGTGTGTTCATCCTTTCCTGGTCTCCGCTCCTCTATTCTGCTATCCTTACAACGGTTGTATAAAGCATGACGTCTTATCCAGGGCCAGAGCAAGACAGAGGAATTGACAGAATTTGCTCTAAACTTCAACAACTCCTCAGAGGGATGTTCTCCTTCCTGGCTACTAAGATGAATGAAATGTGGGCTCCCCACAGCGCTGAGGAGGAGCCAAGCTCTGTTACCGGTCAGGGGTCCCACACTATTGCGGGAGCACAGAATTCAAAGGGACTACGGCATCATCTGATTCAAACCCTTTTACCAATGGAGAAAATGAAACTCAGGGAGGTGACATCAACTTGCCTTGGGTCACATGGTTATTAACTCTAGACCTCTTGCCTCCCCTTCCTCGACACCACTGCTGTTTGCTTATTCATATCTACGCTGCTATCAAGTTCTGGATCCTCACTCCAGATAAACACTACACCTCCCCAAGTTCCTAAGAGCCCCAGAGGAACAACCCATCCAGAAATCTAACAAACATGACCTGGGATTTGTCAGCCCCAGGATGCTACCTGTTCCCATTCCAGGTTATCAGTCTTCGATAACAATGTTCTGGCCCTACTGTTGAAGAGTTTCCTTCAAGCAGAGATCCCACTGGAACACCAGGGGCTGCAAAGCAAGCCGTCTTCAATTCCCAACTTCAATGGCATGACACCACTGTGTACAACAGCTCTAAAATTTGAGGGCGCTCTCCTACCCAACCAGAAATAGAGAAGGCAGCAGTAAATTTCAGTGATCTACTGACCTTTGTCTACTAGGAAGCACTAAAAGGAGAACAGATCACCATGATGTGATTCAAAGGTTCTCTAAGTATCGCAATTCCAGTCCTGCTGGTATTGCAGATAGGGCAACAGAGACACACTGATGGGGTTGAGGGGATACAACAAACCCCACTGACAAAGTCAGAACAGAAAATCAGTGGCATTGGCCTGGAAGTTGACCCTGACACATCTATTAATGAAGCCATATGACCAAGTCAAAAAGGCCATGTCCTGAAGCAACATAAGCAGCTCTAGTCTAAATGCAAATGTATTATAGAGGGCAGGGAGCTCAGGGTTCCAGGAAAGACAGGCCTCGCTGTGATCTTTTTGAGCTTCTGAAGATTTTTTCTCTCCTTTCAGAATGGGCCTCTCCTAATGGCCCCAAATGCCTAGATTTGGATGTTCTCACAATCCCACTGTGGCCCCAGAGTCTCGCCAGCGCTGGCTCAGAGCCAACAGCAACAGGTGCCTCTCCCAGTGGCAAACCCAAGAGGCTGAGAAGTCGCCAGGCAGACCCAACCTCCAGATCAATGGGCGTACTAGGCAACTGAGTGGAGAGCAGAGAAAAAGTGATCAATGCAAAAGGGGGAGGGATCAGAAGCCACTCTCCATCTGCCTGCCTGAATCAGGTGGGAAAGGGAGAGACTGGGATATGCAGCCCTCATCCGCCCTAATAAATGGCTCTGCCTCATCAGGAAGCCATTAGGAAACTGCAGCCACCACAGCTCCAAGCTCCAGACTGAACAGTCTGCATGCAGCTGGGGAAAGCGCTCATTATCTCTGCCCAGACGAACACTAGCTCACTACACAGTGGCGCCTACCCAAGTGAGCCACCAGAATAAAGCCAAGCTGGGCCAGTGAGAGAGAGGGATGGAAAAGGTCCTTAGAGACTGGGGAGATTCAGGGCGCTCCCTCAGGCATGTGCTTGGGGCATCAGGTAGAATGCTGGGGGCGCTCCTCAGGAAACTGGCTCCTCACATCCCCGGCTGGATAGCCTCACCCATCAGCATTCCTTCAGTCAAAAAGAGCTGCTACTGACTGCTAATGGGTGTGCATTTCTTCTGGGGGTGATAAAAATGTACTGGAAATTGGATATCGGTGATGGCTGCACAACTCTGAGAATGTACTAAGAACCACTGAGTTGTATACTTCAAAATGGTGAATTTTATGTTATATGAATTGTATCTCAAAAAAAACACACACAATAAATTTAAAAAAGAAAAAGCAAGTGAGCCCCCTGCTATGGGCCGAGGGGATACCTTGGTGACTGGGAGACACAGACCCCCCACTTGGGAGTTTCCCTCCAGTGGGGGAAACAAAGCACATCGACAATAGCCACACACTTGCACCTCTGGTTGAGCGCTGTGCTGATAAGACAGAAGGCTTTGAGATGGAGTCAGTGGTGTGGCTGGGCTCCAGAGGGAAGGGAATAGGGAAGAGCCTGCTAAGGTCCTCAGTGTAGAGGGTGAGGAAGAGGAGGGACCAGGTGTCAAGGAGAACCCCAATGGCAGATGGATGGCACTAGCAGAGGGAAGAGTGGGAGAGGATGGCACCTCTGCCCGCCACACAGAAGCCCTGTGAGATGGCAGACAGGTTCCATTCACTGGAGACTGTGGGAGAGGCTGGTCCATTTCCAAAGTCAGACACCTGGTGTCTAAAACTTCTCAGACCACGGATGTAGAGACTGAGGGGCTGCCACAGACTCCAGGAGATGAGCGAATACCTCAAGTTCCCCTCACTCAAAGATGTTCTTAGCAGAGGCTGCCCAAGCACTCGTGTACAGTGACATTTGCATTTTTATATTTCTATGTTTAAGGCTTTCAGGGGAAAGAAGTCTCCATCAAACCTGGCTCTTTCTGGAGGTTCTTCTCCCAATCCCCGAGGGTTGGGGGGTTGGGGGGAGGGGGACAAAAGAAGGGCAGATAGAACAGGGCTCCTGGCAAAACAAACACCTGGGGTAGGCTCATTTGACATGAACTGAGAAAGGTGCAGTCACAACACTGTGATCAAAAGGAATCTTTTGGAAAATTCTTTTCCAAGAGGGGTTATGAGTTTTGTCCCCTGGAATGCCCCAGAGCAGTCCTGATTGGCTCCCCAGCCCTGACTCAGATTGAGTGCAGCTCCACCCTCAGATGAGTAAATAAACTGACCCAAGGAATGGAGGGCGGGAGAGAGGAGGAAAGAGAGGGGGCAGGCGGAGACGGGAACCAGGAGAAGACAAATGCTGACTCCGGTTCGGGGAACAGACAGATGAAATTTCGAGTCCATTCCAGAGACGGGTGGTGTGGAAGAATTCAAGAAATACTTCTCTGAGCTTTACACACCACTCCGGTTGGGATACAGCCCTGCCTTGGCAGCCAGCTCATTGCTGCTTTATAATATACTGAATTAGTCACCGGATTAGCAAGCACATTTACACACACTGGCGCACAGCTGTTTAAAGACACAGGATCCCCTTTTCTAGGTGCCAGATTCTGGCTGTAAATCAACCATTGCAATTGGTAACTGGCATTCTCCAGAGGTGCACAGTTCCTACAGAGGTCTTCAGTTGCAGAGCGCTTCAGGGAAAGTCTGCTAGAACTGGGAAGGTCTAACAGGCCTTGGCTGGCGGACAAAAGGGACAAGGGTGTGGAGAAGAAAGAAAAGACAGTGGGCTTTTTCAGTCCCAAGGCTTATTATCTTCGGGAGGTTGCCAGATGGATTCATTGACCTAGCCCTTCACAGCACGTTGACAAGGAAAGCAGCCTGGCTCAAGAAGTGACAACTGGGAGAATGCAAGTCCCACTCCTGGCTTGTTGTATTAACAGGTAGTAGAGTTTTCCTCCTAAACCTCAGATGCCCAGAAAGGAGAGGATTCCAGGGCAAAGAGGAGAATAGTCAGCAATTAAATAACTGTGTATCCTGATGAGGACAATTCCAATAAAAAACCTTGTTGATATGGCAGGGGCCATGGTTTAGAGCGGGAAATGGGACCTAAGCCCTAACTCAGGTTTGGTAAGTATGCGTGAGAGGAAGAAATTATTGTACTGGCCACAGGGCCTGCTCTGGCCCAGTTGGTTATGGGGGTGTCAAGTGGAAAATTTTCTGTAACCAGGTTAACAGTAACCACAGTTTTAACAACCACTGAAATAATAACAGCCCTGTCAGCAATGAACATTTCTACAAAATACAGTGCCCACAAGATAATGATAAAAGACCATTTATCGAGACCCTGTGGCAGTGAAAAACTATTTGACAGGAATTATCTCAAGTCCTTACAATAGCCCTGCAAGCTCTTCATTATCTCCATTGTAAGGATTAGGAAAAGAAGGCTTAGAGAAGTTAAATACTTTACCTAAAGAACAAATAAGGCTGTCTCACCTCGAGACCTTACTTTTTTCAGGACACCAGGGTGCCTGCAGTGAGGGACATCTCACAACCAACACGGTGAATGAGAGGATGTGTGGTTCAGGGACAAAGATTACTTTCTATGGAGCAACTGAGAAGTAAACTCCTTCCTTTTGACTTAAAGGTCTCATCTTATCTATATTTTAAGATTATGGTAAACACACACACACACACACACACACACAGAGAGACACACTTGTGATCCACCGGACAAATATTAAGAACCAAGTTCCAATTACAAAAAAAGGTGAATTGCATTTAGGCGCCATTACCACAGAAATATTGAGAAGATTTGCAAAGAGATTTGTGACTGGGGTCTATAGAAGGAACCTAGTGTGTATCTCGCACGAGCTTTGAGAAATCCAAATATTAATTCCTTGGAATTGGTTTGCCCATAAAAATACTGAAAGTATTTTCTTCTTATAAAGCAAGGCGGTTGGGGTTCCACTGCAGACGGGGCTCATCTCTGGTCCTCACTGGCCGTCTGCAGCATGCCTGAGAGCAGCACAGCTGATCAAACCCTGTGAATCCAGCGGCAAGTCACCAGGGCCCAACCTCATTTCAAAAGTGAAGTTGCTGTTTTGTTCATCCAGCACCCAACGTCCTTTGAAGACACTGCAGCCAGCCTGTAATTTCAAATTTCTCCCATGAGCCCATCCATCACAGAACAGTATTGGTTAGGGAATGGCAAGGCCAGAAAACTCCTAAAGAGAGGCCTTCAGTAGTCCAGTAATAAAGAAATACTTTTTTTTTTTTTTAATCTCCAATCAAATCAGGGGTTAACTCCAGGTCCGCCATGTAGACATTGATTCATTCCGTGTGTGTGTTTATTTTTCTACAAACATTCCTGTTGCATCAAGTGGCCTCAAGGCCTAGACTTGTGCCCCTGAATATCCCCTCCCTGGAGAATTCTCAAGCACGGGTGGAGCTCTTACTTCATTCCTCAATTTCCCAATCTGGAAAATGGGGGCCAAAGCCCCAACACTGTATGCAAGTTTAGTAAGTTTAGTTAGCCACTTTTCACTTGTCTATTTTGAATTTAAAAACGCAGTGGAAATTATGTGAACTATTATTTTTGGCTTTGTCTCTGTGACATATCCCAATGGTAGATATTTATAGATATACTGATGTTTTCTTCCTTACCCTGATAATAATGAGGAGCCTAAAAGAGCACACCACACAGAATGTTCCAAGAATCAAAACCACTGATAAGAATGTTAGTAAGTTTTTTTTCTCCAGATTCTAAGTTTGAAGGACTTTGTAATTAGAAAGATCTAAATTCAAATTTGTGACTTGAAAACTCTACGGCCTTCAGGAAATTATCTGAGCCTTTCTGAGATGGAATTTCTCATCTTCGGAAAGAGGATTAAAACACCAGCCTAATAGAGTTGTTTGAAGGATGTGAGTGTTTGTGTAAAGCACTTTGCAAAACACATAGCAGGTACTCTATAAATTTGAGTTTCACTTCTTTCACTCCTCCCAACTGAACACAGATATATACAGAGACCAAAAACAAGCACCCAGCAGTTTTGAAGAACGTTTGGTTTCCATTAGGAGGCAAGAAAGGTGTAAGATTGAACTCTTGATCTTATGCGAAATCAAGGATGCATTTCCTGTACATACGCACATGACTCACCCTTAGAGAGTTCGTATGTATTCAGAATCACCACTCTGTCTCGTATCTCCCACTAATCCAATAAGACTCGTGGCATCACCAGTGACTCCAGAGCACTTTCTAAACGTGAATGCATTAACTCTCCCACTCTCTCCCAATGAAAGGGCAGCTCGCTCACTAGAAGCACCCCTCTTCCAGAAGAACACAAAGATGATGCAGAGATGTGGTTATAATCTGTCAGCTCAGAGTAAAAACAGACTCACGTTTCCTGATTCTCTCCCAGGCAATAAAAAGGGAAAGGAAGGCCACCGACAGGTGAACCTGCCCAGTTGTCAGCACAGAAAATGCTCATATCAGGAAAAGGTAGAACCAAGGACTCCGGGGGACTGACCAAAACTATTCACAAGTGGAGGACACGAAGCCAAAGGCCTGAAGCCCACTCTGAGGAGGAGACACACTTGCAGCCACACTAAGATTTGCTTTACAAGCCTAAATTTTTCTAGCAAGCATTAAAGTTAGGATCCAGCTTCAAAAATGTCAAACTTAAAACTATTATCTCAATTTTTGCTGCAATCAGGCGTGCCACCCTCTATTTCTCATTCCCACTTCCTCTTCCCCCAATAATCCAGAGGCCCCCAAGGGCACTGCTGGCTTCTTAGGCTTACACTCACTCCCAAGGAAACAGCAACATGCCAAGGGTATACTTGAGTGTAACAACCTGTTTGGCCTTGGAGCGATTGTTCTGGCTTCCAGAATGACCAAAACAGGGCAGGGAACTCATATTTATTGCTAAGGAACAACACATTGTATTATGGGGATAATCTAACTTCGCTGAACTCCAAGTGCATATACTTGATGCCACAGCAAACACCCTGACCCCAAAGAGAAACTAACAAAGGAAAAGAACTCACTCACCTAAGATACCATTAATTCTTTTATGCCTCTTTGGCACAATTCTTTCCCGTAACATGCAGTATGAGATTCAAAAGTTTTGGTTTTTTGGTTTTTTTCCTGAAGTGCTCCTCCAGCTACCTGAGGTTCCTGCCAGTCATTCAAGTGAACTTCATTTGCTTAAAAGTGTAAACTGAGGCACGTGCCATCTATTTCAACATAGGAAGACAGATGTTGGACAGGAATCCTTTTCAAAACTCTTCAGATTTAAAAAAGAAAAATGTATTTCTCACAAGTTCAAGGTCAACCTACCCCAAAGGGAAATTGCATATTTGTCTAGTAGCCTGTGAAGCAACTCATGTTGTTTTTTTGTTTGTTTGTTATTTACTTCTTGAGAAGTAACTAGCTTGCCATCTCACTTAAAGTTTGGCCCGTGGCTTGGCATCATGGAGCGCTGTGCAACCCATTCAAAGCTCACTTTTTGTGTGTGGGACCAACTATATATAAAACACATGGAGGAAATCTATCTCTAGCAAAAGACAAGAGGGTGCCTTGTTGACACTTCTGAGCTCAAGCTAATGTTTATTGTTATTAATTACTATTTTTATTAAAGTTAATGCACCATATACTCACCAAATTGAAGAAATATTTAAAATGTGGGTGGCTGAAAGCAAATGTCAGGGAGTTTGGAGAAATCCAGCTACGTGTTCTAATTCTGCCACTTACCACATAATCTAGGGAAAGAAAGCATCGCTGTTCTGCAGTTTCCCCATTTATAAAATGTTGACAACTCAAAAGATTACCATGACACTCAAATGTGGCACAGTCACATTTGGTAAAATGCGACCAGATCATAGCCAAGTATTAAGTGAATGGTAAAAGGTTAGCTCCAACAGACCTAAGTATCTGACCAAATTCAACAAGCATCCAAACATTTCTGAGAATTCTGAAGGCAGCAGGCAGGGAACTTTAGAACTGGCTACAGCTGGGCTTGAATCTCAACTCCTCTACTCACCAGCTGTGTGACCTTGGGAATGTTGTTTAAGCTCTCAGTTTCTTCATCTGTGAAACTGGAATTATACTTAGCTATTAGGGATTAGGGTAAAGTGATGAGGTTCTTGGCACATTAATAAGTTAACACATTAATAAGTTAGCACCCATTAACTAATAGAAAAGAAACAAAACAAAAAGGTAAAGATGAGTAGAGGTGAGATGTGCCTACATGAGTACCAGTAAATAAACTCTACCCTATTATCAATAGCAGTTTTCCCTGTTTTGTTTTGTTTTTCCCAAAACTGGCATGCTGATCGTAGGCCCCTGCTTCTACAAGAAAAGGGTAACTGTGATGGACCTTTCTCAAACGTAGAATTAACATCAAGAAAATGATTTTCAGGTTAACAGTTGTGTACAGGCGATGACACTCTCCCGCTGCTGCAGCAACAGCCTTTGAAAGCCCAACACACACACTTATAGCTTCCCGGATGGCTGGGGAAACCAAGGCAGAGGTATCTTGTCTGCCCCTGACTCCGCGGGCAGCCTGCACCTGCTGAAGGGGCATTCACTGGCTGCTGAGCGGACACCATTCCATGAACAGCCAGAAGCAAACGGACCTGGGCCCTTCCCTCTGTACAAACAGGAGGCAGGGGCCTTGACTCACTGGGTATGTCATGTCAGGAAGAGGCACTGAGGTGGCTTTCAGCAGAATGCATTCCTGCTGCAGGAGGGGACTGTTTATGTACAGAGCAGTGCACTGAGAAGGGGCAGCTTAGATGAAATAAGCCCAGTGCTCAGACCACACGCTCAGCCCTGAGGATGCAGCTGGGGCTGTCTGCTTCACCTCCCAGACCCCTAACCTCCACCTCCTTCCTCCAGATCAGACCCCGCACTGGAGCTGCTTTCCGCTACAACTGTAGCAAAGGCTTGTGGAAAAAGGAAGCTGTTTCACAGAAGGAGACCAGAGGAAGGTATGACTCCGGGTCCAGTGTCACCCCAGACAATGTGTACGGTTTCTGCAAGGCCAGTAACAATTTCTAACATCTTTCTCCAAGAAAGGTAACCTTCACAAATGTATCTCGAATTCCTTCAATGATTGAATTGTAATGAACAGAATGTAGGGATTAGGAGAAAAACATCACCATTTTCCCTATCTCTTGAATGACATTCTGTGCTCTCTAGAAGACCTAATTATTTTTCATGTTACCTAGAGTCATAAAATGTCAGTGTTAAGAAAAAACCTCATAGGCATCTTCTCCAGTTAATCTATTTCACCAATGAAGAGCATGAGGCCCAGAAATGACTTTCCCAAGGTCACACAAACATTTTCAAAGCCAGGGTTAGAATCCAGGCCTCCAGCCTGTGACGGGCTCCCCAGAGTGGTCACTCTATTCTGTACACAATGATTATTCCTACTACAGTGACAGGTCTCCCCTTATCACTCATGAATTCTCATTACATTCCATGCATTTAATTGGTATTTCAATGATAGAAGGTAACCTATGCGTAATGTATAGAATTAACTTATGTCTTAGGCAAGGAATTATCAAATAGATAGAAAAAATGTATAAATACTACAGGTATAAAAGTCATCACATGGAAACTCTCCCACTGAAAATCTCCTGGGATGCATTTTCTGGAGGGTATTTTAAAATCAAACTTGATAACACACTGTGATTTTAACATTAATAATAAGTAGTGAATTACCCTAGCAAAAAACTGTAATTGCACAGAAACGTCATTAATTGAGAGTAGAAGTTCCTAAATACTCCAATAACCATGTATCTACATGCACCAGGTTCAGGAATTCCCTTGCCTGACCTAGACTCTTTATTTTCCACTTGTACCTTGAAAATATGCACCTGATTGATTCTGTCATCATCTTTGAGGTTTAACGCCTGGTCTGATTAACTGATACAGAGGTTTTAACAACTAACAGTATGTACGAGTGGGAGGTAAAGAAATGCTACAAAAAAAAAAAAATCACCTCTCATAAGCCTCAATAACATTGCTTTTTTTTAAAAAAAATAATAACACTGCCCTGTCTTTAAAATCTCCCTTCTTCCAAAGGCAAAATTCACTCTGAGATTCCAAACGCTCTCACGTAGGTCCTGGCCTTATACTTCCTTCTCTCTTTCCTTCCTACAATCAAGGTATTTTTCTTCATTTTTGTGAACCTTTCTTTCACTCCAAACTTTCAGCATTCTCCCCGCTCTGCTCTCTACATCTAAAATAATCCTGTCCCTTTATGCTTCCTTCACCTGCTTCTGAAATACCCAAGTTCCCCCTGAAGCTGAACCCCCTATGAAATTATTCTAAACTAGAACTGTTGGGAAAAAGGACCCACAGGCACAGAAAATATAAATAATCATCGATGCACACATATCTCCATAAATTCA
The DNA here is from genome assembly GCF_057876585.1 of Rhinolophus sinicus. Lineage (NCBI taxonomy): Eukaryota > Metazoa > Chordata > Mammalia > Chiroptera > Rhinolophidae > Rhinolophus > Rhinolophus sinicus. The sequence goes on along the minus strand of NC_142509.1, from coordinate 12,189,330 downwards.
AACAATGGTCCTCCTGCGCTTTTAGCCAAGGAAGCATCTGGAGTACAGAGAATATTCTCTGTGAGTTCTGCTGACCAGCCATCCATCCATGAAGGATTAAAACTACTAGAAATGATTAGACAGAGGGAGCAACAGACCCAAGATGACCCACCGGACCACCTGAGACTGGAACTCCTACCCAATTGCAATGCTTGGTCTATAGGAGGATTTTTCCAAAAGTTGATGAACTATCACTTAAATTCTTTCATTCCTTTCTTCATTGTTTCCTTTTGTTCTTTCACTAGTTCGTTTATACTTTCTTACTCTTTTCCTTGTATCACTCTTTTCTTTCTTTCTTTTCTTTTTTAGCCAAAAGGGATGTTGCAATTGAATCCACCATTCCCTTCCTCCCCTCCTAAATAACTGAGGGCTTGTTTTTTGCTTTTTAATTTTACCCACTTTAATGATACAAAAAACTATTTGTGTGTGTGTGTGTGTGTGTGTGTGTGTGTGTGTGTGTGTGTACCGTTTGATCCCAACAGTAAAACTTCTCATCTTGGATAAAGATTAAAACAAAACAAAAACTTTAATTGTCTACACTTGTGTAATGATGACATTTTCCCCCTACTCAAAAGTTCATATTCTCTCTCTCTCTCTCTCTCTCTCTCTCACACACACACACACACACACACACACGGAAAATTTAGTTTCTCTGCAGAATCTTGCAAAGCAAAAATCATCAGCTTAGCATAGCTACCCAAAGATACCGAGGGGTTTCAGATGTTTGTAGTGAACTTGTTTGAGGTTGACTTTTAGTTGTTTCTCAGGCACTGAGAAATATTATATTATGAGTCAAAAACACATTTAAAAATATAACCCATGGTTAGAATAAACCACATTGCACTTGAATGGCTTCAAACTCTTAATCTGGTCCTCTTAGCTTACTTTGGATGGTCTAAACCCTAAGATTAGCAATTGAGAGTAGATATTATAAAGAACATTATCGTTCAAATTCAGTGTCTAAGTACTTGACCCTTGTTTGCTGGGAGAGTCCCGTTTGTCTATTGTTCTGACATAATTAGTAATGGCACCCATTATACTCTCAAAAGTGTTGCAGTTTAGATGGGAAATTATATATTCTCCCAATCTAAACACCATCAAGATCTGAAATCCAATAGCCTCAAACTTTCCAACGCTACTTTGGGTCTTAAAGCACCATCTGGGTCAATATTTTACAATTTTCAGACACAGAACTAAATGCTACAGAAAAGGACAACTGAAAAAAGTTGACGGCATATTAAGAAGACACATTTCAAGGGTCCAGTGACAGGCTTGGACCCAAGCAGCAGAAACTGGAAAGCACCTGGGAAATATAATGAAGTTGGCCAAATAATCAATAAATATTTATGACCTGAACAGCAATATTTTGAATGTGTCTGTAAGCATGGCTCCCTGCCAATGAAATTGGATCTACTGCAACCTACACTACAGACCAATTCTTTCCGTATCTGCATGGAGACTATAAACTACACAATTAAAAGAAAAAAGCAACACAGATAGGCACAGGGCTTCAGAAAAGGAGCCAAGTAGGAACAGCCTATTTATGCAATTTGAAAAACATCTACTAATAGTATGAAAAAAGATATCTTTATCCCAACTGAAAAAGAACAAAAAGTAGCTATAGGCACATGACAAGTAAAGATGATAGATTTGAAAATTGTCTTGGCATTCCTAACCCTGCGTTAAGAAGAGCTTAATAGCTGTAAGCAAAGGGGAGACCCAGAATGCTGTGAACACAGAGACAAATCCCATCAGATTCTGGCTAAGCACAGAAACAGAGCCAACATTTCACTCTGGAGGAGCCAGCTAAAAAAACATGGCCACTATGTTGTTAATATACAAATTCCTCTCTGTGTGACTGTATGGGCCCGAGGATGTTAATTATTTGGATAAAATGAGAGAGGAGGCAATCCCTAACCCTCGGACAAGTAGCCAGGGCGTCTGTTTGCTTCTCTATTAGCCATGGGCCATGGAAGGCGGACAGGTCTGCAGGTGGAATCCTGGGGCTTACCTTCCCTCTTGTGACAGAATAACTACAAACAATGTGCCCTGACCCATGAAATGGACTGGAAAAGACTAAGTTTTAGTCAGGAAAAAGAAAGTTGCTGTGTAGCTAGCAAATGGAGGTACCTCTGGCCTGTCTGCAAACAGGAAAATTAAACTACAACTATATTAAGAAAAAGAACTCATTGCTGATCTGTGTCTCTCGAAACCCAGGTTGTGAGTTGATATGCAGAGCAGTGTCCATGACAAAAGAGGTAAAACAAGCAGAATCAGGAGGCTCTGGGAAGGATGTAGCCTTGGAAGTGAACACAATCATATCCCCACCCGTGAGAGAGCGAAGTACATCTGGAAGACTCTAGCAAAACAAGAACCCTGGTTCTTTGCTTGGTGATCTGAGGCAAGCATTGCTTGAAACTTCCAGCATCTTTGTAAAGCAGCACACCTGACTGCCAGGTCTGGAGGCAGTGCACGGACAGGCCCTTTCCCCAGGCTCAGGAGTCGTAAGTGCAGGATGGCTGGCTGGGAGCCCCTGCACCTCTTCAACCCCCAAAGCACCAATCATCACTGCCTTCTTGTATGTCCCTCTTCTAATTTCCAGAGTTTCTATGAATAACACAGTGCTTTTATTTTAAGCATAAAATGCCTGCAACAGCTCATCAGTTTGTCATTTTCTAACAGTGTGGCCTTGAGCAAATTATGCATCTCTTGAAATACCATTTTCTCATCTGAAAAATAGATAAAATAAGAACTCCCGCCACCCTAGAGTTAGTGTGGAGTGTAACAGCACTATTTTATGTGAAAGTGCCAAGTACATAATACAGACTCCATATGCATTTCCAGAGGACCCCTATAAATGGTGAATGTAAGAATCTACCTTCAATGCACTCATGGAATGCCACCACAGCCATGGATCATTCCTTCCAAAAACCAGAGAGGTGTCTTGTTGTGCTGTCAATATAGCCTTTGTAGAGTTAGCTGTGCTCTTATAAATAGGGAGCCTGGCTTTCCTGAAAAATCCTGATCTACACTAACCAGCTCTGAGTTTGCAAAGATTCTGATGCAGCCCAGAGCAAGCTGGGCTCTGGAAGGTTGACCACGGCTGGTTTGGCTGATTTGTCTCGTAGAGAGAGGTGATCTCCTACAGGGTGGTCTGGTCTCTTTAAGAAACAAAAAAAAATTACACCGACCCAAAAAAAAAAAAAAGAAAAGAAATAAAGAAAAAGAAACAGTAATACGAACCAACCAAAAATGCCAGGAATGCAAGCTCTGCCAACCAAATAAATAAATAAAATGTGAGATACTTTATAACTGGACATGATGCATTTCTCAACTCTGCATAATTGAAACACTCTACTTTTCCATCAACCTTGTAAATATCCCCCTAGTCTTCTTGGTGGCCTTTTGGCTCTGAAGTAGCATTGACAACCTCCATCACTGCAAAACAACTAACCAACTCCCATGCCTTTAGCTCTGACAGTGGGGACCTTGGGATACTCTAATACTCCGAAAGTTACCCACCTCAGTGTTTGCTCCCTGGAGCACAGAATGGAGTTTCATCAGCATGAGATATCAGCTAAGCAGGTAAAAAAGTTCTCTTTACTTTTCTTATAAGTAAAGAGGTGCAAATATAGTGGTGGCCCCAATTAAACATTTCAAGGGCCCCTGAAAATTCTACACTGATCAGGGTCATATTTTGTTGACTTGTTTTCTAGTTAACTGTTGAATTTATTATGGGTCAGACCCTGTTTTAAGATGTTTCACACATTAGTAGATTTAATTCTCATATCAACCTGTGAGGTAGAACAATTATTACACTCGTGTTATAGATGCAGGAGCTGTAGCACAGAGAGATTAAGCAATTTGTGCAAAGTCACACAGCTAGTAAGTGGCAGGGCTGGGATTCAAACCCAGACAGGCTGGCTCCAGAGTCCCAGCTCTGAACCACTGGGCAATTTTGTCACTAATGGAGCATGTGGTCTGTGGGGGTCTGGAAGCGCAGTGAACAAGTGATCCTAACAGCCTGGGCGGCTCTGCTCTTCCTTTTGGTCCACATTGATACAAATATAAAGACTGACAAAAGGGCCTGGGAGGAGGAAAAAGCTTCTTCCTCTCTCTAAGGACAGTACAGGTACCCGAAGGATGGACATCCTCTGCTGGGGTAAGAGGGGGACCAACCCTTTTATTCTTGTAAAAGAGCAAACATTCAGAATTAGAACTCCTGCTCTTTGGGCATTACACTCACCTCACCAAGAAGGTGGAGTGGGAAGGAGAGGAAAAATTAAGCGGCTTGGGAATGTATTTGCTTTGGCACCCAGTCTCCACCCCTTCACAGTAAGCTCCACACCAGGAGGGAACTCCATGGACATTCAATAGCTTTGTTTGTTTTAGCCCATTTAAGATCTGAAAACCCTGCCATGGCATACTGTAATCAACATAGCATATCCCACTTCACGCTTACAAGAAAAATTCAATCCCAATGTGATTTCAAAGTACGTATATTTTAATTTGGTACTTAAAGCTGTCAAAAATCCTGTGAGGTCTCAATCTACAATAAAGGTTCCTGATCAGGTCCTATCCAGAAAGATGGGCAAACAATCCAGGACTCTTGTTTCTACACCCGGCCTTCCCACTGCCTCTCTTTAGTTCTCACATAATGGGGAGGGGGAAGGAGGGGAATCTGGTTTAATTATTTAAACCAGATAAGATCCCAAACTAGCTGTCTCCACACATAAGAAACTAAACAACCCAAAGAATCATTCTGACAAATATTTAAGTTACAGCTGTGGACACAAAGCCACGCTGCAAGAAGTTAAACTTTAAACACATGTCCTGTATGGTCTGATGGGCAAAGCAAATCCCCACTTAACCAGTGTCTTCTCCTCCCACAACAAAAGCAGGCAGTCTGGCCAATGTTTTTTCCATTCTTGCACCTGCAAGTTTAAGTCGCAACTGAAGTTTCTTCATTGCTGAGTTTTTCAAAGGTAACTTGCATATTACTCAAAGCAACATACACTGAGAAGCTAGAAACAGGGATTCATTTTACTTCAGCCGCTGGCTCACTAGATATTCTTGGGTAAGTGACTTACCTTTTCTGTGCCTCTATTTCTCTTTCCTGTCTGAGGTATGAGTATAATATTCACATATATGCTACTAAACACCAGAAAAAAATTAACTAAAACTTAGTTATTATATTCTATATATACTTTCAAGTTTCTCCTTTTATTTTCCCTAAGATAGTGCCAGAAATCACATCTCATTACAATGAATAGCAGAAGACTGCCCAATTTCTTTGACCAGTTGAAATTTGTATTGAAGGCTGCTTACAAAATGCAATCAATGGTTTGTAAATCTTTTTTGAAAAAGAGAGGCATATAAAGGCACTTATTATATAATAGATGTGACTGGAGCATTAGGCCTTACTCTACCCATTTTACAGATGGAAGAACTAAGGGAAGTTACATGGCCAGGGTTCATTTTTATCAATAATCAAAAAAGCAGCACAATATACTTAAAATCTCTAACATTTGACATTAAATAACCCTCCCTCCCCCCCAAAAAATTGCTTCAGCTGTTTACTACGATCTAAAACCTGTGTTGCCAGGGACTCTTCTTCATTCCCAGCACACAAGATCCATGTAGGTGTGTGGACTGACATATCCACACGATATTTCCCAGATGACCCAATCTGTCTCTTCTCCATGAACACACATATAAACAAGCCATTCTGAAGGGAAAGACCTATTAGTTGAGTTTATATCTCTGCTGGGAACCATCCTCTCACTTCTTATATATATGGTTTGAATCAGTTGTGACTAACAGAATTTACTCTGGCTTTCTTGAACCCCCAAATGCAACTGTCACAGCGACATCATGTCTGAATTGTAGCTCTAAGTGCCTGAAATGTCTCTATGGTTCTAGGTGATCTCAGTGTTGCTCTCACCATCCATCGTCACCCTTGAGACAACAAACAACTTAGCCTTCTTTGTACACTTCCCAGTGATCAATACTGAGGTCGAATGTTAGGGGGTCTAAGAGGAGAGGATATGACCACGTCTTCAGTAACATTTCTTCTGAAAGACCTCCAAATGACAAAACATCGGCTTGGCTTCTGTTGAAAGTTTAAGCAGATTCAGAAAGACTTAAAATAAGCAACTATTTATGGCAGAGGCCATAAATAAAAAAATAAAAAAAAGGCCAAAAATAAAAAAAAAGAAGTGTTAGCCATGAGGAGCAGCAGCTAAACTTATTGATAATCACATACAACACAGCAGCGCATTAAAGCAATTATTTTCCAGAAAGCATCACCTTTTCTCTGTATCTCTCTATATACCTTGACCTCCAAAAACCACTATTTTTTAAGGATAGCTGGCAGTTCACTATCCTAAAAGAAAGCAAATGTTCTTCTTAAACTGCATTTATCCCAGGAACTCTGAAAGACCAGACTCCATTGAACTGCTTAGCACCAAAAGCTGTGCCTAAGACAAAATGAAATTTCTTTCCTACCCCTTTCTTCTTCAAATCCTTCAAATCCAAAAGGAGGATAACACCTCCAACCAAAGACCCAAAGTCATATTTAGTGTTGAGATGTTGTCCCTCTTCTAACACATCTTTGGACAAATTCATGGCAGATTAGAAAGATGGATAAACTGAGTGATCTTTCTGGACAGAATCAGGGTATTTCCTGAAGTTAAGATGATCGTTTCTGTTGCCTTCCCATCTCCTTGTCCTCAACCCAGAAAAGAGGAGTGAGAAAGCAAAGGGACATGTGACAGGGGAGCTCAGGAAAGCAAGACATTTGAAAATGTGCTTGAAGACAAGCCACTTAGACACCGTTTTGGCTCTTACTGCCCAAGGCTCCAATTCTGGGGGATGCAGGGTCAGGGGAATGATGTCCTCTGCGGCAATGTCTATCCCCCCCAATGTTAAGGAATGAGGCCGGAAGGTTCTTGCTCATTTGGTAAAATAAAGAAGCAGGAATTAGGGTGCTGGACATTCTATAAGCTTTTTCTCACTCCTCACAAAAACACAGCTGTGAAAATAAATACCACCCCCTAAACAAGGGTCTCAGGCCACCAACAGTCCTCTTCTCTGCCTCTTTCCAGCTGCCACCAGCATTGCCCCATCAGGCAGAGCACTGCATGGAAGAAATAGTGGGGGGTGGGGGGGAAGAGAAGCGGTGGAGACCCCAGCAGAGAGCTAGGGTGGGCTCCTCTACAGTCACCACTCACCCGGGGAGGGGAAAAGCTCCAGATCGACTTTTTCCGTCTTGATAATGGTGAGAGTCGGTTTGAGATCGACGGCCGCCTTCATGGTGCCAGCAGTGGTGGACCGATAGGATGATAGTAAGTTTGCTGTTATTCTTGTTTTTCCTTTTAATGGGAATTCGTAACAAGGAAAAGGGGAAGGGGGCAATCCGACTTTCTTCCCTAAAATCTCAAATTCCCGCTGACTTTGCCCCGCACCCAGAAGGTGCGCCTGGTACTCTCCGGGGAAGTTGGCACTTTGCGGGAAAGTGCGCGCGCTCGGGGTCCCAGGCTCGCTGCGCCGCGCCGCGCCGCTCCCACCTAGCCCGCGCCCGCTCCCTCTCCGCCGCCAGCTGCCTCCGCTCGTCCCCGCTCCCAGGAGCCGCTCGCCTGCCCTCCCTCTCGAGCGCGCTCTTCCCTCCTCTTTAGGGCGTTTCTCGCGGCCCAGAGCCCAGAGCTGGGTCTGCGGCCCACCCCCCCCCACCCCCAGCCCCCCCCAGCAAATCCCCCAGGATCTCCGCAGGGGGGGAGCGTAGGCGGGGCGTCGAGGGCGGGGTGGCCTGGGGGCGGGACCGGGACCCGTGGCCAATCGCTAGCGGCCGCCCAAAGCGACAGGAAGGTGGGTGGAGCTGCGGGCCTCCAGCTCCCGCTCCTCCCCGCCCGGGAGCGCCGAGGAGCAGCGACAGAGCTGGACGCGTAGCCGGAGGGCAGGGGCCCCCCTAGCAAGGGCGCGCGGGGCTTGCGGAGGGCAGGCTGCGTGAACAGCCTCCCCAAACACTTCAGGAAAGTCCCCCTGATTCTCCACGCATTCTTGAGGGGTTGGTCACCCGCTCAGGCCCCCTCCCGGTAACAGCATAGTTTTCCTAGTGCGTGTACATCATTCATTCAGGAACACTGACACACAGGACATGAGGCATGCGGATGAAGGGGCGTGCGTGCGAGCAGGCGCAGGGGACTGGAGAGCCCATGTCCTCAAAGGGCTTTAGGAATATTGGAGTCCAGCGGGTTAATGAGTCAGGAATCGGGACTGTGTTTCTGGAGAACCTTCGGTTTTTCAGAGCCGACCCCTGCAATCGTTCAGAAAAGACGGAGCTGTCCTTTATAAGCACCAGACCCAAGGCAAGTTACAGGAGACCCCAAAACAAAGGCCCGAATTCCGCTGTATCATTGAGAGTTGAGAACAGGGCCCCCAAATTAGAACCCAGTCCTGGGCTTCCATAAGCTTTCATTTTACCTACAGCAGTGCTCTTGTGGAAGGGGAAGCTATTATTCTGTCCCTCTAATTATGTCACCATTAGCCAAAGTTTTGTCCTGCCTTTCACAGACTCTCCTGTGCTAGATAAAACTGACAACCCTATTACCACCACCACCAGAAAAGTGATGTAAAGTCTTTGTGGTTTTTAATTTCTGGAGTACACCATCCCCAGCCATGACAGAACCACAGTGCACAGCCCATGTTCCAGTTGGAACTTCAGAACACTTCAGACAGCACAATATGATCCTGAATAATTAATGATTTGCCACGGGTACATTGATTATCATAAGTGGAGATAGTTGGTCCTAATTAATAAATCAACCAGTAGATAATAGAGGTTCATACATCGGTACCTATATAGAGCTAGAGCCATACATTGAGATCTATCTTTGAGTAAAATTTTTCTGCACAGCCTCAGAGAAAGCTATTTTTAATATTTTTTCCTGGTTTCTAAGCATATGTTGAACTCCCACCACCTGCCCGTAACTGTAACCTCTGCCTCTGATAAGTTTTAACACACCTGCTTACCTTCGTCTAATCCCAGCTTTGTCTCCTTGAAGCATTTGTAACTTGCACATTACCCACAACAAATGAGGGAAGGATCCAGGAATAGAAAATAAATCTTGAGCTTCTGGTTCAAAATTCGGATTGATTATGCCCCTCCTTCAGTAACCAGAGGAAAATATTTGTATGGGATAATTCTAATTTTTGAAGGATTGTTGTAATCCAGCTGTGGTTCTAAAAGGTATGAGAAAACAATGCTAGCCCCCAGATGACAAGAACAGGCATTTCTGATTATGGGAAAAGCTGCGGGGAAACAGCTGATGAATGAATTGTACGTTCACACACCCAAATGAGCAGCAAAGAAATGGATCTCCAGCCATTTCTGCCTTACCCACTTACATCAGCAGAACTGAGCAAATCAAGTGTTGCTTTGAGGAATTTTGTTTTATTGATGTTGTTTTAAGAAAAAAAAATTTTAATTCAAGTATGAGTACTTTTCTGTTTTCAAAAGCAATTTCCTGAGAACAAGTCCTTTCTCTCTTCCCTCAGTTTTCTTCTCTGTGCAAGCCCAAACACTGCTAACACATGCCCCACCCACCCACCCACCCAAGTTAGATACTAAAAGAGCCCTCCCTGATTAAACCGTAAACACTTTGGGGGATTCATTCCTTCAACTCTTCAACAGTGACAACTCAGCTTGTCAATCATCCTTTTCTAACAACAGTGGAAAAGCACAGAAGCTTGAAATGTTTGAAGGTCCCAGGCAAGGAATGGGGTTGGGTAAAACGGCAGGGTTGAGATTGCCAAGGCCCACCCTAGACGTCCAAGAAGGTTACTTCTTTGTGAGCTAATCATGAATATTGATATTATCAGAAGTTAGGCATCTAACCTCAGATCCTGTTGAAACTTTGCTTGGGACAAGGAGCACTAATCTGGCAAATTAAAATCTTGTAAGAATCCCACTTGATTAATCGATTTTGATAAATGAAAATTTTATTCTTTTTAGGACACAAGTAGATTTTTCTAAATGTTCTTAAGACTTTTGATGCCATGTCTGTCTTACCACATCCTAAGAAAACAATGCCTAGCCCAGTGCCTAAAACATTGCAGATGCTCAATAAATATGTGTTGAATGATGAACTATCTACTTCCTGGACACTGTGGGCTTCTACTTTGCCACCAACTCTTTCTAACTCAAAGTTTAAGTGCATTTGATATGTTATGGCTGGTAAAGATGAACTGAAAAATGTCAGTGACTCTGCCTGTAGGTCTGTTCTCCATCCCGCGTGGCAGAACAGAGCTTCTATTACCCAGCACTCATGTTTTCACTTGTGCCTAAGTTTCCCCACCAGCAAAACAAGATCAGCTGAGCCTTGCCTTCCATCCATTTGGGCAAGTTGTTTCTAGATTATAGCTGATTCTTAAGGCATTCAAGAAAAAATCCACCAGGGACATAGTTCTTTGCTTTTGCTTGCAATGTAGCAGTTTGTTCCTCTTGTACTTGAGAGAGAACAGAACTATTTTTAAATATCCCCTAGATTTAGGGAATTACATCCACCAAGTGCAGAAACTCCTTAAATCAGGAACATCATGTCAACAAGGGTCAGAAAAAAGCTGCGGAAGTTGGGGGACGGGTGGGTAGTTAGACATGACTGTATCAAGAAAATACTCACATTTTTACAAGAATTTCCTCAAACACATGGAGTATGTAAGAAAAAAACTTTCTCAGTTATACTCCTCCCTCAACTCCACCCCATTTTCAATAAAAAAATAAATATACAAGTACACCTAATTTCAAACAATCATGGAAAACAGACACTCCCTCTCCAGAAGTGTGCTAGAATAAGTTGTCTATTTCCTGAATCTTGAACTTCAACAAACCAAAGAATTTCTGAGTATGAAGCTAAAATATACTTTATTAGAGGTAAGTGCAAAAACATTCAGACCACTAACGGCTGATCCACAACAAGTTTATGACTCACAGATGTTGATTTACTGGTTTAAATGTAAGATTTTAAAAGAAAAAAAAAATCCTCAATTAACAACCTGTCTAAGTTTGTGGTTGTTTTTCTCTGAGAAAAAGCAACAGTCCCTGTCACATACAGAAACAGGCGTCTAAAGCTTAACTCTAACGCAAGTGGTTTCTATTTGATAAGTTGAGTCATTAAAAAGCACAGTGGGGAAGAAAGATGCCTGGGGCTCCGATGTCCACCATTATCAAGCAGCAATAAAATGGAAAATTGGAGATCGAAGGGAAAATGAAAATAACTCTCTTAATTAAACTCTGGTGTCAAAAGGCCTTAGGGTCAGTTCAAGAACCCAAATGGGGGACTCAGAACTGTGCTGTTGCTGACTGCAGGCTGGATCTGTGACCTCACCAAAGCCACTTAACCTTTTTGTGTCACAGCCTCATCTCTGTTTCAGGGCATAAAATCACCCCTGGCTCCCCTACCATGTAATACAGACTCATTAGCTATTGTTTAGATGGTACAATAAACAATGAGCGATAAGAGGAGCTGCAGTTAGGAGGGAAGCAGGGAGGAGGGATGGGCAGGGAGGGGGAAGGATTTGGGGCCTGTTTGCCTGGGAAAGCTCTCCATAATAAAACCAAGATGAGAATGAATAGTGTAGGTTCTGGAATAAGACTCAAGTTCAAATTCTAGCCCTACCAACTAACTGGCTGAATTACTACGTGTAAGTCACATAACCCCGAACCTCAGTTCCTCCATGTATGAAGTAGGGATAGTCATGGCACCCACCATTTAGGGTTGTTTGGAAGATTAATGAGAAAATGCATGCAAAGCAACAAGCACAGTATCTGAGTCAGAAAAAGTGCTCCATTAATATTAAATAATTGTTACCGCTATTAAGATCCAGTAGAAGGTAGGTTATTTGAGAAATCACATTAAGTCTATTCTCTATGGCCATCCTTTTTACACAGTAGCCTGGACCCTCTATTTACCTGAACTGGCTCTATAGGGAGATAGGGAGAATGATCATGTTTAATTTAAAAATCTCCCCAAGCTCCCTTCTCAGTTCCTGATTTGGGAACTCACCTAGCTTTGGTCTCAGTTAGGAAATCCCAGCACTACCTGATTAGAAGAGGAAAACGCAGATTTGTATTTGTTTTAAGAGTCACGGTAAAACTATGGTTCAAATTCAGAAGGAAGGTCACATTTGTGGTTGCTCTTTGGAGACAAAACCTGAGGTCTTGGCTTTTTCACATGTGAAAACTAGTTGGGAGTCTCGTAGAGAGAGTCAAGTCCAGCCCTCTTATTTACCAGAGGGGGAAAAAATGAGCTTGAGAGAGTTATTCTGCCCAAGGCCACACAGCCTGAAAAGGGCAGTGTCAGGACTAGAACGGGATCCCCTAATTAATGTTCTCTCCACGGCAGCTCCTTATGTTTACAGATAACCCATTTGCAGGAGCAGTCACTGTCATTCCACTTGGTCGGTTACCAGACACTCCTGAGACACGAAGCAGGATACGATGTACATACAAGAACAGATAGATAATAAAACTTTTTTTTAGAACTATATCTTTAGTTAGAAATAAATTTCGAGAAATATGACCATTTTCTCTGCACTGAATGTGTTGTCTTTGAGCAAGCACATTGCAGGATAACCACACTGTCATTCCCTGGGGGAGACAGCTTGGCACGGGCTGTGAGGAGAAAAAGGGTCTGGGTTGGCTCTATTGCCATCTGCAGTTTCTTTAGACTGTAATTATGAACCATTCAGCTGCATCTGCAGCCCCAACAATGTAGGATGGATTGGCCCCATCCACAGACCAAGCGACATTTTAAAATCCATCAGTTTAGACATCACGTATTCCTCTTGCAGCAAAGCAGACCCCAGTCACACAAAAAGAGGTGAGGAGCTGCCAGGCAAGTCCTCCATACCCAGCATCAGTTTGCTTCCCCAAAGCAGCCTGAGCATATTTCCCAGGAATGTTGCTTCCTCCTGGGCCTGGATAATGCAGAATGCAGGCTGTCTCGTGAGCCTTTGGGGATCATGTAATTTGGATTCCAATTTAAGTTGTCTTAAATTGGCCTCTTGAGGAGGTAAAGGGATGATGGCGTTAGCATAGATGGCAGGAGAACCAATGTTCTTTAATAACATGGCAGAAGAGGAAAACCAGGCTCCTAGCAAGGAGCTCTGTACCCCTGAGAACAGGATCCCGGCCCCTGCCCAGGATGCAGGTGGTTTCATCTGCTGGAAGACTAGGGCTCTCCTCTGATCTTACCCTGCTCTGCTCTTGGGTTACAAAGACAACACCAGACTTCAAAACAGATGTTCTCTGCAGTTGTGGTCTGAATCTTAAATTAAGATAATTTTATTGTGGAATCTTCCCCCTTCTCCTCTCCCTTTCATTTTGAAATGCCAAGTCAATTGCCCCAAAGGACTAGCATTTACCACCCTAGAGATGAAGGAGCAGTTGGGGGTGGAGAATTTTTCCATCCTGTTCTTGATACTGGAAGCCAGGCAGAGGAAGCAGATAGGACTAGAAAAGGAAGAAATATTCTTGAAAGGAAAAGGGACGATGGTAAAGGAGGAAACAGTAGAAAGACCCTCCTCTGAGAACAGTGGAAGGTTAAGTGGGGAGTGGAGGGAAGGTCAGGACATGATGAGGTGGAGTTAGAGTGATCCTATGTCCTTATCATTCTGGGACTTAAGTCCCCAAGATTCCAAAATGAAATTAAGGCCTGGCGATGTATGCAGTACTTCACAGAACCAATTTAATTGTCCTGCATGACCAATAGTTATGGAATGACAATAAAACAAATCAGTAGGAAGTCCTCAAGCTGGAACAGTTGCAAAGGATACAGAGTGGAAGAGAGGTGACGGTCGCAGGAGGTCACAGAAGATGCAGGGGAAGGTCAAGCCAAAAAATCCACACTGAACACAGAGGCTATTCCTTAGTCTGTCCCCCACATGGACATCTGCCCTATACAAAGAATTCCCCCCCCCCCCAATCCTCACAAGGTGCCCCTTTTGTGCTCCACAGCCTGAGCACACCCCAAGAGCCTATTTGAACGCCCATGTCTGCCTGCCACACTGCCTAAAGGCAGCGACGAGTTTCAGTCCTCATTATAAGCTCGGTGGCCCAGCTCAAGACAGTAGAAGCTCAATGTTGATTATTTAATTAATGAACAGATAACTTCTTAACATCCCAAACATGGATCTTTAACTCAGATACATATCTTTTTTTTTTTTTTTGGTCTAATGTGAGACTCAAAGTTTAAGACTAAAGAGCTAACAAAGTGTTTCTTTTCCAACTGAGAAGGTCTCTATAAACTTTTATTCTGCTCCTCTCATTTCCTACCTCCAACCCCTTAAAGGTAAATGTTACCTAAGGTCACCATATTCATTTTATTTTTCATCTGAGTATATGCGGCGGATATAGTCGTTTGTGAAAAATGGCACTTGGCTCACCACAAAACAAACCAGTTGTTTTGTTCTTGGTCTGAACTTTTATACAGCATACTGTTCGTATTTTCAAACTGCTGCTCAGAAATAGTCTTTAGGAATTTTTGAACTTTAAGTTGAATTTTTTATTTCACTTGATTATCATAAAGGCAAGATGTACTTGTTTTATTTGTTATTTGTAAGATAAAAGAATACATAAAATAAACCCAATTTTCTCCATCTTTGTGAGGAAGAATAGATTGTGAGATACTTTACAGGGAGCCCAGAGCCTGTTACACATCCCCTCCACCTTCTCAAATTTACTGTACCTAGTCAGGTTCCCAGAAGCACTGCATTTTTGGAATCCTTTGGACATACTCTAGGCATCACCTGCAGTGAAGAAGGGGAAGGGCTGAGGGTGGGGATGGGAATGGGGAGAGTGGGGAGAGTCAGCTAAGCTACTACCACCTCACAGCTGATGCAGAAACCCCTAAAGAAAGCCTGACCCTTCTTGCTGGCTGGACTGTGGCAGCCTACCCCTCTCTGCAATTGGTTATATCTGCTAATGGATAATGGAGATGTAGCAACAGAAAAAGAAGGCTGACCTTAAACCATAGAAACCAAGGCAATACTGGGTTTGGTTAGGATCCAACATTGCAGCTGAGCTGCGATGGGAATCATGAAGACACACTATTTAAATCACTTCCTGCAGGCGTAGGTCCATATACCAGGCCGAAGAAAACTTGGTATGTGTCACACTGAGAATGTCTTACAAGCCAGTAAATATAACATTCTTTGAGTACATCATTACAGTCATTTACAAGCATCTTATGCAGGTATCTATTTCTATCTTACCTTTAGCATCCTTCACTGCACAATGTTATTGGGTCCTAATTAATTAATACAAATCCTACCTTTGCCAACGCTGAATCTAGTAATAGAAGAAGTGAAATGCAGAGCACTTTTAAAATTCCCTTGCTGTTTCAAACCTCTTTTTTTCTGTGTACTGTCCTGAAAAATGTGCCCAGAATCTAAGTTTCCTAAATATGCAGGAAGATAAATCCATAAAAACAACTCTAGGGAGTCTAGTATAATTATTCATATTTAGAATTTACTGAGCACCAAATATGTCACCGATAAAAAGTTGACAATTGAAAAACAACCTCAAGAAGGGATATGTCAGCTTCTCTGGGATTACAGCTCACATTTAATTCTCTGCTCTTAAGGGCAAGGAGGAGATGAAGCCTTCTTTAATTTACAGGAAGCCAGCTGTGCTCTCTCTGCGTCTTGCATCACCCCTTGTGAAGGAGTCAGAATGTAGTGGATGGTCCTGGTGATGACGCATGAGGTGGAACAGGCCCCAGCTCACATCTCATTTATCTGGATTGGCTCCTATACAATAAAAACCTTTCTTTCTTCAAGTTGGTGAAGAGGAGAGAAGCAAATCCAACATGTGTGACATGCAAGAAGGCGCCATTTAATCAGTCAGGCCTGTGAAGCACTTTCAAGTGTTCAGGGCTTGAAATCATAGGTAATGATAGGTAATGTGGAGAATGAAGAAAGTAGAAAATATAGAAGTTACTTCTTCATGAAAATGTATTTCATCAGATTGATCAAAAACATGTGTTTTCCCCAGACTGGAAACTATCTTGAAAGACTTCATCACAAAAAGACTTTGGGTGGGAAGTGCCACAAGGGACCCTTTGGGAAGGGGGCTGGGGTGCAGCTGGGTAGTGAGCTGGCCACAGACTGTGGGAGGAAAGCACACAGGGCAGGCAGCTCTCTTGTGACAGGGTCCCAGGAGAGCTCCCTTTCCAGATATTAAAAATTCTAAGTAATGTTGAGAATTTTTAAAAATCAAAAAGATTATGGATTTTTCTTTCAGGGAATTCCACAGCATTGAGACAGACCAGATGGCTGGCAACTACCATTCCAGATCCAGGAAAGGCCCAGCATCTCCACACACTCTTCATTTTCAGTGAGCTATCATGTTCTCTGGTGGAGATTTTTTTTCAATTGAGTTGAATTGAATTGACTGAAGTGTGGAGGTAAGGAGACACTTGCAAATAAAAGTCCGCCATGTTTCGTAGTAGCCCATACAAAGACCTGCAGTTTCTTGCCAAATGGACTATCAGGCTTTGGTTTCCCAACTGTAGAGAGGGCACTTCAACTCTAAAATAACTAAGGTGAGCGATGTTGGAGACTGGGCAAGAACACAAGCTTTGGCAGCTGGTAGACAAGAGTTTGAATTTTAGTCTGGCCATTCTCCAACTGTCAGTCCTTTGGCCTGAGAAAGCCTCAATTTCTTCACCTATAGAATGGAACTGAGCACAGTGCCCGGTTCACAGAGTTAAACCGAATGTGGAGTGAACGTGTGCCGAGTGACTAGCACTGTGTTGGATGCAAACGGCACACTTAACAACACTTCACTGCTAGTTTAAATTTGAAAAATCCTAATTGTGACTTTGGATTTAGTGAGCGTAAAATGTTCATGGAAGTTCATCTAAACTGTGGTATGTAGTGTTCTCTGAAGATATGGTGACCACTCTTGGTGTGTGCCATTAAAATCATGACATAATAATAAAGATAATTTTAGGTCTGAGTATGCAAATAGCACAAATCTTGACACCAACCCCCTTGGATGCAAGGAGATTGATTCCTATTAACACAGAATTGAAGTACAGTTATGGACGTTCTAACCATATGTTCACAGCTACATTACACATTAGAAGCAAAGACGGGCATATGCACCCTCTAGGATTCCTCCCAATATCAGATTCTCCTCACTCTGGGTTGCAGGTTTGATATCCATTCATTGATTTTTGTATCAGCTGAGCAAAAGAAGACCTTACACAAATGGCTTTGCCATTTGGCTGTCAAGCTGGTCAGTAATTTAGCAGAAGCTTACACACTGTGCAGTGCATACCTTATCCCATGCTGCTGAGGCATTCCCCAAACTAATCCCCCTTTTAGGCAGTACACCACTTGCATTCACTTCATGGAAGTCTTTCCTTATGTTACCCCACCTTACATTTTCCTTGGCTAACTCTTGCTCTGATGCCAAAAGTTTTCTAACAACCTAAGTTGTACGGTAAACCTGAACCTCTAACCATCATGTCTAGTTGTGCCATACACATGCATTTAGTTACAGAATGCTGAACCCATGTAGCACTCCATCTGAGCTTGGTCTTGCTACCCAGAATTCAGATGAAGTATTTTACCTGTTGATGTCAACTACCTGTGCTGACCAGTTGCCCAAAAGAATCCTAGGAAGCGGTATCTCCCATTGCCCCTTCGGCCACCAGTCTGCACCATCATTGCTCCTATGCTGCTCTTTAGCAACACAGATTTCACTATTGAGAGATCGTCAGCTACATAATTTGTATTCTGGCACTACTAGTGCCTGGCACCTAGCCATCAGGGCTGGCAACATGGAACACACATAGTCTCTGCACTAATTGCTCGCTCCATTTTGGCAAAATTAACACCATATCATTGGGAAAAGTGGATTTATTTGGTTTTCTGAGGGTGCTTAGTTAAGTCACCCCACGTCAGCTCCAAGATGATTAAAGTGTAGCTTTGCCCTTTCTAACAAGTGTAGCAAATAAATGATGGGGAAATACTCCAAAATGCACATGGCTGGGTCTTCTCGCTCACTCTTTTTTTCCTAGTGACTTTGGGGAGGTTTGGGCGCTGATCCTGCACACACAATACTGTTCTTGTTCTTCTTTTCTCTACAGAGCAGCCTTGAATAGCTCTGTCTAAAATTATAAGCAGGGGCAGCCCTAGGCTCCAAGAGATCAGAGCCCTCATGCTGGGCCTGAACAAAGACCCTGCTTTTCCCCAACAATTAGCCCTGCAAAAAGGGACATCTATCTCCCTTTATTTAAACCACCACGTGTCTTCAAGTCAGCCCATTGTGAAAGTTAATTAAATAACACGCCTCTCTCCCCATGCAGGTCTCCTGATTAGCTTTTCTCTGTCCAAAACTTCTGCAAAACGCCTAGAGATAGACAAGCCAATGTTCCACTTCTCATAAGCTTCCCCATCATCAACCCATAGCCTTTGAAAAGTCATCTTGTCAATATTGTTTCATTTGTTCATGCTCCATATTCACCCCTAGCTCATACTTCAGTTACCTCCAGCTTCACGGAATAAATGAAATTTATATTATTTTCAAAATAAATGATTTGGGAAAGTTTCTGTCACCATGTAAAAATCCACATCACAGTCCGAAAGTGCTTCCACTCCCGCCAGAGTGGAGCATTGATGAAGGACTTACTACCGAAGTCTCAGAGCCTGGGAAAGACACAGCCACAATGACCACAGGCAGGTCTCCACCCCCATAGACATCCTCAGACTTGTGTGTAAAGCTGGAACTTCTTGGAAAGGTATCAATCATATAGGAAAGCAGAAATAAGAGCAGAAGTTTTTAAACATGATGTAGAAATAACAAATTCCTTCAAAGACTCCTTATTGCTAACCAGATAGAGTCCAAGCCTAGCCCAAAGGTCAAAATTGGTCCCTGCCCACCTATCAACCATGTTTCACTTCCTTCCCACAGAGGGACCCTGCTTTCCAACAATCCTGAACTTGTTCGAGTCCCTTGAACACCCCTTACTTAGTGCTTCACCCTCGTGGGCACTTTAACAGACCTTCCCCTTTCTGGAAATTCCTGGTCCACCTGTGCCACTCATCCATCAAGACACAGCAGCAACCATCAGCACCTCTGCCCATGGTTTCCAGGCCCTTCCTGGATATGATCCTACATGTCATCCTCTGCATTCTCACAACAAACTGCTTCAAGGCAGCACATACAGGCTCTGACTGAGCACCTTCTACCTATCTCAGCCCTTCAAGGGCAGGAAACATATTCAACTCGAGCTTTAATTTCCAGTTTAAAACGCTGTGACTTAGCCACAGTAACATAGTAACTGCTTAATAAATGTTGAAAGCATAGATAACTGAATAAATAAATACATTAATAAAATGATGAATAATTGGATGAGTAAATAAAACAACCACTTGATTTTCAATGTGATCTGAGGTGGTAAAATCAGGCCTACTGCCAGCTTCACTACAGATGGCTTGTGTGCTCAGAAAAGCGCATTTGTATTTTATGACACGGTTCTTTCCACTTGAAATTGTCTAATTTCATACACATGCACGCACATGCACACACTTTTCTATATCTATATACTTTTTGTTTTAATAATAAAATGGAAGGAGACCAGGCTAGCCATTTTCTAAATCTTTAATAGTTTTAGAGCTTAACTTTTCAAACCAACAACAGTCTTTGAGACTTCTAGCTAATTTAATCATTACACCAGACAAACATGTCCTTCCAAGTGTTTTTAAGAGGACTCACCAATCTTCTTGGACATCCTATACAGATGATTAGATGACTAAATTATAAAGAAATCCCATACAATTTAAATTTCCCATGAAATACTCATGGGCCTCTAAATTAGCAGGAAAAAAAAAAAGAAAAATTAAAGCACTTGGCAAACCAGAATTTGAACTCTGCCAAATCCCCAACATTTAAAAACAGCCAAAGTCATTGAATGATTCCCATCCCTAAATCATGAAGCCTTGCAGCAAAAGTCCTATCTGATGATTCTTGTACAAATTCACTTCTATCCATGATGACATTTGGGGTCAGTTCTTTCCTTGTTATTTTACCATCACAAGCTCAGCTTTTTCTAAAATTTGGGACGGGGTGGGGGGGAGGGCTTTGATGTAAAGAGAGAAACTGAGGCATAAAAACACAAAGATTCCATGATCATGCAACAGCTATAACAGTAATAAATAATTATATCAACAAAAGCATTCATAACTTTCAACCTGTGACCAAGGGGGAGAAAACACCGATTCATTTGGCAGTCACTTTGTGCTGGCAAGACTCCTACTTGCTGGAGTAGAATACCCAATTCACAATGATCATAAAGGACTGAAAGCTGTAAAATTAAAATCTGGTTGGCAAGAAGCTCTTTATTATTTGCCTTTACCACAGTGCACCTCCATTCTAACATCTTGCCTTAAGGCAGACTCATTCAAGTCCTCTAAGATATGTAGAAAACAGGATAATAAATGAAGACAAATAGATCTGCAATTTTAGATAGATCTGTCTCCTCAAGATACCGCTTGGTATGAATACAAAGCAACCATTGAGCACTGAGCGTGTAAAAATCACACCTGTTAATTCATCAAGGACAGATCAAATAAACTACATGGCAGGAATAAACTGTTCACAACAGAGATAAATAGAAAACATGGTAGAAAGAAAGGAATGATTAGAAATGATTATAAGTGTGAGTGCCATATTAATCAAATAGAAATATCAGGTGCATATAATCAATGAACTTTAATCAAAGAGGAGGAACATAAGAAACGAGTACTGTAAATGTGAGTACTGTCATGGAGATATTGGGTACATTAGGTAAACACAACATTATTAAGGTCTTAGAAAATAGCATACTTTATTGTAGGATAGAAATAGCTGCTTTCTAAATCCAATTAAGGTTTTGAGTAATATTACAAGGCATAATATAGACAAATCAAGACACACAAGAAACCTCTCTTTAGGAAGAGGAAGAGCTCGGAATTGACTAGATGGAGCAGTCCCGTTGATACTAGTCCATGTCAATACATTCCAGTAAGCAGGTTATTTAAGCAATGACTTCAGCGTAAGCTGGCCATGTAAGTCTGCAAATGGGTCCCCATAGAAAAACCATTAGGAGACATCCATTTCATGCTCTCTTCATAGAGCATGGGTCATTTTAAATCCTTTACGTACCAAACCTCAGAACTAAATGTGAGTAAGCACAGCTCCTTTCCTCTGAGTGAAATAACAGCATTGTGTGACTTTGTCTGGCCTGGAAGGTCACAAAGCACTTTCATCAACATGATCTTCCAGCACCTCTGAGAAATGTCTAGGGGAAGGGCACACATCACAGCCCGCAGCAGCCTACAGTGATTGTCCAGAGTAGAGACTCTCCAGTGTTTTGCACACCTCTGATCCAAGTCAGCTGTACAAAATACTGAAGATACACATTTGCTCAGCTCTTTCAAATTATTCATATGTCCCAAATCACTCTGACCTGTCACTCAGAGACCTTTAAATGTGGTTTCCTCTTGCTAGGTCTTTTGTCATCATTTGTTGGACTTCTCATGAGACTTTTTATCACTTATGTAGCATAAACCTTCAGAGTCATTATTTTCCCACCAAGAAACCCTGTTTAGGAGCAGAAGTAGGGAAGGCATGCTGGTGAAAAAGAGACTATTAATGCATTAACTCTTACTCATCTCCACTCCAAACAGGAATCACTGAAGCTGTCATTGGGAGTACATACAGTAGGATCCCAAGTGATGCATCTGCCTGAGCTCAAGGATGACCCAGACAAGGACTGAAATCAGGACTGGGGATTAAGGGAAAGGGAAGGAAGGGCTCAGTTCTCTTCCCATGGGAACTAAGGGGCGAGGGAAACTGACATGAAGTAAACTCTTGCACTCAGAACAGTCAATGTCTGCTACACATCTCCCTCACAGCTGCAGCAGGGAAATGTTGGCAAGCATTACAAATAAGAGCAGCTGGTCACAAAACACGTATTTTTAATTCTTTTTAAATCTATATATGTATATTAGGACTTTATAACAACATGTTCCTGTAGACACTTCAAGGCAAGTAGGACACGCCATTGCACATACACAAACAATACATTCTGGGAAATGTCTCATTGTTCTAAAGACACAGAACCCAAATTCTTCACCAAAGGCCAAGTAAGTACCTGACAAAAGGGAGAAAGAGAAAAGAGATGAGGAAGAAGATTTGCAGGGTTGATTTGGGGTATAATATATATTGACACCTCCAATATAAGAGGTATTTCTGCTTCCCTTGGATTCACAGTGGCTGTTCCTTCAAGATGGCTTAATTGAATATACTAATTCTATTCAAAGTTTTATATATGACAAACTCTATAGATTCAGGATGTTTGCCAGATAACTGTTAGTGACTTTCTTTGAAACCTATCAAAGATAAGACAAAAAAAAGAACTAAAAATTAAACATCAATATTAATGTCTTGGGCAAAGAAACTTGCATTAAA
Organism: Rhinolophus sinicus; assembly: GCF_057876585.1. Classification (NCBI taxonomy): domain Eukaryota; kingdom Metazoa; phylum Chordata; class Mammalia; order Chiroptera; family Rhinolophidae; genus Rhinolophus; species Rhinolophus sinicus. The sequence continues at coordinate 12,166,772 of NC_142509.1, read as the reverse complement.
TGAGATTTATACAATTAATTCGTAAAATTATGATGAAATTTTCTTTTCTTTTTTTCTTTTTCTTTTTTTTTAAATTTTTTTTTATTAAATTTATTGGGGTGACAAAAATTTTCCTAGAAATGTCTGATGATTTTTTTTTCTTGGAGTAAATACACTGAAGTATATTAAAAACTAAATAATGTTTCTTTTGTTTTAATTGTAATACAGGAGGTAAAGGGAAGGGGTTATGTGCCTACTTAGAGATGACAAAATTGATAACCATTTAGCTTAACTAGATTTTCAGATTTTGCATTCTTCACAAATTACAATTTCTGTTGCCTTCTGGTTAATATTATTTCACATAATTTGCTCAGGGCCCAGCACAGGAGTCAAGCTGACCTGACTTCAAATTCAGGGTCTGTCACTTACCAATGGTGTAACTTCTGGCAAGTTACTTCAACTACATAAAGCTCAGATTACTTGTCTATAAAATGGAGTTAGTAATAACTGACAGGATTTTTTGGTAAGATTTAAATAAGATAATGTATGTAAACTATTTGGCACTATCTGGCCTAAAATAAATAGTAAATTAAAGTTTGGGGAGGCTTTCTCAGGTTAAAAAAAAAACAAACCTAGAATTCAGGTACCCTTAACTAAATTCACTATACACTAAAACAAACTCGTTTATCATAGTCAGCAATGCTGAAGAACCACTTAATACAAATGATTCTTTATGCCATACATTAAGAAGTCAGTTCATAAATATAGGTCAGTTTATTTATATATATATATATATATATATTATATATATATATATATATAAAATCTCTGTCTACAAGAGTGCCAAGACAATGAGGAAGAAAATAATCTTTTTAACAAATAGTGCTGGGACAACAAGATAGATAGATAGATAGATAGATAGATAGATAGATAGATAGATAGATAGATAGATAGATGTATATGCAAAAGAAAGAAATTGAACCCCTTCACACTATGCACAAAAATTAACTCATAGTCGATCACAGACCTAAATATAAGAGCAAAACTATAAAACTCTTATACAAAAACAAAATTTACAAGAGTAAATCTTCACTTCATAACCTTGGGTTAGGCAATGATTTCTTAGATATAACACCAAGAACGCGCGCACGCGCGCACACACACACAAACAAACACACACAGATAAATTGGGCTAATCAAAACTAAAAACTTCTGTGCTACAAACTATAACATCAAGAAACTAAAAAGACAACCCATATTAGGGGAGAAAATGTTTGCAAATCATGTATCTGATAAGAAACTTATATCCAAACTAAAAAAAAAAGATCTCTTACAACTCAATAGTAAAAAGACAACCCGATTTAAAAACAAAGATTTGAACAGACATTTCTCCAAAAAAGATATACAAATGGCTAATAAGCATATGAAAAAATGATCTATATCATTAATCATTAAGGAAATGTTAATCAAAACCACAATAAGAGACTATTCCACATTCACTATGAGAGCTATCAAAAAGACAGACAATGACAAGTATTGGTGAGGATATGTAGAAATTGGACCCCTCATTCATGGCTGGTGGGAATGTAAAATGGTACAACCAATTCAGAAACCGGTTTGTCAGTTCCACAAATAATTAAACATGGAGTTACCATATGACCCAACAATTCCACTTCCAGGTATATACCTATGAGAAAACCTATGTCCACACCAAAAGTTATACATAAATGTTCAGCATTATTTATAATAGACAAAGAAAAACAACCCAAATGTCCATTAAATGATGGATAAGTGAAATGTGGCATATCCATATAACGGAATATTATTTGGTGATAAAAAGGAATGAAGTACTGATATATGCTACAACATGGATGAACCTTAAAAATAGTGAAAGAAGTCAGTCACAAAAGGCTATATGTGACTCCATCTATAAGAGAAGTGCAAAATGGACAAATTTATAAAAATGAAAATTAGACCAGTGGTTACTAGGGCATAGGGGTGGAAGGATGAAAGAGAATGGGACTAACTGCTAATAGGTATGGGATTTCTTTTAGAAGGGATGAAACTGTTCTAGAATTAAATTGTGGTGATGTTTGTGCAATGCTGTCAATATATTAAAAAACCTTAAATTGTACACTTTAAATGAGTGAATTGTAAAGCATGTGAATTATATCTCAATAAATGTTATCTAAGTAAAGTTGCTTTAAAAAAAAAAAACCCTCTGCCTTTCAGAGGTGAAAAGAAGACAAATAAAAGAGAAAGAATTTCTTATCATCCAGTAAAGTCTGCCCTGTGGAGTCTATGAACATCATCTCAAGACCATTTGCTTAACCAAAGTTCAGTGGAAAAACGTCTAACATTTCAATGACCTCCTTTTCTAAACTTCCTAAGTGGCTTAGAGAGAGGCTACCCAGGAAACTCCAAATGGAACCTAAAAATATTATCTCCTGGCTTTATAAACATTAGGAACGCTAATGAAGTGAGGAGCGGCAGACCTAGCGAATGGAACATTTCACTCAGGTTGAGAGGCACGAGCAAAGTCTCCACTCATCTCTGAAAGGAAGGCAGAAAGGCCCAGGAGGGGCCAGATTGAGGCCAGGGAGGTGAAAATCAACACAGGGTACAGAAGGAAAGAATAACACTGAACAAGGATACATAAAGCAGAACAAGAGTGACCACATTCTAAACATCAGTAAAGCCACCCCTGTTCAAATCAAACTCTGTGTCCTCGTTCTACTGACCAAGTTTGGACAAATGAGTGCCTCTCGTGGCGAACTCCCTCCACCTTCACTTTCACACAGTTTGGAAAGAGGCCACGGGAGAAACCATGCTGTGTTGGTCTCTCCTTCTCATTCTCACTCTCTTGGGGCTCACCTGACTGCCAGTGTATTTATGTCTGTCTCAGCGCCCTTCAAGGTTATTTGATGGTCCTTGAGGACAAATGTGACACCTACTTTGCAGCCCCAATACCATGAAGAATAAGGACTCAATAAATATGTGTTCATTGATGAGGGACAGAATAAAGGTGCTCAAGTGTAACCAAGACCTAAATCTGGTCAAAAACATTGAATTACCTCTGATCCAATTGAGGACCAAGACACTAACCACCCCTCCACCAGCTATGACATATTTGGACAACCAGGATACAGACATTTATCATATCCTCTGCTCTGTGGCAAGTATTGACTACATACTAGGGATATAAAAATAAATAATAAAGTCCTCTGGCTTCAGAGGAAGTGGAAACAGAACACAAAGAGCCTTCTGGACCAATTTTTGAATTTCGTTCTGAAGGATGTGGGGTTTTGTTGTTGTTGTTGTTGTTGTTGTTTTTAATTTTAGTAACTTCTTAACTGGTTTTAAAATCCTGACTAGTTATCACAATTATCCACAGATGAATTTAATAATGCTGGTTTGTTTATCCAACTGACCTTACTTAACTGCGTGCCTATGATGATTCAAGCACTCTGCTAGATACTAGGAACGTGACAAGGAAAGGGCCTGCCCTCAAGACACACATGGACTAACAGGGGAAGACAAAAGTCAGTGATTGCAGCCCAGTGTAATGAGCTCTACAACACAGGGACTCCCTGGTATTGGGGAAACACAATTAGGGCCTGAACTAAGGTATTGACAATAGTAATAGAAAAGACGGGATGAAGTCAAGAGATATTTAGAAGATAAAGTTGACAGGACCTGTGACCAACTGAATATGAGGCTATAGTGGTCATTTGCTGCTTTTATCTCTCCCGAGTTTTCCCTTCTTCTAGTACAGGAACCCTCCCACTTCCCTTCTATTAGCAGAGAGAGAGTGGGGTGGGGAGACGAAGAGGAAGGAGGAGGAGGAGGAGGAGGAGGAGGAGAAAAGAGAGACTTGACGAGATTATTTGATTTCTTAGAGTTCCCCAGGCTGGCTCTTCTACTGAAATTTTCAGTTCTGTAAGTCAATAAATTCCCTTTTAAACTTAAGCTAGTTGAGCCAGGTTTCTGCCACTTGCAAACAAAAAGTGCCTTAACCAACAAAGGGTTAAGGCAGAAGGGAAGGAGTCGATAATAACATCCAGTTTTCTAGCCTGGTGATTGGTAAATGATGATGTCATTCACCAAGATAGAGGCTAAAGATTAGGTTACAGAGTCTGGAGAGAAAGTGATGAGATCAGGTGTAACTTTGAGATATCTGTGTGATAGCCAGGTGAACTATTCACAGAAAAATTTACATGGAAGAGACGTGAACATGCTAACCAGTAAGTGATGAGACTAAACTGCCTTCCCGCAACTGTTCTTTAATTTAAAATTTTTATTTAAAGAAATATATTATTTTTTATAATGATTACAAAAAAAATAATCAAAACATGGCATAGATGCACATGGCAAAGTACTAGTATACAGCCAGAAAGAGGAAGAAGATTATGTGTTTTAAAGCAACCAAAATGGCATAGATTTTCTCTTGCCTTCCCAGCAGACCTTTCACTTCTATTAGAGGGAAGGAGAATGACTAATTTCCACCTGCCCATTCTGCCATAAACATGGGAATTTGGGAAGTGAAAAGAAAAAGTGATCAATAGCAATGGGAAACGTACAGAATTACATTTCAAACTCTACCTTTAGCCCTCAAATCTTATTGGTCGAGTTGTCCTATCAGTATGCCTAGCCCGAGTACCCTCTGTCTCACTCAATGAAGCAGAAGTAAAAGATTATTTCTGAAGTCAATAGCTTTCTTTGCATATCTGACCGGCTCTTTCCCATTTGAGCATTTCCTAAAATATTCCCTTGAAGTTCCCTTAAAAGGTTTTGAAATTTTTGTCTTAGAAGCAGAAGGATAATTTCAAAAATTAGTTAAACCACTTCTGAAATATCCTGGAAGGTATTTGAGGGGAGAGGTAATTCACAAACTCCTTTAATAATCGATTTCAGAGTTAAATTTCACCATAGCTAATCCAAAATCCCTCTTTTCCCATTATTCCATCTTTTTCTTAGTCTTCAATGGATCTAAAGAGCAACTGGTAACTCCCTGGTGATATTTTAAGAAAAGTTAAGTCTACACTAGTATTTAATCATAATTGATTTTATGCTTAGTTCCAAGTCACTGCTTACCTGAAGCTCAATTTCAATGAAAAGCAATGAAAAAATTTGAAAAGGAAAAGCAAGGGGAGATGAGGAGATACTTGGTACAGAACTTAATGTACGGCACCAGTGAGGTCAAATACGTTCTAATTCTGGAAACTGCTCTCACTATTCTAAGAAAGCTGTTTTCCTTGTATATTTTACAATCTAAAGTTTTAAAAAAAGCACTTTGATATACAAATAGGTAGAGAGCAAATTCCTTCAATTCCATTAAGAACTTGTGAGATCAGGAAGGAATTTTGAAAGAGCTGATGGAAAAGTGATTGTTTACTAAAACAATATATGGAATTTCCCTCCTCCATAACCCAGTAAGTAGAGCTGAGGGACACAGGCAGCCTGGGGGAAAATGGGAATAAATGTTCTGACACTAGAGCCTCTTCCCCTCACCCTCACTCCTTCCTTCTCCAGGTTCTGCTCAGACACATTTCAATTCCATTCTTTTCCAAGACTTTCCCTTGCCCGTTTCCAGAGCAGCAGCTCTGCATCACATTGAGTTTAAAATAAAGAAATGCTTTTCCCAAAGAATTCACACACAAATAATCTCATTACCCCAGTGCTTAGGTTTGTAGAGCAGACGTCTTCTGCCAGGGGGAAAAAAAAATAGCACTCTACGCTCACTCATATGGAACAGCTGCGAGGAGAGAAATGCTATTTAATTCATTGTGAAATATTCAACAATGGCTGCACTGCACTTTTAAAAGCCTTTTGATAGTAAAACCCACAGAGAACAGCCCATTCTGTGTGCTGAAAAGCAGCTTCCCCACAATTAGTCTCCCTATTCAGAGGTCTGAGAAGTCTGTGTAAACTTCAGCACGTGCTGTGTACACTATGGATACCTTCAAGGGTATAACCTTTCAGAAACTTCTAAGGGTTTACTCTTGCTCAGCGACTCTGCTCACAGAGCTAGTTGGTGGAGGAGGAGTGGGGGGCTGAGGGAGTGCAGTACTTAGGTGACAGACTCTAAGTGAATGCCTAGCAAAGGAGACACCGGTCTCTGAAGCAGTCTGGCAGAATTCTGTGTTCCTTCATGCACTTACATACCAATGTTGGACCAAAAGAAACTGGAGAGAAGGTCCAAAAGGAATAAAGCCGCAGCAGCTTATTTTCCCTATCCCATCTCTCTAAGATTTCCATGGCTCTCTGGTTGGTGGGACAGCTAGGAAAACTTCTATTCCTTTATCCCAGAGGTGGACATTAGTCACCAGGGATGAGGCAACAACGATGACTTTTTTAAAGTTGTCGTTGTTGCCTCATCCCTGGTGACTGTTTGGGGCAGCAGGTAAAGTTTGTATAATGGTTAGGAGCATGGGCCTTGGAGTAAGACCCGAGTTTAACTGAACCTCTCCCACTTCTGATAATTATAGTTAGACTTCTATGGGGAGGTAACTTTACCTCTCTGAGCCTCATTAATCTCATCTGTAAAATGGGAATGATATCACTCTCATAGGAATGTTGTGAGAGTAAAAGAGACCATCTGTGTGTGATCCTTAACATATGGAAAGTATTCAGTGAAGGATAACTCCTCTACCTCAAGCTGTTCTAAAAGGACAGGCCTTCCTTTGGACTTTCTACGATAAGATTATTTAAAACTGAAGAAGAGTGGGATCTGAACTGTTTCAACTTTATATTCTGGTTTTTATTGATCAGTAGAGAAACAACATAGAAATAGAGATAAGTATAGTTATCTAACTGGAAACACAGAGGGATCAGAACCGTGTGGGAAAAAAAACAAAGCACTAAAGCCAAGCAAACTTTGCATTATGATAGCTTGGTTGTGTTGTTCAGGAACTTTCAACTCAGGTTTTTCAAAGCAGAAAGCACTGATGAATTGCCTAACTATTTCAGGTGTGGCTGAAGCGAACACAACTTTTTAATTTCTGGTCTCCACAAACAGCCCACAGTCATTTCAGACAGTCTCATTATAAAACCCAACGTTCAACCTATAAGCATACAACGGGATGCAAACCCTTAGCTCTTCTCAGTTAAGAAAGTCCATCTGTATTGACCAAAGAAGCAGATACTAAGAGGTCCCAGGACAGTTCAAAGTAGCTGATGCTGACACCGGGTGGGGTAATCTCCCTCATTAGAGTTGAGACTTCTGGAAATGGTCTCCTCTTGTCTAAGTTAGTTTGTGGCAGCTGATGTCACAGACAATGGTTTCAAGAAAAGCCAAAGATCAGAAATTAGGGCCAAGATTCTGAAGGACAGCCCAGAGTTGGAGGCTTCGGCTGGCAGAGTGCAGCATCGGACGAAGGGTTATGAGCCATTATTGTTCCCGTATCCATTGTTGGAGGGGGCATTAGCTTTGGATTTCTGCCTCCTTCAGAGGCACTGCTTCTACCACTCATTTCTCCCCACTGCATGACATAGAGATGCTGAGGAAAATCTTTCCTTCACTGGGAAGTCTGTGAGAAGCAGAGCACAGAGTGAGTCTCCCATGACCATCTGAAGTGAAGTGCCCCATCCCCACCCCCACCTCACAGCAGAGAGGCCACAGTTTCATCACCTTCATGAATATTTGGTGAGATCATTCTATGGAGCATGAAATAAAAGGAGATACAGAAAAAGAAAAAGGAGAGTTGTGGCTGTACTTCAGGCAAGGCTTCAATGCCAGTGTTTCCGAGACAATGGGATGGAAACAGCTTCCAGATTTAAGTAATACTCTCTTGGGAATGACCAAAGTGGTGAGAAGGGCTGATAGGAAGGAAGCTTATATCAGTGAATTCAATCCAGTTCAACAAAATACGCTTGGCATCCTCTCTAAGTACAATATGTTAAGTACTGCAGGGGGTACAAAGGTACCTTGTCCCTTAGGGCAGTAGCTCTAAACCTCTTGGGGGTCTCAGAGCACTTTCCAAATCAGGGGGAAACTATAGACCCTTAGAAAAATTCTTGCACACAATTTCAGAGGAATCACACATTTCTGAAATTCATCTGGGTCAAGCACCCCTGCTCTGAAAATGTGCAGGTCTAAGAATTGGCAGACAGTTGTCAGTGTTGATATTTAAAAAAAAAAAAAAAATGTATGAAGCAGGTTAGAATTAAAGTGACCTCTGCAAAGGCAACTAGAGCCCTGGTTCTATGGATATTTAAATCATGGGTACTTCTATTTCACAAGCACCCCTTCAACAAGTCTGAGTAGGTATGGAAAAGACTGTTAAAATAACTTCAGCAAAGCTAACTTGGTAGGTTTTGTTTTTTTATTTTATAATGCCACCTGAAAGAGTAAACAGAGGTTCCAAAGGTCTGTGTTCTTAAAAAGCAAGAAAATTCAAGGGTCAAACATTTCTTTGAAGATTGTGAGTGAATCTAACTGGGATGTTCAGGAATGGAGTGGGGAAAACATAGTCCTGTTTTAAAAAAAATACTGATGGTGAGGGAGGGGTGGTTAATTGACTAGATCATGGCATGGGGGCAGGGTCTGAAATGAAAGCTGATGGGCCACTCACACTGGCAGCCTCAGAGAGAGCCCAAAGTTGCCCTATACATCAGTGAAAAGGTCATTTCTCTGGGAGTGCAATTAGGTCTCATGTTTGACCTATGACCTGTGGCCCATGAGATATTTATGCTCTCCAAACAGCCATCCAGGGAGCAAATGAGTGAAGAATGAAGGTGAAGACATTTAATACAGAAAGAAAAAAAGGAAGGAAGGAAGGAAGGAAGGAAGGAAGGAAGGAAGGAAGGAAGGAAGGAAGGAAGGAAGGAAGGAAGGAAAGGATGGAAAGGGTGGAAGGAAGGAAAAGAGGGAGGGAGGGAGGGAGGGAGGGAGAGCGGGAAGGAGGAAACCTGATCAATTTAAAGTAATATGTGAAGTCATGGGTTGAGAACCATGCTTTGGTGCATTTCCACGTTCAATGTCACAATTCCTTCCTCGTCATAATTCTGTGAGGTAGGCATTATTATATTACAAATGAGGAAACTGAGGCTCAGAAGGGTCAGTGATTTGGCCATGATTACAGGGGTGGTCGGTGGCAGTGCTAAAACCTTGGCCCAAATCAGTCCTACTGACTCTCTTGCTCATTTCCACACAGTAAAAATCCACAGGTGTGCTCTGGGTAGAGCGCAGTGCCCTAACCTGTCTATCTCCCCCACTATCTAGAACTCCCTCCGACCTCTTGTAAAACCGAATCTAAGTCCAGAATCTCTTCTGTTCATTCCAACTCTTTCTAAAGCCCAGCTGAGGGCAGACATGCTAGCCCGGACTCAGGAAAGGCATTCAGGCCGGGGCGAGACAGTCTCACCTCTCTCGCTGCCACGGCCAGGATCTGGATTTGAAGCCCTGGTCCTAGGCCGCCCGAGCTCAGGGCACGCGCGGCTGGCAGCGCTGGGGTTAACCCGCCAGCCCTGCGCGCGAAGATTTCTGCTTTATTTCAGCAGGGGAAGTGTGTGCCTGCCTGATTAGCCTGATGGTTTCCTCTTTTCCCATAACCTCCAGACCCCCGTGGCCCAAGTGTTTACTCTCTGAAATAAAAAATCTGCTGGTGTTTTTCTTTTTGTGTGCTCGTGTATTTTGAGAGGCTTGCAGGGGAGAAGGGCGGGGTAGGGGTTAGGGACGCAGAGGCGGGGGAGGGAGCCAGACGCCTCCCCCCAACCCCTCCCCCGCGAGCCCCTTCCAGCTGCGGCCCCGCTGAGACCCCTGGCTGCAGCACAAGAAGGAAACTTAGTAATGAGGCAGTTGGGTCCCCGGCTACAGCAGCTATAAACACAGCGAACATCTGGAAAGAGAGTAAGAGTCTCTCCGCGGCCAGACACGGAGCAAAACAGGCTGTCTCTGCGCATCCACCCCCACCCTGCCCGCCCTCACACAGCCCTCCCCCCGGCCAGACTCTGTCCAGCTCCCGCATCACTCCCCAACCCCAGATTTCCATTCACCGAGCCGAGCCAAGCGGGGGCTGACGCCAGGCCAGGGTCCATGTCCCCAGCCCCCGCTCTAGGACTTCCAGAAGAGGGGTCAAACTGCTTGAATCAAATAGGAACTCGGTGCCCCAGGGACCTTTTCCCAACTCGGCCCAAATATTTGTGGTTTGAAAAAGTTAAGAGAACTTTTTTCTCCCCAGCCGCCTGGGATTTCCAGTGCATTGCTGATACTTCCTAGGATTTTCGAGAAGCAACAAATCAGAGGACAGCCAACGGAATGCTTGCATTCAAATTGTAGCTCACTCAACTAACCATGGTCCCCAGTGTCTTCCTCTAGGTTACCTTCCTTCCTGAGGACCTACAGAGGTGACTGACGTTGGTAAAGGCCTTGCAATCCTTAAGGTGCTGGGCTGCTGGTCACTAGAGAGACACAGGGCTCTGGTTCCTAACAGGCTGGCTTCTCTTTCTGGTCCTCACCAGGCTCCCTTCTCCTTTCCCTGGTAAAATGAGGCACAGTGAATGGTAAAGTTGACAGGTGTAAGAAAATTAAACTTGGATAGTATGAGTGGGCAAGACTCCTTAGATAAGGGTGGGAATTCTAGTTTCTTTGGCTCACTTAAATTCACACTCAAATCTGCTGAAAGGAAGAAGGAGGGTAGCATGTATGAATCCCCTGGATAGCTGTGACGTTTTAAGTGTATCACCCCTTTTAATGGACACAAGAACTCTTGGAAATAAGTGTTTGAGTATCCCACCTGTTGCAGGTGAGGGAACAAGAGCCCAGGTGACTTCTTGCTCTTTCCACACCACGCTAAACCCTTTGATTGGATTCAGTACCTTTCAGCTTGTACTCGAAAACTTGTAGCAAAAAAATCTTGTAACCTGAGTATGAAATAGCAAAGGCTAGAAAACTACTAAGGGAGCGGGGGATGGGAATAGAAAGGCTGGGGCCATGTAACACTGGTAAATAGAAGCAAGTCCAGTCCATAGCAGAGAACTATCCTTTGCTTATGGAGAACAGGGTCAGGCATTCATAGAAATCTCATTATCAGAAGAACACAATGATAGAGCAAGCATGTAGGATGGTGCTTTGCATGTGGATTCTCTTCCTAATATACTACTTGGGCAAGGCAGATCTGCTTCTCTCTCCTCGGTCTGCTTCTCTCTCCTCTCTCCTTGAAACCCTTGGTCCTCTGAGACTTGCAATGCTGGTGGGGAGAGGGTGTCCCTGCATCAACCTTCCCTCAGCGCTGTCCCCTGGAAGTTGCTTGTGAAGGCAGTTAGGCCCCAACTGTCGCCTTCCGTGAAATGATTACAGTTACAGCTTTCTCCTTACCAAACACCACAACTATCACGTCAGATTCTGAGAAGGTCGAAATTTTCCCTGAGAAGAATAGTCCACGACAACATCCCAGACACACACACACACAAACAGGATCAGCACTGTTTGGAAGAACAAAGAACCTGAAACAAGTCCTCTAGAAAAGGAAAACACACCCTGAATGGGAAAAGAGCATGTATGTGCTGTAGAGAGAGTTTAAAATATCATTTTTTAAAACCATCGGGTCATCTGAGATGGTCAGTTGAAAGAACAAAACTGCTATGAGAATAAACATTTGACAGCAAGGTGAATCTCCATTTGACAAGTCTCTCTGGCATTCCCTCAAAGTTCTCAACACTTAAAAGCCAAATTGGAGGCATCTGTTTTTCCTGCTGAAACTTCCCACCTGGTTGTCGATAGCCCTTTCCAAACATTGGCCCAGGTTTGATCTCTCCCAGCCGCCTGACGGCCTGAGAAAGCCCCAGGAGAGACCTTGAACTCGGACTCTCAATATATCTCCCACTTGAACTTCCAAAGTTTATTTGGGAAAGACATTCTTTAGTTCTACCATTTTGCTAGGACATTTATTTTAGAAATTTTAAATAGTGAAATCCGAAGTCACATACTTACAATTGCCAACTTTTATCTCATAAATAAGTGTAATATTTCACTCGGGAACCATTTCTTCTATCATGTAAATTTACCCCTTCATACACACTTGAATAAAAGTTGCTCAGAAACAAAGAATGAGTCTTCCCCTTTCTCCATATATCTGTTCTGTTTCCAGTATGTGGCAGTGGCCACCAAAAGTGATCAACAAATCACTGGGTCACTTTCTGACTCAATGATACCCAGACACTTTTGGACTCTCGGGCACTTCAGGACAATGAGTTATAATAGTAAAAACATTCATATCACACTTGCTAAGTGACAGCCGTGTTTTAAACTTTACATATATTAACGGTTCCCGAAGTATGGTCCCTGAGCCAGCAGCAGCACCTGAGAACTGGCAAGAAATGCAAATTCCTGAGACTTACCCTAGAATCACTGAATCAGAAACTCTGGGGATAGAAGCCCTGTGTTTTAACAAGCCCTCCAGGTGATTCTGACACACTTTGAGAACTGCTGGTTTAGATGAAGAAACTGACGTACAGAGATTGTGTTGCCTAAGGTCACATAGTTCAGGAGAGCTCAAGTACAAGTACAAACTGCCAGTTATAAAAATAGTCACGGGATGTAAAGTAAAGCCTAGGGAATATATTCAATAATATTGTAATAACTATGTATGGTGCCCAATAGGCATCCGACTTACCGGGGCAATCACTTCATAAGGTATATAAATGTTTGATCACTATGTTATACACCCGAAAAGAGTATAATGCTATATGGCAACTGTGGTTAAAAAATAAATTTCAAAAAACAAGCAATCTGGTTCTCAAGTCTGAATTCTTTACCATTATATAATATATTCTTCCTCTCTCATGAAGAATGAGAACTGGAGGGTAGGATGTAAATGCGGGAAGATGAGGTTTTTTTACTATGTTCAATGACCAAACACATACCAAGTTGCATTATACAAGAATAAAAAAAGTATCGTCTTATTTCCAAATCAAAGGCCATGATAATGAGACTATAGGTTCATCTCCTGAGGGTAAGTTGGGTTTACTGTGGTCTGTAGCTGCAGACAACTTTCCAGCTCTAAGCAACTGTTTTGCAAAAGTGAACTTCAGTCACAACATCACATCCATAATTTTGGCTGATTCAAAACAAATCCATACCTGAAATGAAGAACAATTTGATAGTGTATCACTCTGGAAGAGTGCCAAGTAAATAAGCATCATATTTTCTGATACACACTATTGTCATTCATGATCATCATACTTAGGAGGATAAAATCAAGCACGGACAGCTATCAGTTGATGGGATGGGCTGTGGTCTTGTGGCCGGGGTGCTTATTTGTGTCTCTGATGTCAGTTCTCTAGTTCCCAGTGGAAAACAGGCATTGAATGACTCCAGCTGGGTCTGGGCACCATTCTGAGCCCACTGCCTCTATCTAGAAATGGCTTGCCATCTACTCCATCCTTTCAACAGGGTTGTGGATAGGAACGAGTCAAAATATTTAATGGCAGTGAAACGTTAGTGAGTTCTTAGAGACAAGTAGCAAGCGATTAACAAAAAAAAAAAAAAAAAAAGGAATCTTGCTGTGATGATTGATTGAGAGAAAAGACTGAGGTTGGAGGACAGAACAGAGGAAGAGAACAGAAAAGAGGCATGGTCCCTGGGCTCCACTCCAGTCAGACTATAAACACTAGCAGACATTTCAGCCATGTCTTGTGTAAGGGGCTCCATTGATTCAAAAGGCTCCCCGACAGAGGGAAGACTAGAAGCTAAGACAGAAAGGGCCCATTCATTCATGCAGAACACCAGCTCTCCATCCCCATTGGCTCTTGCTAATGGCTCCAGGCTGATAGGGAGAAGGCGGGAGGGGGGAATGAGAGGAGGTAGAAATGAAAGAAAATGATGACTACAAGATTGTCATGAAGAAATGTACAGCTGCACAGGCAATTGCATGCAAATGTGGCTTCCCTTTTTAGCTGTGTAGTTAATGTCCTCAGATTCATCTATTTTTCTCTTTCATGTCATCTTCCATTTCCCTCCCCTTTTTGCTTTGTCTTTTGTCTGGCGTCCCCTTCTTTTCCCCTTCCCATTCATTTTTCATTTTCTCTTCCCAGTATTCTCCACCTCTCTACTAATACCCACCTTTATTTTCCGTCCATTTCCACACGTCTTTTCTTTCTGTCTCAGCACCCTTTTTACTATCTATTCTGTCTAACTGATTCTCAACTTAACATGGTTACTGAGTTGTCTCTCCCACTCCCCTGGTAAGCTCTCCCCCATTCATAGTTGCTCTCAGCTTTATTCTCTCCCTTGCCCTCCACCTCCTCCCCCACTCCTCTCTTCCTTCTCAGCCTCTGCCCCTTTGTGAACAGGAGCAACATTCAGAGGAAGGGGCCTAATCCTTTCTCCATGGCCCCTTCTGATGGCCCCTCCTGCTGGGTATCTCACTCACGACAGAGGGTAGTCCTTGGAAAAGAAGTTCATTCATCCTTTCTGAGAGCACAAAACGTGAGATGGAGTGGGGGGTGGGGAGCAGCCCTGAGACGAACGAACGGGAAGGAAACTGAAGTTATAAATAGGATAAAAGAAGATGAAAAAAATGTAGAGTATTTTTTCCCTCTTTTTTCTTACTCAACACAACTCCAAGGAAATGTGCTGCAGCTGGAGAAATCCTTGGTTGGTCCATGTCTTCATCTCCCTTCCCTATAACCAACCCCACGATCTCCTTCCAAAGGACACCCATCACTGAGGAAGGCTGGACCAAAGCCCAGAAATAATTGTTGCAACTCCTTCATCTGGACAGAGCAAAAGGCAAAGGAGGAGCTGGAAAAGCTCAGGGTTCTTGCCAGATATTTCCATCAGAGGAAGCCTAGGACAGAAGGAACTACAGACATCACATTTGCCACTGAGGCACCACTCCCCGCATGGAGGCTTCCTAGCATTTCTGAGCTATGGTTGATGGTAACCGAAGTCATTTGAAGACTGGTTATTATGTGCCCTCATCTTCCCACCCTATCCAAGAGCCACTAGTCTGGGTGACTCCCGCTTCCTTCTTTTTGCGACAATACTGTGGGAAGACTATATTATACTGCTACCAGTCCTTACATTTTAAAGCAGCTTCATCCTGAGAGGTTCTACACAGCCTCTGTCTCGTTGTCCCTGAAATAAAAACTCCTTTACCTTTGAGAAGCTTGACAAGGGGGAGAATGAAAACTTATCTTCACTTGGGAACTCGTGTACTTAGCTAAGAAAGAGAAGGGCCATGTCTTTTGGCTATGAAGAAGAGACATTCTGATCTTGAGACTATGGGCAAGTGTGGAAATGATCTCAGCTATTGAGATGTAACCTTCAGCAAGCAGAAGCACCATCCTGAGCAGATAACTTTAATCTTTCTTGCATTGGGAAACATGAAACTTAAGCTTACTGTATTAACAGGATTCAAGAATTCTACTAATGTGGACACAACCATTTTGATCTTTATTTTATACAAATAAAATCTATTTTGTTTAGAATTTCAAAGGATCACTTTTTTCATTTCTTAAAATTTTAAGTCCTTAAGTCTAACCTGTGAATAGATGTGAAATCCTCCCTGTCTCCTCTTGAAATGGGTAGATAGCTGAGACGTTTGTATTTACACTTGCAGGAACTGAGATACCCAGCAGAAAGCATTAATGTTATCATGTCTGAATTCCAGGGTGGCGCCAAAGAATACCTCAAAGATCAATAGGTATGAATCAAGAGAACGTGGGACACAAGAATTGGTTCCACTCTGCCCTGGAGAAGAACCAGGCAACTGGAAAGCAACTCCCATGCCTTGCTGCCAACCCCCACCTAGTGCTACAGTATCTTTCTCTGAGCCTCTCTGGGTATTCCTGGTGAAAGATAAGGCATGGACAACAAAACAAACATTTATTTTATATTTCCATTATTATAAAAGTAGTTTACCATATATTTTTGTGGGGTTAAGAGACACTGAACCGAAAAAAAAAAAAAATTAATTTAAGTTAGTTTCCAGTGGCTTTCCCCCTGTGTAATTCCTCAGAAGTACATATTTTCAATATGTAAGAGAGTAATGAAGTTTCTTATGCTAAGACTTCATCCTGGGAGAAAACACAGATCTTAACTGGCTTTTTCAGTATTTGTATATATTATCATAACCCATAACCTGCTTTCATGAAAATAATTGAATTAATATCTGAATCAATTATTTCAGAATCCCCAAATTCAAGTTTTACATTTTCTATTAAAAATAAACCACAAAAGGTAGCAAGTAAACAAAGACTAATTGAATTTGTGAGAAACGCAGTGAGTCCTGCAAAACAGAATTTGGGTAAGGCCTTTGAACTCAGGTCCTAAGGAGAACAGATCCTTTTAGTTCTATGGAGCAGTGTAACTCCTGTTCACCAGAGGGCACCACTGTGACCAGCAAGTTGGGAGTGAAGGGAATGCTGAGAGGAGGAGAGGAGCTTCTGTGAAGAAGAGCTGGGGAGAAAGAAAAAAGGGGAGGAGGAAGAAGCCAGATACAGGTGGACATGGCAAGAGAGGTAGAGTATAATGGAAAGAGAACATGAACGAAAGAAGTTATGTTCTGTAAGAAGACCATTTATACAGTTCATACTTTGGGACTGCAAAACTTCTAGGCCCTTTGTCAACAGCCAGGCTGCAACAGATTAAATTGCAGGAAATGCACAGGAGACACAACTATTTACACAATGAAGACCTAAAGGAATCTCTCCTCTCTTGGGCCCATTCCGAGAGTTTAGGTTTCCTGTCGCTAGGGAATAAAATAACTCAAAATTATTGAGAAGGCCTGGGGCTTTCCATTAGAGAATAATAGCATCCATACCCACGTAAGATATGACAGCTGTTATTTCAGAGAACGCAGCCTTCATTAAATTTCCATTGTCCTTCAACTCTGCCCTCATTCTCAGCCTTGCTTTATGTTCCTACCTGAGCCACAATGTTCAAGACCAGTAGGAACTTCCTGAGTGGCCATCTCTTCCCAGAAGGGATAGCAAGTTCTTTGCAGGTGGTAATTGGACTGGAAACCACAGGCCATTCGAGGATCTTCATAAGAGTTGATAGGTCCTTGCCTCTGTAACCAGGGGAAAAAAAGGAAACACATTGAGGAAAATCTCTATAGTTTAGCCCTAATGGAACAGTGACTTCATATCATCCAACCACATGTCAGCAGGAATCATCCATAGATCAGAGAACCAACTATTGATCACATGTTCCCCATCAAAAAAAAAAGACACAGGGAATAGGAAGTGTTTCTGACTTAGACTATGCACATATTTATTTCCATTCATTTCTTCAAACATTTGAGGACTATCTTCTCTAATTTTCAAATAACCCATGGTTAACAGCAAGGCAGAATCTTTGTCATCTTAAATGTATAGAATCCTGGCTTTTGGTTTTGTTTTTTTTTGTTTTCTTACTCTGTAAAAATACCATGAAAGTATATTCTTATAAGACTTATTCCAATATCATAGAACCAATCAATAGGTGGTAAATGCTAAAGGAAAAACAAAACAAAAATGTACTACATAATAATAATTGCTCATTTTTTCAGTTAATCAATGTACATAGGTTTTAATGATACTGTTTGCTAGACAGGAATTTTCCATTTTTCTCAACATTTGGAAACTTGTGCCACTCTTTTATCGGCTATGAAATCCATAAAATATACTACCCACCTAGTACAGTTTAAGAAAGACAAATGTGCTATATGAGCGGCCATATTTTGTGGTGTTGAAGACCGCGTTCTTTGAAACCACTTTCACGTGGATTCAAATTCTGGCCCCACCACTTACTACTTGGGGGCCTGGACCTGTTCCTTTATCCAAACCTCTAAATTTTAAGACGGGAACAATAATACCTACCTCATAAGGTAGGAGGATTAAACGAAATGTGTGTAAGAAAAGAATACATAAAGCAAAATAAAACATGAAATTCATGTAATAAAATTACGTATTATACAAAATGCATGTAAAAACTAGTGTCTGAGAAGACTAGTATAAGGTAGGTATTCTTTTAATCCAAGAGACCCTTAACATTTCTGGGACTGGGCAAGAGGGTTAAAAATTAAGACATAAATGTAGAAGCAGCAGATTCATGCAAAGTAGACTACCTGAGATTCGGAGTCTAATCTACACTGGCCCATCCTCAACCTTCTTTTTCTCTTTTTTAGTCTTTCTCTCTTCTCTACGTCAATAAAAACCAAACTCTCCTAGAATTTGATGTAATTAAATCTATTGATGTTAAGGTGCTAATTAAAGAGTGTAACTCCTCAGGTGGTAGTCTCATCCCTAAAGAGTAGCTTGCTAACCTTCAGTTAGACCCTCTAATTAGAGAACCCCTTGTGTCCTGTCTCCCCATGAGTACAACACAAGAACTCAGCCCTATTACGTTAGATTCAATCATTCACTATCTATACTCTCTTCCCCATTTTGCAATTGTCTGTTCACTTCAGCTCAGTAAAAATAACAGAACAGAGTACATTGGCACAGAGAAATATGACAACCAAACCCAAAATATAGAAGGAGGTCTTGTGCACATTAAGTTGTGCACATGTTTTCCATAATATTCATAAAGTCATTCAAACTAGGACTGAATGAAGTGTACTTTGAGTCTCTTCATCTGCAAACTGAGCTAAAGATGCTGAGAAGGTAATAACACCCTTGAGACTGAATGGAATTGCCTCGAGTTGTATATCAGAGGCTAATGTGCTTGGCCTTCTGCTAGCAGGAGGCTCTGGTGAGAACCACAGAATATAAATGAAGCAATGACAGTTCTGCTAGCTCTTTGTGTTTGGGACCAAGAAATTTAGGGAAACCATCAAGAACACTCTACTGAGCTTCAGCCAGAACACATTTCCTTAATTCTGTCTTAAAACTATTTTGCTGATATTGTATTTTAATATTATAAGTTTCTACAGCAACGACATTAAGATTTTCTTTGGAATCCCCGGAAAATAAGTAGGTTTTCAACAATACGTTGCAGCAAATCAATTTGAAACCCATTTTCTAGACTAGCTGGGTGCTCGATATCTATCTATGTCCGTCTTTTTATATTTCTCTGGAGTCTTTCTCAAAACTCAATGTCAAGAATCAGAGTGTGGTAGCAATAGTGTCTGGAGGGAGGCAATTTTGATTCTAAGTGGTGTAAATGAAAACTCGAAGCTTCCCAGTCCTGTCTCCTTTTGGAACAGTGTGTGCATGGCTTGCCTAAACCAAAAGATCCTTGTAAGATGGCAATAGCCAGGTCAAGTAGGATCCAGGTAGATAAGTGGTGAGTAATTGGTCACAGGCTTTGCTAGGGTGGTGGGAATCTGGGGAGAACTTGAATTCAGGTTTAAAAGTTTAGGCTTTTCCTGCTTAGGAAAGGCCAATGGAGGCAAAGTGTAGTATGCAGAGAGTTATTGAAGGAAACGACCTAGATACAGTGTGCAGGGGAGAGATGCAAGACAGAAGGAATTAGTGGATCAGGGACAAAGTGAGGTTGCAGACCTGGGTGACGACAACGTGGCTAGGTGGGGAGTCAACTCGTAGCCTTTGACTAACAACCACGTGCATCACCAGCCTGAGTTTACATGGTTGGCTTTTTTCATAGAGTCTCTCCTGCCCCCAAACCCAGCTCTTTGTTGACAGGGACAGTTCATTTATTAATTTATAAATGGAATTCTATTTTTAAGACGTATTTCCTCTTTAACTGTCCTCAGTGGAACCAGAGGACTCTATACTGAAAAACGAGGAGATAATGCACCAAGCCTCTCATAACCCACAAACACCTTTGCTGGTGGATGCTCCTGGAAGCATCATGACTCTTGTCATCTAGACACCTGCTTGTTTATTAGACATTTCACAAACTGACCTAATACCTATTTCATAGAGTATGAAAATGGCATTTATCTCAAGATAACCACACAGCCAGTTCTGATTCATTGTGAAACTGTCTCAGTTGAGGAGAAAGAAGCAGGTTATTAACAGGTCAGAAATCTGGGCAGCACAGCCCCCACCTCATTGCTTTAAAATGGCATCACCCAAAACAAGTTCCAGTCTCTTCGTGGACACCTTCTTTTCCGGGCTACAACTAGAGGTGACTTAATGAGATGCAAGCAACACTCCCAGTCCCTGTCACAGTTTTAAGGAAACTACCTGACAGATCCTCATTCATTCATCCCACAGATGATTATTGAAAGAAACTAAGGTGCATCCCATACCAGCTCTATGCCAGTTGCTGTGCATTTAACCCTCATCACAATCATGCAAGATTAGTATTTTATCTCCATTTTACAGAAGAACAAACTGAGGCTTTAAGAGGGCAAGTAAATTTCCAAAGGCCACACAGCTAATAAAATCATGAAGATAGAATTCTAACCCAGGTCTGATTGATTTCAGACCCTTTTCTCCTACCTGTGCAACATGAAGCTTGTGTGGCTCTGGTAAAGATTGCTAAAAAGGGTGACTGCTGTCCCATGGTAGGTAGCAGATGAATTATGGTACTGTGCTTTCATGGAACAAATCAGTATCATGCCAAGTATCATAATATTAGATGCTAAAAATACAATAGGAACACTAGATGAACTTTACCGTTAAGAGCATACAGACAAGTAAACAGGAAGTTACAGAGAAGGGATGTGACAGGGTTAAGTACTGATGTGTAAGGGGGTGGGGGAGTGGCAGCAGGTAAGACTTCTTGGAGGAAGCAGATTAAGGAATTAACTGAAAACAGTAATATCTAGCCTAGAACATTTGGTGAAGGGCCTGGAGAGCAAAAGAAGAAGATGATGATGACACACCTGACGCTGAAAAGGAACAGATACTATTATGTACGGAAGAATAAGAAAGATTCAGATAAGTGATATAGAGAGATAAAGACTGTTGTTTGGTGGTGACAAGCATGAAGGAAAACTGTGGTCTGGGGCAATGAGGATGCTTGCTCATAGGACGGTAATTAGTAAGGATTAAAGCTGGAGGGACAGAGAAAGACCAGTGTTGAGGGCCATGAATACCAGACAGGAATTAGGCTTCGAGAGTAAGGCATTGGAGGTTGTACATATTAGAATTAGTGAATGGTGAATCAATATGTTGTAGATAGCTTTGTTGGACGGATTGGGCAGAGCAGAAGGTGACAAGGCTGACACAGGCAGTACTAGTGCCCTGCAGAGCCACATGGGACCAAAAGGAACCATCAGCATGACGAATCTGAACTCTGGTTAACTTATTTATTTTTTCATAATAATTTTTGCATTAATTTTGATTTTTACAAGTATTGCATTCAGATATTGTTTGAATGAGTCATGTTAGGATCATGGGTGTAGAGGCGAAGAGGAAGCAAGAAATATAAGCTATGTTCCCAAGACGGAATCAATATGATTTTATGAAGCTAGAAGACAAAGAAAAGGGGATTGAATCCAAGATAATGCTCAGATTACTTGCTTTTATAATAGTGAAAATGGTGAGTTTAGTTACATAAGTAAGAAGTTTAACTTTTTGGGTTACATTTAGATGGAGTAATGGCAGAGCACCTTGGTGAGGGGTCCGTAAAGTGGCTGCATGCATTAGAAGACAGGCAAGGGTCAAGTTAGACCTAGGTAGCATAAAGGATCCAGTTAGAATACACAGTGAAGGAAAATGACAGTTAAAATGAAAAGAGAAAGGATCACAAACAGGTCTACAATGTTGCCTACAACTGGGAGGAGCAATGGGGGACAGGAGGACAGCAAAGGAGGACCAGGTAGAGACATAGGAAGAAAACCAAGGACTTGTACAGTGTCATGGAAGCCAAGGGCAGCTTCAGAGCCAGAGGCAGTTGGCACATGGCCGTGAGGAAAAGGATAGGAGCCAGGCAGCCTTGGAGCGGTTGGGTCCCCTGGGCATCTCAGGAAAACACGCGCTTTCGCCCGGCTCTGTCACACCCAGTGCTGAGTCTCCTAGGCTATCACAGGACACAGGCCCACAGCCTAGACACTTCCTGTCTCTGATCCTGGAAATGAATGAAATGAAGCCCTGAAAGTCTGGAAACCAGGACAGTGGACACAGGCTTCGCCCTACACTGGTCTAAAGGTGAGCCAGCGCTCATGGCCACCATCACAGCTGACTACCTCCACATAAAATCTCGTGTATTCCTTACCTCGCCCAGTGCCACTTCTCAGTGCTTCAGAGTCAGGAACCTCGAGCTTCCCTTCTCCACACACGTTGCTCTCTCTTTGTGACAACTCGTCACCTTTCCCCACCCCAACCCTGCCAAACCTCACAGCCATGGCAATTCTCACAGTCTTCCTTCTCTTTGTTCCCCCAAAATCCCCCCAAATTGGAAAAGAGAGAATAGGGTAATACTTTTACACTAACTTGCAAACAGAGTCTACCTGTCCATGAGTATGTATGATCTATTCTTCAAGTTTGTTTCTCTCTTTAGCCAAATAGCCTAAATGTCCAGGGGTTGGCTTCTTAACTCCATCCTTACTATTCTTCTGTATGTGTTACTCATGCACAAACTCTGTGGGAACAATTTGTCTTCTCTTTGATCGACTTCAGAATCCTAGGGTTTAGCCTTGGTGCAAGGCCATAAATATACAAGACACAATAAATATTTCTAGAAGCTGCTTCTTATAAAATACACGTACACCCAATGGCAAAGCTGCGTTAACACTGGATGGATGGCACAGGGATTTACTATCTACAGGGATAAACTGTATTACTCTAGGAATGTCACAGATATTCATATGCTCTGTAAGACAGACGATTGGACATCAGGAAGCCTGGATTCAAGTCCTGCTCTGCCCCTAAGTTGCTGTGTAACCTCCAGCCTGTCTCTTAACCTCTTTAAGTTTTTGCTTCCTGAGGACGTTGGCTCCAATGATCTCCAAGTTCCTTTCCAACTTCAAGTCTCCTTTTTGCTGACCCACCCACATTCTTTCTCCTGACCTTGTGACTGACAACCTTCATTTGCTAAAGAACCACCTCAGTGCGGAGAAGCCTATGGAGCTAAAAGTTGTCATAGTCATAATGTGGGTTCATGGCATATCTGTCCCCTTAAAATGTATGAAGGCCTTGGTTTCGTTTGTCTTCATTCTTCCCTAAAACCATGTTCAAACTATTTTGATCCCACATTCCCCATTCTTCAGTAGACAAAGTGAAGCTTAAGAAGTAACTGGCTACTGAAGTGTTGTAGGGGCTCTTGCATAGTAGGTGCTCAATAAACAGTTATACACTAAGTGGGAAATTTCCCAGCTTAAAACCTCTTACTCCATAACACGCAGTTGCCCCTCCACACTGGGCTGGATAACTCTGCAGACTTCTAATCAAGTCTGAGCTTCCTCATTCTCAGAAGATGCTAGACAATCTAGCGTCTCCTTTCAAGGATTGTTCAACGTAT
This sequence comes from Rhinolophus sinicus, assembly GCF_057876585.1. NCBI lineage: Eukaryota > Metazoa > Chordata > Mammalia > Chiroptera > Rhinolophidae > Rhinolophus > Rhinolophus sinicus. Next base: position 12,143,491 of record NC_142509.1, on the reverse strand, counting down.
CACGGAGATGCTCTGTGGGCATTGCTGAGGAGACCTTTAGGGGAGAGCATGTCTGGTTCTCAGATGGACAGTGGGTGCATCTGCTTCAGGAGGGAACACTTGTCCTGCTCCCTCGAGAGGCACAAGGGAAGGAGCCAAAACAGAAATGCTTCTTAGCTCGGTGCTCAGCCTACATTAGGATGAAGGCTGAGTACTCCCAGCAAGGGAGGGGGCGGTATGGGTGGGGCAGCCACCAGGAGAGGCAGGAACAGACAAAATAGGAAACTCTCAAAGGGCAATTTAATTTTAGACTCAAGGCCAGGAAATGCTTTTTAAAACAATAAGAGTGATGGGCTTGGGCCTTGGTGAAAGGGCAGACTTGACATACCGCAGGTTTCTGAGAGAGGAAAAGAAAATCTGAAGCACAGAGAGAGGGCTATAGAGATGGGAATATCAAATTCTGCTCTTAAATGGAAAGCTGTGCTTGGCTTCTATAGGGACCATAGCTGAGTTGACCCCAACAGGCCTCCCGGCCCTGGGGCAGCATACCCAGTTAGTGGTAGTGTGACCAACACTGCAGCTCCTCTTGTCAGCCTGAAACCACCATCCCCTCCTCTTGTGGCAGGCACTAGTGAAGGCTGGCTAATGCTCAGGGCTGGGCAATGCAAAGGGCCTCTGAACCTCAGACCCTCCTGGGAGCTTGGACTTGACACTCTCTTGCCAAGAGATCTTGGGTGAGGTAGTGGAATTTGTCAGCGTCTATTCCCTTAGCACGGAGCCTTCAGACTCCCAGTGTTTCCCCCAGGGGTGACAGCATCAGACAGAGATCCCATAGTGCAGGAGATGGAAGGAGAGCCTGACTCTGAGCCTCATTATGGGACGAGGGTGGGAAAGCTACAAGATTGGACAGCAATTTCAAAATGGAGTTAGTTTTCTTTTCCTAAATCAGGGATGACAAACTCACCATAAATAAGGCATGTAGATGTGTGAATGAAAGTCTGTTCTAAGTTATTGTGTATCACCACATATCTGAAAAATGTTAAGATGAATTCAATAGTAAGTAGTGTCGTATCGCAGGAGTCCAAATCTGGACCACATTTCACCTTTTGCCCGCTTTGTAAACTCAGGCAATTTACTTAACCTCTAAGACCTTAATTTCCTGATATTGGGAGATGGTCGCCAGGTTGTAGTCTGGCTCTGCAATTCTCTAGATTGTGCCAAGTGCACCCAGTATCCTAGAAAACCCCTGCTTTCTAAGATGCTAGAAAAATATATGTTATCCCTCATTTTTCCTTCCAATTTTCTATCATTAAGAGTTATGGCTATAAATAGTCTCCCTAAACATTATGTTCCAGCAGTCTCCCCAAGGGTAAAACCATCACCATTCGAAGCAATGCAAAAAAAAAGTTGCTTTTTCAGTTTCCATTTACAATCCAAATATCTTTTTGTGCATTCCCATTTCTCTTATCCTCAATTCCTTGTTCATTGCTCTTCAGGATTCCCAGAGAGAAAGAAAGGGTGTCGATGCTACTCTTCAGTGACAAGCACAAGCCCTTCCCAAGTTGTGTGGGGACAGCACAGACTCCTCTGTGACCATTCAAAGGCTGGAATCCTGAGACATGTGAAGTGTCCGAACAGCCCTGGGTAAGAAGCGAATTGCTTCCCAAGGAGGCCCAATTAAACTGCAATTACTCAAGATAAGAGAACCAGGTCTGTTTACACAGTGGGGTTGTAAACCAACAGCCCTTTACAAGAGAACTTTGATCTAGTGGCAAGGGAGCTGTTTCTAGTGCAGGGGAGTGATGAAGCAAGGAGATTTCTCAATAAGAATGTCTCCGTCATCATTCCCCCAGTAGCCCCATATTGTTCTGGTAGCACCTTGTATGGACAATAAGTGGAATCGTCTCCACTCCTCCCTCCCTGTGTCCACCTAAGACAATCACAAAGTCCTGAGAAAAGACGGTGAACGTAAGGGAAAGGGAAGTAACTGAAGTCACCTTTGTAGCAGGCAGTGGACAAGCATTTTCTCATTTAGCCATCACAATGACCTCAGGTCTGCCTGTTTTACAGACAAAGACACTGAGGTTCAGAGAGGTGACGTAATTTGCCCAAGGCCATATGGCTAAGGAATAACACACCAGTTTAAGCCAGGTCTTTCTGACTCCAAAGCCCCAGTGCTTTCCATGATAATTGGCCAGGCTGAATTCCACAGCTGCCTCGCCCAGGACGTAAAGCTCTGTCGACTGCCTGGCACAAAAGAAGCAAGAACAAGGTAGGTCCTTCTTTTACCTCACCCGGATGCCATAAGGTGGAAAGAGAATTATGTGTCCATCAATCCATCCATCCATCAATCAATCAACGATGGAAGGAAGAAAGAAAATGACCAAAAGATCACGTCAGATCAGGACATGATTGGAAGACCCACAGTCAGTCTCGAAAGCCTCAGTAAGAGGGATCTGTGTCTGAGGGCAGGGGTTTGGAGCTCCCTTTTGCACCACGCTTAGCTGAACCCCGTGGCCAGGATAGTCTCCTCTGCCCACTGGAGGTTCAGAAGACCAGCCAGTCCCTCAAGTTCCACTGGAACAGCACATGAAGGACAAAGGCCAATGCCTAAAACCTGCCAGTGGCTGTCAGCCTCCCTTTTGCCCCCTCCAGGCTGGCATCCAGAATGTACTCAGGCATTTTTTCCATCCCCTATTCATTCAGTGATCATATGTCTGAAATAGCCCTGGGTTCATGTCATGTTACTCTGTGCAATCAAAGCAATTAAGTGTCTAATAAATATGATCTCATTTATATAACTTGAAAATCATTCAGATAATAAATTCGCAAGTCAAAAAACGTCTTTTGTTGGGCAGTGTCTGAAACTCTTGTTTTCATTCAAAAAACAGAGTCACTGTATTTATAAGAGAAGAATATTTGATCTAGAAAGAATGACTAGTTTTCAATACAATTACCCCACTTCAACCCACAGGGGATGTTTCCTAAGACCAGAGTCTCATGCTAAGAAATTCTGGCATTTTGGAATATTCATTTTCAGTCTTGGGGATTACTGCCTTCCCTCTGTCTGACACTCTGGGGAGTCACTGTCCCCACATCTTGCTGTAACCCCAAGGGCTGGAGTTCTGAGGTAGTGAGTAGGCAGTGCGGTTCCTTCCCTCTGACCAGTTCAAGGTACTTCCTAAAGTTTGCTTAGCCTGGGGGTCACTAATCCCTGAGGATCTCCTCCCCACGTCCTCTTTGCTGTGAGGTAGCCAAGGACAGGGACATGTTTGGTCAAAACCAGGGGCGGACCATCCCTCCCATTCCTGTCCTCCCCCAACTTTGCTGGCTCAGTGGCATGAAGGAGAGGATGACGCATGAGAGGACAAGGGACCAGCAGTGTGAGGGACTTCCAGGGCTCTCTGTCTACAGGCTTGCTGAGGTAGCATAACAGGAAAAAGCACTTCCTCCTCTTGGATGAAAGGGTCCCGGACATGCAACCCATATAAGTACCTGAACATGTCACCCCCTCCCACACAATGGCCAGACAACTTCCAAATGTGTTATTTCTCTACCTCCCCGGCTGTGACATCACCTCAGTCATTGTAATCTCCTGAAGGGCTACCCTTACAAGAGGGAAAACATGTGTCCTGTTTTGACAAGCTGACCCTGAGACAGATCATGTGAATTCTATGTGAAATGGCTGTTACCTGACAGTGGCATCAATGTAACAACTGTCCCTGAGCCTATTTTAAGCATTCTTCTGGTGCAGCAAATGAACAAAGAATGCTAATGCTACCTCATGTATAAGTAGAGAATCTGAGAGTTAGTAATCTTCAAGGACTAGGAAATATTCCTATCCTGATTTAGAAGACTGTTTCTTGGACAAGTCACGTAGTATGCTCAGCAGTGCTTCCCATAACATGAATATATTCTCAAGTGTTTTTTTTCTTTTTTAAGATTTCACTTTCTAACGCAATAATTACAAGTACCCAAGACTCCTTTTGACCAATCTGTACACAGCGTACCATTCTGCCTTCAAACCTGGTCTGTGGCTATTCTAAGGCCAGGGCTTCTCAATCTTGGCATTTGGGACTGGATAATTCTTTGTTGTGGGGGACTGTGCTGTGTATTATGGGATGTTTAGCTACATCCCTGGCCCCTCCCCTCTAGAAGCCACTAGTATATCCATCCCCTAAGTTTTGACAACCAAAAATATCATTAAATATCCATCCATAAGCCTGGGGGCAAAATTAATGCAGCTGAAAACCCACTACCCTTATGGTTTTCCTTTCACCCTTAAACTTGTCATACCTGGAGCATAGTTTCTTTTTTTGGTAGCCCAATCTAACTAGATCAGAGACCAGGGCAGGAGGCAGGAGAACTTATATTATTACCATTGGTTGTGCTCTAGACAGAGAGGCTCCCGCAGGACTGAGCATACTCAGCACCGGGGGCTTTGACTTCCTTGTCTGGGAAAGTTCCTGAAGCTGCCCTCACTCTTCCACCAAATCTCAGACTGGGATTGAACATGTGCAATTTACTAGTTTCTCTAATGCCAAGGTCCCCAGGTTATAGCCTGTAGACAATTGCCAAACCTTTGACTATTTATTATAGCCCAGTCTAAAGTTGAAGGTTATCTGTAGGAGCTGGTTTATTGAACTTGAGTTTGTACTAATAAATGTTATTCACTTATTTATTTTTATTAGAGAGAGCATATGTGAAGAAGTTAAAGGACTTGTCTGCTTGCTCTGAGTTCTAAAAGGTTGCCTAACTAATTCCAGTGATGGAGAAACTCAGGCCTAGAAAGAAGTTATGAGTGAAAGTGCTAAAACAACAACTTAGTTCTCTTACACAACCTTCTGGTTTTACCCAAGCAACTTTGAAATTTGTAGTGAAAAGGATCCCACATGTTGGTAATGCTTTTCAGATATGGCGATTGGGGATGGGAGTAAATGGGTTCTTTGTTTTGAAACCAGTGGAATCATTCAAACTGCATTAAAAATATGCAGTGTATTCAGTTGAGGTGGGGGGTGGAGGGGTCTTTAGTTAAAAATATGCACTTTGAGTATTTGGTTTTTGAATCTCATATAATTTCCAGATACCTTGTCTAGGATAATTTAATATTATGCTTGCAACTTGTATACTTACAATACTTTTTTTTTATTTCAGTATCTAAAATAAACACAAATGTGTGTGGCATTGCTTTTTTTGACAGCTTATTAATACTGTTTAATTTGATTACAAGGCTGGTAAAGAGAATGAACATAGGATGGCTTTTTAATCTACTTTTCCAAGTCAATGACACCTTTTGCCCTGAAATCACCATATCCTTATTTATTTTAACAAATCTCTACAATATCATCTTGAAGAAAAAGTTAGTGTTCAATGAACAAATGAAGCAGAAATAGACTCATAAATATAGGGAACAAACTGATGGTTGCCAGAGGGAAGGAGGATTGGGGTCCTGGGTGAAAAAGATAAAGGGATTAAGAAATACAAATTAGTAGCTTCAAAACAGTCATGGGTGTAAAGACCAGCATAGAGAATATTGTCAACAATGGGTACTCGACTAATCAGGGGGGATCACTGCATAAATTATATAAAGTCTAACCACTATGCTGTACTCCTGAAATTAATATAACTGAATTATATTAATAAATGAAATTAACTGTAATGGAATGAATGAATAAATAAATAAGTAAGCAAATTCAGTGTAATTTGGGCTCTCCTTGGACAACAACCTCTATGTGGGAAGCAGGAGGAGCCACTCCCTGGCAATTTCTCCAGCCCCTTTTGTGACTTTATTTGAAGCCAAAAATATGTTAAATTATGCCAAGAACAGGTCTAAGGTAGATCAACATGTGAAAAATCTTTGCCAAATGAACTGAGCAGCAAAAAAAAATCACCCAGTTTTATCCATTAATCATGTTCGAGACATATTCTCTGAAACACAAACACTAAAAAATCTTTCTCAGCCCATCCATCAGTCTTGGATTTTTACTTTATAGGCTGATAAAAGGACAGATAATTTCACAAATTAACTCCTCCAAAAGCGATTCAAAGCCGATTCCAACTTCGGAGCTGGACCCCTGGCTCCTCTGTCTAGCAGAGGTCAGGATGCAGGAAGCAAGGGGAGGAGAGAGAAGGCAGGGTGGGCAAGGGGAGGGCTAGAAAGGGACCCCACTTACCACGACTGGAGGCCGCGCCGCCGAATAAGGAGCCGGACTGCTCACTGCAGAATTCACAAAGTAGCTCATCTTGCTTTCAGCACCTGTATGGGAGAAAGGGTTCACTGAGCCACTGGATGCACCGACGGGTGACTAGAAACCACAGGAGGGTTTGAATCTTAGAACCATAGAACCTACCTCTATGTGTTACAGGGAAGAAAAGCAAAACTCAGAAAGATAAAGTGACTGACCCTGGCACCGAGAGAGCGGGGCAGACCCCAGACAGAGCCAGTCTCCTGTGGGCAGTGTAGCGTATAAAGTGGATAGCCTATGTGTGCTGCAGGCAATAAACAGTGGGACTGTACCAAAAAACAAACAACAACAACCACCAAAAAAACACCCTTTTGTAGGGTTTCCGGACAGGGCCTAAGTAGTGTGTGCCTTTTTTAGTAACATCCTTATCCATCTAGCACCCTCCCTCCACCCAACCAGGTCTGGCGCATAACTGGACTCAGTACACAGTTGCGGCGTAAATTAATTGATAAAGGCATAAACAAAGAAAGGATTGGAGAGAAGGATGGAAAAGCTCTACAGAAGAGACACATAAACCAGGACCCCAAGACACAGAGAAACAGAGAGAAGCCCTGGAAAACGGATTGAACATTATTCATCTTGAAAACAAGAAGAAGGGCTGTTAAATAACTCTTGTTGAGAGCTATTATCTACATTGAAAGTCTGGATGACAAGAACCCTTGAGGAATGTAGTGAATGAAGAAGGGATTTTTTCCAGCTAGCTGTGGGTCATCAGGAAAATCATTTATATATCAAGCACTTCTGTTGATCTAAATGCTTTCGAAAGTGCATCAGTTCACACTCTTTCATAAATTCAATATTATACACTTTTTTAAAATGTCTTTCCTACATAATTTAGAAGATTAAATTCCTAGGCATATCATTCAGAGGCCAAATTCCTATTGTTAGGAAGTGATGTTTCAGCTTCAATTTGACTGTTTCCAGTTTGTATTTGTCTGTCCCTTTCCTTTATTCTTGTTAACATTTAAACCCTGGCACATTTCAAGAAAAATAAAGAGCGCTATGTGTCTTGTACTCGATTTGCAATTTGGGTTCACCATGTCGATACACCATGACAGCCGATGAACATATCTTGTTACACATAAAAATGTATTCAAATGATAGAGTTAAACAATCTCAGCAACATAAAATTATACTGACTAAGGGCTCCAATCAAAGAGCCAGTAGTATCATGTGGTGGAGAGACGTAAGCTAAAAACCTTGATGGACATAACTTAGCCCAGAACTGTGCTTATTGTTTTCAACTAAAACTTTACCCTTTTATGATGTCTCTCTTCCCCAAAATAGAATTTTCTCCCAAAAGCCGCCAAAGTAACCTTAACTAAAAAATTATAAGTAAAGATAGCTAGGCTATGTTAATCAAGATTTTGTGCTCTAGTTTTTCAGGGAATTGATCTCCACTGCAGCAAAACGGCCCCCAGGGAGAACTCCCCAGTGGTAAAGCTGAGGAGTAGAAAATGGTGCAGTTCTTCTAGTCCAAGGACATCGTTAACATCTGTACCAGTGGTCACCCATTCAGTGTTTGTTCCTAACAATAGTGAGCAGCTACCATGTATCAGATGTTGCGCTGGGCACTGAGCATGAAATAAAAATGAGATGCACACAGCCCAGGTCAACGTGGACTCGTCCTCGCCAATTCTCGTGAGGATAGTCTCCGTGAGCTCCACGTCCCCTTCTACCAAAGCATTCCTTATTTTTAATCTCAAAATCGAGTTTTAAAGTCCTAATGAATCATCATCGAGCCATACACCCCCACTTCAATGTTTCTCATCTACTCATGAATGAGATTTAAAAGTTAACAACATGGATCGTGTCCTAGTGAGGAAGGCTTAACCCTGATCAGGGAAAAGTTAGTCATCCCTCCAGGGCCCTGCAGGGTCATCCGTACCTTTGGAAAATGTGCAGAGATGGAGGAGTGTGGCTTCTTACAAGCCACTCAGCCCCCTGGTTTCCTCCTCCAAAGCCGCATGGATCCCTTGAATCATCACAGCTCCATTTATTCAAGGAGCACAGTGATGGCTTCCTTTGTTAGGAACTTGTTTATTCATTCAGTAAATAAATACTGTGTGTCTGCTTCGTGCCAGGCACTGTTCTGAGCCCTGGAGATGCACCAGTAAACAAAGAGCCCTGACCTCGTGGACCTTGCATTCGATCAGACTCAGGATAAAACTGAGAAGGACAGTCTCTAGCTTCAGGTCCTGGAGAAGACAGACTCACATATAAATATAATATAATATGATGGGTAGTTTACCAACAACATGGGGGAAATAGCAGTCAGTTCTGTGGGTGTGGGGAAGAGGGCTCACGGAAGACTGTCCAGTGTAAGGTGTGACCAGATGGCCCTAGGAACCATTCCTAGACTCCCACAGGCAGCCAAAGACCTTTACCATTCTGAATTCCTGTTTTAGTTATATATGTGCAAGAGTCAGGACTTTTGGAATTGGCAACCTTGTGCTGAAGCCCAGCTCAAAGGCTCCAAGACTTTTGGCCTGAGAGCTGGACTTCCTCTACACAGCCACACTCCATGCAGCTTGGAAAAAGGGTCCATGTAAATATGTTTTCTCTTTCCAATTGACAGTGAGAGAGGAAACCTGTGGCCCCACATATGGCACATTCTGTGCCGGGCTGTTTTCTTGAAGCTGTGTGCTACATGAAGGACACTTCCCTTGGGGAAAAGCCCTTCACCCAGGGAGGAAGCTGAAAAGAGGGAGTTGCCAGGGCTCTCATCTCAGGAAATAACTCTGGGACAGAAATGGATTACTGCTTTATTATTTTTTGGAGAAAGAAAAAAAGAACCCACCCTTTTCCCACTTGTAGACTGTGACACAGAACAGCTGCTGTAGACGCAAACCCTTTCAGAAAAAGCAAAAGGAGTGTTTGGGTGATTTTTTTTTTTTTTCTTTTGGACTCCTTAGCCAAAGAGAATTCCCTCCCACATGACAGCTATTTGAACATCAGCTGGACCAACTTTTTTTTGTCTTGGCACTGTAAACGTTTATTACCTAAACACAAAACAACTGTGTGATTTAAGATTTACTCCCCAGCCCAAAAGCATCCATAGGTTTGTCTCAATGTAGAAATGATTTGAACACTTGGTAACAAGAGTCAGGAAGAGCTGAGGTTCGTGTTTCTTGCATGGGACCAACAAAGCCCAAGCAGCAGAATAAAGGTATCTGAAGTGACTGCCTGCCATGGCCTCCAGGATCTGGGCGCCTGCCTCAGCCCACCCCTCACCACACACCAGTACAAAACTTCGCTCCTGTAACATGAAACTCTCTGTGCCTTTAAGCACCCAGTGCTATTTCTCACTTCCCTGCCCTTCTCACAGGACCTCTTCAAATAGAAATGACAATCTACCCTGCTGCTCTTCAGGGCTAAACCCTTCTCCACAAGCCTTTAGGCTCATCTCAGAAGTTTTCGCTGCCAGGAATCCTTCGTGAAGCACCCCTCACTCCTGCCAGGGCCACCTGCTCCATCTCTGTGTTCCCCACATGTATTTCAATCATTGTGGCTAACATACTGTTTTATAAACATCTGTTTCTAAATGCCTCTCCCATTCCAACTGAGCTATGTGAAGGTGGGCACCATGTCTTTTTCATCTTTGTATCTCCAGAATTTAAGACAGACTGTGGAGCACAATAAAATTCTTTTTTTTTTTTTTAATGAATGAATGAATGAATGAATTGGCCTCAAAAGATGAAACATGTAAGAGGTGGATCAGATGTAAATAACATTTGATTTTCAAATTGGAGAATCTGACTAGATGGTAGGTCTGGATGAAGATCCACTTGAAATAAAAGGTTTGCTTTATGAGCTGTTTCTAAGTGAAAACTGCTTCCCTTTATTCCCTGCCTATTTAATGCTACTTATCAAAGGCTTTGCCGCAACCCCCGTATAAATAGCAGTGCCCTACTCCCCACCCCTGACACTTAGCTGTTGTTTTATTGTCTCCCCCACTCCTACTCCATTAGAATTTAAGCCCCTCCAGGGCAAGGAGTTAGTCTATTTCTTCACCCTGTATCTTTAGAGCCCACCAGTGTTGGTAGGTTGGTGACACACAAATAATTGTTGAACGTAGGAGGGTACGTTATAAAACCTTGTACATGCCCATTCACTCACTTCACTCCCCTTTTTCAGAGGAGCACAGAAACTTGCAAAGCTCTTAACTGGACCAACCGAGGCCTGACCGCAGGTTTTCAGCCACCTTCTCCTGTACTTCTCTACCCTAACCATCCTGGATTTGGGGGATAAAAACGGGCAATCTGTGCAGAGGACAAAAAAGGTTAACAGTTTACTTTATGTGGTTGTCTCACGTTCAATAAAGCACTTCGAACTAATTTTCTGTGGGACTCTAGAGAGAACTCTATTCTTCATAAAGCATGCAACTGACAGCTTCTAGAACTTTCCCTCCTCTGAGGGCCAGGATCTGCAGGCTGACACTTCTTCACCTAGGTCTTTCCAGGGGCAGTTTGCGTGACGCCCAGAATGAAGAGAGGATGGGAGCTGGGAGGCTCAGGCCAAGGCAGAAGAGCAGGAAATCCCAAGAGAGGAGGCCTTGATGGAGGCCGCCTCCAGCTCACATCAGCTCTGCCCTGCTTGGTTACCTTTCCGAATGATAACTGTGACACCAGTTAAGGGTTCTTCATTTTGGATTATGTGCAATTCAAGGAAAGACTATGCCTTTAGGTAAATAACTCAGTAAACTATATTTTTTTCTTTTGAAAATAATTGTTTTTGCCAAAATAATATCTATTCATTGAAAAATTACAATAAAAATACAGAAAATTCTAAAATGAATGCTAAAATCACTATCCTCTAGAGATAATTCTACTGATATTTTGTTCAGCATTCTTCTAGGTATTTTTTAATTCATCTATACAGATATAGATATAACATATACACATATGACCATAATTTTACCTTCAGTTTTATTCTGTACTTGCTGCTTTGCAATCTGATTTTCTTCATTGATGCTTAACACAATGCTGTGGACATTTTTCTATATCAATCAATATAGCTCTACCTCCCAGAGTATGGCTGTCGAGTATTGTGCATATGTAGTGTTCCTTTCTTAATGAGCCTCTTATTGTGAAATTAATTTGTCCCCAATTCCTTGTCATTAAGAAAGTTCCTAAAATACGTTCTAGTCTCATTAAATGCCTAAAAGTGGTACTGTTGGGACAAAGAATGTGTATATTCAATATCTGAATACATATTGACACACTGTCTTCCATAACAGAGAAGCCAAAGTTACACTGCCACCAAAAGGCAGTTGTGTTTTAAATTGGATGTTAGCTTCATAGGTCAGGAATTATGGCTACAATGTATCCTGGGTATGAGGATCCTACATGGGGAATACAAAGTGAGATACAGCTGACAAAAAATGTAGATAATGCAGGTTTTTTTCCTCTTTGAAATCTATGCAAAATTTAAATAGATTTGCAATTAATATTTCTCCTAATATCAACAAGTTAGGATTCCCATCAATTTATACAAAAAGGATATCCTTTTGGCCTGGAATACAGGTGAAAAAGAAGTTCGCTTTCAAAACGACTATTTAAAGGAAACCTTCTCCAAAAGCCAGCACCTTTGCCAAGCTAAAGACAGTGTTGCCACCCGTGTTATCAAAGCAACACCTTTCATGTGTAATGGATAGTTTTAACTTCATGTTTCCAAATAAATGCCTTATAAATCTGTTTTTAAAAACTCAAGACTAGAATGGAAAAACCAGTTCAAAATGATCCTACCCTGTTTCTAACAAGACACTGAGTTGCCTTTCAGAGACAGCAGACTAAAATCGCAAGTTAAGCAGCCAAAGCAGCTGCACAGAAGAACTTTGACCTTCAGCTACACCCAGAACCAAAGTATTGTGCCCCAGTCGTTGGAACCAGGACATGACCAGAACTTGAAAACCGGAACCCTTTCAGAAGCAAAGGAGGACCCAATGCAGAAACTCCTTACCATAAATGGTCAAGTTCCAAAGCTCTCCAACTAAAACTTGCCCCCACAATGCTTCGGCATACTAATTCCCTGTAACCCTTTTAAACACACTACCCTCGCCATTATAAGCCATTGAGGAGTTCGGGTTTTCAAGCTATAGCTTGCCATTCTCCTTGCAGAGTGCCCTGCAATAAAGCGACCCTAATTCCTCCACTGCAATTCTCAGTGTTCACTGTTTGGCTCAGCTGTGCTCCAGGTGGAGGAACTCTCTTCCTGTTCGGTTACAAGACTGAGTATCAGCTCTTTCAGAAAGCTTTCCCTGAACCTCCTAGGCAGTTAGTTAGATGGACATCCTTGATCCTCCTCCCTGGTATTTATTCTCACAGTGTACCTACTAAAGTTCATTGTACTTCCTGTATTTGTGTCTGTTTCTGCTCCTGAAAGTTGCTTGAGAGTAGGGACTACCTTTTCAGACGGCACACAGTAGACATGCAACACTATGTGAAATAAAAGTTAGGATGTGCAAGAGTTATGTCTCACTGCCTGAGTATATCCAAGAGAGTGAAGATATCTATGGTGCCCCCACCCCCCGCCAAAAAAAATGTTATCTGTGATGATGTGTGTCCATATGCTACCTGAAGTTAGGCTTCTTTAATGTTAACTACACGCAGGGTATTTTTTCTCTAAGCTAATGGATTTAGCTGATTGAAGAGTCTGTCTATTGTTTGCCTTCATTTTCTTCCTAATTCTCATCCATGTTTTTCAAATCATTTTAGTAGATCTCTCCCCTGATCTGGAAGTGTAACAAAAGCTACCAAGTCCAATTCTCCAAAAACTCACATTTAAGCATTTAGATCAAAATAGCATCAAATTTAGATGGCTGAACATTCCTCAATCCCCCAAGGAAACTTTGTGGCTACAATAACCAGAAAAGAAAAATGGTTAGAGGACTTGAAGATGTTGTCTCTGTCTCACTCCTAAACCTGGAAGAAGCTCAATTTCTCGACTGAGTATCCCCCTATTACAGTAGTAAACATTCTTTTTTATTTTAATTAGCCAGCACTGACCAATAAAGGCGATCTTCTCATTTACGTGCTATTGGCTTCTGTATCTTAAACTAAATTCACTCTGTCACTAAGTTCACAAAGCAGCAACTCACAATACAGGGAACCTCAGTCTTGTTTCTCCCCAACACCACTGGTAATTCATCCCCCACCCTTACATGAATCGAGACCTGAAAATGACTCATATCCATCTCCTGTTTCTCTAAACAACTCCCATCTCCTAATTAAGCATAATACTTTCAAGTTCTGTATGAATTGACACAGCTCAACTGATCTTTCTTAGAATACTAAAAATGGACTTGTGTGATTATAATATTAGAAGGGTATATTGTTTAATATCTCCTGGAAAAGAAAGAGGACATAAAATGGTTTTAGTCTGTTGTACCATTATAGTTAGGAAATAAAGATTGTCTCATAGACTGCTTTATGTTTCCTCCTCATGGAAACAAACCCCTCACCATCACACTGCTGGAATGGTGCTGTTTCTCATAAGCATCAAGGCAATACCTTCCAACCTGCCTGCTCGTATATGCCCAGGAAGGTAACAAGCACAATGTCAATCTTAGTCTCTGAAAGTTTTCAGAAATGAACACTCCTTATTCTAGTGTGGGAAAGCGCTCTACTTCTAAAGGGAATATTCAGTAAACTATTTACAGTAAAAGTGGCTTTGTCTTCAAATGCCATTCCCCAAATCCTATATTTAACCCTGAAATTCAACAAATGATCACCGTTGGGCCTTCAGATGTAGTCCAGTGCCACGCAACAGTAGGTGCTCCACAAATAACTGAATAAATAAAGTAGGATGATTTTTAGTAAGAAACTAGAAACAAAAAAGAGTAAGCTGGAAGAAAAATGTGAAGTGCTCGTACTTTATAACGGCGGGTGTAGCAGAGGTCATGGCATATGAGATTCTTGGCCAAATCAAACCCAAAGAAGGGCTGCAGCACTAAAGATGCGACTCTAACCCAATGACTCTGGCCCGAGGAATCCCTAAAGAGCCTAAAATTTTAAATTACTTTTCAACTCACAGCGTGTGGAGCATGTCAGATATAATCTAGAATTTAGATATGGCTCAGGCTGTTAAGAAACTCTCAAGAAAACTGAGAGTCACCATAAACATAGATATGGAGAGAACAATGAAAGGGTATGAGAGAGTTTGAATAACGCCCTCTTAAAATTGAACTAAAGGACACCAGCTGCTTCAGATCTCTCAAATCCAGCAGACAACTTCTTGGACTATGTCTGATTGTGATTTCCATGGTGGAGTTTCATTTGTTTCATTGCCCAAATTGTAAGGTTCAAATTTCTCAGTAGTATAATGTTAGTTTGCTGGCATTCTTATACAAAGAGGGATTTTGCAAATTCCATGAACTGTGGCGTTGGAAACAATTCATTAAATCTGCCCATTTTTCAATTGAATAAATTGAACCCAGAGAGGTGAAGTATTTAGCAGAGTGATAAAGAGCTCTGGAGTTAAACAGATTATGGGTTACCTAGAGCTCCTTACTGCATGTATGGGTCGTGGGCACATTTCTTAACCTCACAAAATCTTAGTTGCCTTGACTGTAAAATGGAGATTGTAATACCAACCCTTTCAGGATTATTGAGAAGGGTTATGTAAAATAAAAGTGCTTAGCAGAGTGCATTACAGATGATAAAATGGTCGATAAATAATGGTTATTATTATTGCTATTTTATCACAGTGCCTGAGATTAGTAAGCATTCATGAATTAATAGTAATAGTGGTTGTATTATTATTATTATGCCCCAAGGTAGCAGAGGTTATTTATTCAGGTAATTGAGCTAGAACCCAGGTGGTCTAAATCCCTTCTCTCTTTTTCTAAAGCACTGGTATTTAAATCATCATAAAAAGCATTCCCTTTCATAACCATAGAGAGAGGAGCATTAGTCAAGAATTTCACAGGAGAAAAGAGGCGCAATTTCTGTTGAATGGTAGTGTTTGTATCATTGTTATGCATAAAACCAAGAAGTAAGCATTCTTTTTACAGTGGGGAACAAACCACTGAAAGATTGCATAGCACAAATGGGGAAATATTGCAGCTTCCTGAGTTAAACCAACATCTTTTTGATATAAATGCCAATCTTTTGTGGAGTAACACTTTAGTAACTAGATAGAAATATAAGGAAGTAGCAAGCTGCTAGGAAAAATATCGCAAAAGTTTTTGTTTGTTTGTTTGTTTTGCTTTTTCTTTACAGCAGTGCTTCCCCAGCTGATATGCATAAGACTTACCTGGGAAGCCTGTTAACAATGCAGAAGAGCCCGATTCAGCAGGTCTGAGGTCCTCCCAGACAGTCTACATTTCTAACAAGATCCCACATGATGTTTACTGATGCTGCGGGTCAAAGAACTCACTTTGAGGAGCAAGGCAGTAGCTGGACAAACTTGGTTCAACTCATGTGTAATTATAACAAGGCAAGTGTTTAGGTGGCAGAGTCCACTGAGGAACAGACAAGAAGACAACTGTGCCATAGGCTGAGCAAAAGTTTGATTTTTATCTGAGCTGCAATCCAAACCCAGCCACAGAGAATGTGCAGCTCAGGATCTGTCCGTGCCTCTCAAGCCAAATGTCAGATGATGGCCACATCTGACAAAACTTCTTGCCTTTCCTAAGAAGCTGTGGTTTTAGTTATTTCGCCTCTAATGTCATGAAACCAGCCTCACTGTCATCCTCCATCAACAGAAATCCTTTTGGATTAAGGATCACCTGAGGCACCAAAAGGTGACTGAGAGCAATTTGCATTATATTTGTCATAATTTTAAAGTATTTAAATCTTTTGGAAATTCTTTGTATTATGTTTTGCAACTTTTTGTGCATCTGAATTATTTCAAAATGAAAAGTTAAAAAAAAATTTTTGAATATGAAAAGACTAAAATCCTGGGGTTTTCTACTTTTCCACATCTCTTGAAAATTTATAGATTTTATTTCCCCCAGTGAGAATATTTTCTTGACATCAGCACTAAAAGTTTGCTGCTTGACTTTCATCCTAATAAATAGTATCTAAACTAATCCTTTTTAAGTGCTTAACACAGCACCAGCACTTGGTCAACTGAAATATCAAATCTACCCTCTTCTTTGAGAATCAAAATTGATCACAAACAGCTTTCCGTTACTGCTCTGGACACCACTTTTTTCCATCAGAACCCTCAAAGCACTCATAGACTGTATCACTTTGCATAACAATTACATTATCTTTTATTTTTAACCTGTTTTCAGGTAAAACTTTGCCTCCTAAAATAAATTATGTTAATTTAAAAAATGGAGTTTGTGTATTGCTGCTTCTGTACCCATCACAGCACCCAACACAAGGCTGGGCACAGAATAGAAATTAAATTCATATTTGTCACAAGAGATTGAGGAAGAGACTAGACCTTGTAGCCTTTCTTCAGTATGTTTCTAACAGTGAAGAATTAATACAGATTCCCCTTTGGAAAATAAACTTGATCCACTGTACTCTCACAGATAAAAGCAAACCCTAGGTCTACGTGGAAAAATTCAGCCTAAACTTGTGCAAGTGTCCCAAAGCTACTCAAGTTCCTGGGAGACATCACCCCAGACGCAAGCCCTGGACTCACATTCCTTCAGTTCTAATCAGGTCTCCCCCAAAAGTTGGTCCTCATCTGTTAAATGGGGATGACAAGATGCCCACCTCAAAGACTTCATTGTAGGTTAAATGACTGGTCCGTCCGTGCAAAACACCGAGCACAGGCCCTGCAATGGACCAAGTGCCCAGTGAACAGGAGGGATTGTTATCCTGCCTCACTCAGGTGAAGTGGAGGAAACCAGGTATTATATGCGGATAATCATCCAGATTTAAAAAATGAGCTCCCTAAAGTTACATTTTCAGTAGAGCAGGGACAGGGGAAATGAAAAGGCAAAAAAAAATGAGTCGTCTTCATATCTAAGTGTCTCCAAGATTAAAGACTCACAAAATTTGCCTCCAATGGCATTAAATTGCTGCATAGTGTACCACATTTATTTTGCTCAAATACTAAATACTTTTTAATTTATATAAAAGGGAGAGAGAGAAAGAGAGAAAGAGAGAGAGAGAGAGGAAAGGATGGAGGGAAGGGAGGTCGGATGCCCAGGTTCTGGGATGTAATCCCTTCCCTTTGCTGTTTGATGCAGAAATGAGAATTTTGAATGGTAACGAGGAAAGGAGCGTTGCTGTGGCAAACAGATCTGTTCACCAGTAAATAAAACCATGAGGTACAGCAGAACTTGAATGATCAGTAAGAAATTCGGCTGCACCTACACTGAGGCTCCATGTACAGTCGGGAGAGAAACATCCGAGTTAATTATATTTACTTCTGTTCTCTCCTCTGTATGACATAGGTGGGGCACAAGTCATAACTTACAATTTAGAGATGAAGAAAAAAGGCATAGTCACGTTAAATAACTTGTTCTCAGTTACAAAGCCAACCTCTAATAGGACCCAAGTGCACATCCACTTTCCTGACTCCAAAGCCAGGGCTGGTGCCAGTTCTTATCTTACTCACCTTTGAATGCCATTATACTCAGAGGCAAGCAATTGGCCCAGGTTCATGCCCTCCACCAATTCTCCAAGGTCATAGATACCAGATATTGAGGGATTACCTCCTGCTCCCCACCCTCCCCCAGGGCTCTACTCTAGGACCTCCTGGCACCTCTACCAACAAGCACCTCGGTGCGAGGGGCCTGTAGGACAAAGATGCCCCCTCTGTAATCAGACTCTCACTTCCTACATCCTTGGCTGCAGAACCAGGACGGAAGAGTCTGCGTGGCTGCCTCCCCTGTTTGTTTTTTCACTACTGAGTTGGCAAGGATGGAAGTTGTTGATTTACAATTAGAAGCAGCATGCTTCTTCAAATATTAATATTAATAACTACAATGCTGAACACATGAAAAGGTCTTTTCATCTTCAAAGCACTTTGCAGACATTAACTCATTAGCTCTCCCTTCCCTCCGTTCGGAAACAACAGGTAAGAATCTCCCTAGCACTAGTGGTCACCCAGCAACCCTCCAGGCATATGTAGCAAAAGGTTTTTCTCTTTAGATAAAAAGGAGGTGATGCAATCCAGAACCACAACTGATGAAAGAGACAAAGTGTCAGTCATTTTACAAATCAAATGGAGCTGCCAGAGTTATCATTTTAGAATCTGTATTTTCTGTTACTTAACAAATATCTATCTTTTCAGTTGCACAGTAGTGGTATGAAGTAGGAAGAAAAATGGCCTTGAGATTAAAAAAAAATTCAAAACTTACGCAAAAGATAATAAGAAAAACCTATCAATTACATGCCTTGATCTCAGTAACCCAGCATCTTTTCCAATAGTTCACCCACATAAAATGCTACTTTAAAAGGGGGTAGCAGAGACGTTTTAACAGTAGATGAGAAGCCACAGACAAAGTGGAATTGCCAAATAAAATCACGGAATATGGGGAATGGCCATCTACACACACCCCTTGCTCTTCAATGGCAGAGTCCCTCAAGTCCAGCTCTGCCGTGGAGGGGACAAATGTCCCCCTGACTCAGAGACCCCCTTCTCAGCTGCAGTCCGAAGGACAGGGAGAACCTTAGAGAAAGGTGAGTCACAAGTCAGGAAAAAACACCAAAAAGGCTAATTTGGCTTGTTATATTCAAACCTGTAGCAATTTCTCCTCCATAAAAGCAACTCATTAAGCTGCTAAGAAAGAAAAGAAAAAGGAGGTAAAACAATAGGCTCGCTAGGAGTGAAAGACCAAAAAAAAAAAAATCAAAAGAAATGACTACATTTAACTTTAGTTCTTTGGAAGTGTTCCAATACGCGAAAAAAATTCAGAGTTTCTGACAACTAATCTGTGAGTATCAAAAACGTGCATGATTTTGCTTTTATAAAGCAGGGAAAAGAGTGAAACACCCTTGATTCACACTATTCAAACAAGATTAGGAAGTATTTTTGAAAATCATTATACAGAATTGAATGGAAAATACAGAAAAACGTGAAAAGAGAAAGAGAAAATCCGCCTGTATCCTGAAAGTCCTCATCAATTTACCATTTCGTTACACAGAATTTAAAGGAGAAAAAAAAAAGGAAAAAAGGAAAATGAACTGCAAAGTTTTAGGCAGAAACTCACACTTCACTTACTACTTTGCTGGAGAGACTGGGTGAAGAAACAGTCCTGAGTGAGCTTCCCTCAACGACTGTGGTCTCCTTCCAACTACCTGCGGGAATCCTAGGCTCGATGGCTAAAGGATGCAAAGACCATAATGTTTCTAATAGAGCTGCCTCCTTAAATTGGGGGAGGTGTGGTCAAGCCCGGGAAAGCTGGGAAAAAGGCAGGGTTGCGCTAGCCCCGGACAGCACAGAGGCAACCACTAGAGCAAGTTTTTCGGTCTAGGTGGTAAAGCAAATAATGTTACTGGCTGAGATAGCACCAAATCACACCTTATTTTCCATCCTTCAAATTATCCTTCCATTAAATATAACTCAGCCTTGGGGAGTAATTGGGAGGCAGACGAACAAAAGGGAACTGGCTCAATGAGATAACACCGGCTTTCAGCCTTTGCAGATGCGTTAGGTTTACTCTCTACTGAATATGTGAATATTCACGTTTCACATGTCTTGATTCTCAATGGCGCTCCATTTAACCTAGGCAACGGGTTAGGCGAGGGAGGGACTGGGGAATAATCCCGTCAGGAAGGGCTGTCAGAAGAAAGGGTGTCTACTACCACCCAGTCACATGCTCAGGCTTCTTGTTTATCTCTAGTAACCTGATGTGAAATGTGATATTTTTTAAGGAAAAGAAAATGATTCTATGGAAGAGAGTTGATGGAGTAGGGAGCTGTGATTTCTGAAAAGTGTAGCCCAAATCCGCTCGTCATGTAAACCTGCTTTTAGGTGATCTCTAAAATAGATTAGCTTTAGGGCCCTGAGTCATAGTCCATGGTGCAGGAATGAAATGGTGGAAATAGTCATATATTCCCAATTCAGAGAAAAACTGAACAATGTGAAAATCTTGCGTCTGTCCTAGGTGAAAGTATAGCATCTTTTATTCACATAGTCAGAACTGTGGTAAGAATGTTGCAGTGGACTATCATTTCAATGAATAGGGCTGTTTCCTTACAGAAATGTTTGTCACTATGGCTGCTTAACTTAACACTTTTATCCTGAAAGATTCCTTTTTCTTTGAGTAATAGAAGGGATTTACAATTTGTCATGGTTGGCTCCTTTCCCTTTCTAATGAAGACATAATGCTTAATGTTCAAAGTCTATGAAAATCTAATAAATGTCATTCAGAGCAACATCATCATTATCCTTCATTGTATAAAGCTGGCAAAGCAGTTAAAATGGTATTGTAATTAAAACAAGATTTTACTGCTCATCCTTTGCCTTTGCAGATTAACATGGCTTAATTTAAAAGAAAGGAAGAGATAGTGCTATTGGTTCAGTTTAGATTAATAAATATCTATGCGAAGCACTGTGCTAGGCACTAGGAATGTAACAAGTTCACACTATGGTGGGAACATAAGTCAACCATCCCAATAAAGTGCGCTTGATACGAGGTATGACAATGACGTTAACAAACTCATCCTAGAAAAAGGGCTACCTACCTCATTGCTGAATATCACTACAGTCATCTTTGAAGTACTCCCCTTGGGGAACTATGCACAGATGCCAGCACCTAGTCCACCCTTCAAAACAATTTTGGAACTCTTTCTGGAATGGCCATCAGAGCTGTCGTTGTATTGCCCTTGATGCCCTGAATGTCATCAAAATGTCTTCCTTTCAATATTTCCTTTATCTTCGGGTAAAGAAAGAAGTCATTGGGGGCCAGATCCGGTGAGTAGGGAGGGTGTTCCAATACAGTTAGTTGTTTACTGGCTAAAAATTCCCCCACAGACAGTGCCGTGTGAGCTGGTGCATTGTCGTGATGCAAGAGCCATGAATTGTTGGAGAAAAGTTCAGGTCATCTGACTTTTCCACACAGCCTTTTCAGCACTTCCAAACAGTAAACTTAGTTAACTGTTTGTCTAGTTGGTACAAATTCATAATGAATAACCCCTCTGATATATTAAAAAAAAAAAAAGGTAAGCAACATCGGTGCAACAAGTTCGTGAAATTAATTGTTAAGCCTCGGATGAGAGAAGTTTATGAATCGAGCTACAGAATACTTGGCCCATCCCCTATACCTCACTTGGTTCCATTTAAAGAGTCCAGGTCGGGGGGTGGCCGGTTAGCCTAATTGGTTAGAGCGTGGTGCTGGTAGCACCAAGGTTGCCGTTTCAATCCTCACGTGGGCCACTGTGAGCTCCGCCCTCCTTAAAAAGAATAAAACAAAACAAAACAAAAAAATACTGGTATTTCCCAAAGAAAATACTCTTAAAGAGCCCAGGTCAATTAAACTAATCACAACTAATTATAACTGTATTATTCACTATGTTTGCAAGGGAGTTGAACAAAATAGAGAGAAAACTTGGGATTCTTGCCCTATGAGGGTGTACAGTGTGATTATTGAGGAGCTCTGGCATCTGGAGTTGTCTACACAAAGTTCATATACACAGCAACCATTTAGGACCTTAACTCTGTCCTCTACCACTACCTATCATAGTATGAAAAAGCCTAAGCTAGAAATCTGAATGGTACACAATAAACCACCCCTGGCATAAGTTGCTTTGCGAATGCCCAAAAAAGCAGCAAGTTTTGTTTTAAACAATATCTTCAAAAATATAGCATTAGATGGGTATCTACATGTAAAAGAATGAAGTCAGAACTTAACTTTACACCACATACAAAAATCAACTCAAAATTGATCAACGACCTAAAATGTTAGAGGTAAAAATCATAAAATTCATAAAAGAAAACATAGGAGGAAACTTCATGACATTAGATTTGGCAATGATTTATTGGATATAACACCAAAATCATGGGCAACAAAAGAAAAAGTAGATAAGTTGGGTTTCATCAAAATTAAAAACTTTTGGGCAGCCGGATGGCTCAGTTGGTTAGAACGTGAGCTCCTAACAACAAGGTTGCCGGTTCAATTCCCACATGGGATGGTGGGCTGCACCCTGTGCAACTAAGATTGAAAACAGCAACTGGACTTGGAGCTGAGCTGCACCCTTCACAACTAGATTGAAGGACAACGACTTGACTTGGAGCTGATGGGCCCTGGAGAAACACACTGTTCCCCAATATTCCCAATAAAAAATTAAAATTAAAAACTTTTGTACATCAAAGGACCCAAGAAAGTGAAAAGGCAACCCAAAGAATGGGAGAAAATATTTGCAAATCATATGTCTGATAAGAGGTTAATATTCAGAATATATAAAGAACTCTGACAACTCAACAACAACAAGAGCAACAACAAAAAACTCGAATAATCCGATTTAAAACATGGAAAAAGAACATGAGTAGACATTTCTCCAAAGATATACAAATGGCCAACAAGCACATAAAAAGATAGTCAACATCTCTAATCATTAGGGGAATACAAATCAAAAATACAATGAGATACTACTTCACATCTATTAGGATGGATGCTAAACAAAAAACAGAAAATAACAAGTGTTGGTGAGGATGTAGAGAAGTTGGAACCCTTCCACATTACTGGAAAAATGTAAAATGATGCAACCACTATGGAAAACAGTATGGCAGGTCTTCATAAAATTAATCATAGAATTAAGATATGATCAAACAATTCCACTTCTAGGTATATAGCCAAAAGAATCGAAAGCAGAGACTGGAACAGATATTTATATGCCAATGTTTATAGCAGCATTTTTCGCAGTGGCCAAAAGGTAGAAACAACTCAAATGTTCACTGACAGATGAACGGATAAACAAAATGTTTATGTTCCAAACAATGGAATATTATTCCACTTTAAAAAGAAATGAAATTCTGATACATGCTACAACATGAATGAACCTTGAGAATAGCATACTGAATGAAATAATCCAGATACAAAAGGACAAATGTTGTATGATTCCATTTATGTGAGTACCTAAAATAGTCAAATTTTAGAGCAGAGCATACAGAGTAGAGATCACCAGGGTCTGGGGTGATGGGGGAATGCGGAATTAGTGTCGAATGGGAACAGTGTTTCCGTTTGGGATGATGAAAAAGTTATGGAGGTGGATACCACTAAATTGTACAGTTAAAAACGGTGTAAATGGTAAATTTTAAGTTATGTATATTTTACACAACAACAAAAAATGTCCTGAAGAAAAAACTGTATAGCATTAGGGTTAAGTAGACCGTCCACAGAAGGAATGCTTTCTTATTGACATGGATGGTCCAGGGCAAAGAGAAAGGATCTTCCAAAAAAAAGAGGGTATGAACTCATAGGAAGGATCGCAGGAAACTCCCTCCACTACACACACTCCCTTGGTCTCTCAAGGTGGGGATAAAAGTAGCAGCCCAACTTCACAAGTTTCTTGAAATTACTGTACAATTGAATGATTGTGTAAACAGTAAACTGAAAAGGCAATACTAACAGTTCTTTTCCATGCTCTGCAATATTGAATTCTATAGGAAAGGGCCTCAGTTGAAATGACTACATATTATAAGATTCTTGAGAAAAAAATTAAAATCCAGTGACCTAGGAGGCATGTACAAGGTGGGGCAATTAAGTTCACGAACTCATCCTAGAACTAGTTCTACATACCTTATTGCTGAATATCACTACAGTCACCTTTGAAGTACTCTCCTTTGGGAAGCTATGCACTGATGCCAGCACCTAGTCCACCTTTCAAAGCAATTTTGGAACTCTTTTTCTGGAACGACCATCAGAGTTGTCGTATTTTCCTCGATGTCCTGAATGGCATCACAGTGTCTTCCTTTCAATATTTCCTTTATCTTTGGGTAAAGAAAGAAGTCACTGGGGGCCAGATCAGGTGAGTAGTGAGGGTGTCCCAATACAGTTCTTTGTTTACTGTCAAAAACTCCCTCACAGACAGTGCTGTGTGAGCTGGTGCATTGTCGTGACGGAAGAGCCATGAGTTGTTGGTGAAAAGTTCAGGTCATCTAACTGTTTCACGCAGCCTTTTCAGCACTTCCAAATAGTGAACTTGGTTAACTGTTTGTCCAGCTGGCACAAATTCATAATGAATAATCCCTCTGATGTCAGAAAAGGTTAGCAACATTGTTGCAACAAGTTTATGAACTTAATTGTCAGGCCTCCTATACCTTTGGGCCCCCATGTAAAAGAGATATGTTGAAAGAGTTGTTTGTTCCTCTGAAAGAGTATCTCCATAGCCCAGTGAGGAATGGTAGTTTCAGTACAGTTTAGACACATTTGGAATAGGGGCTGAGTTAATTTCTAGAATAATTACCACCAAGCTATTTGCTATTCTTACTGTGAGTAAATCATTTTCCTTTTCTCAGCATAACAAGCTACATTGCTAGTATCTCCTAAGAGGAAAAATGGGGAAGATGAATTCCCAGAATCTTAGCTCAAGAGTCCCTGTGCCTACCCCTTCCATCATCAACCTTCTCTCATTTCCACTCCAACCCCCAAAATTCAGGAATTGCCTTCACAGAGACCTACGAGG
The DNA here is from genome assembly GCF_057876585.1 of Rhinolophus sinicus. Taxonomy (NCBI): domain Eukaryota; kingdom Metazoa; phylum Chordata; class Mammalia; order Chiroptera; family Rhinolophidae; genus Rhinolophus; species Rhinolophus sinicus. The sequence continues at coordinate 12,118,731 of NC_142509.1, read as the reverse complement.
TGTGATCAAACAATACAGTGAATGTTCAAATAAAAAAAAACATTTATTACAATAAAAAACACTTTGCCATTAATCCCCCTCAAAATAATCCCCTTCGCTTCGAACACACTTATCCCATCATTCTTGCCACTTTCTGAAGCAGTTCTGGAAGTCCTCTTTCGTGAGTGTCTTTAATTGCGCTGTCATGGCTGCATCGATGTCCTGAATGAATTCAAAACGTTTACCTTTCATGGTTATTTTGACTTTGGGGAAGAGCCAGAAATCGCACGGTGCCAGATCGGGTAAATAATGTGGATGAGGAAACACCGTAATGTTTTTATTTGACAGAAATTGCCTTACCAGAAGCAAAGTGGGACATGGAGCTTTTCTGTTGTGATCAAACAATACGGTGACTGCTGCTGCCGCGTGCCATCCAATGGAAAGGCAGGGATCTTCAATATGGGAAGCAGTGTGTCAAACCTTAGTAACAGTGTGTGACAAGTTTCAACTTGTTCTGTGCAGTCAGTTGGGTGTGAGCTATGGTTAAGAGAAGGTGTGTCTTAAAGTGTGCTGTAAATCACCCTCCATTATGACAATGCTTCGTGTCACACATTGCTTCTGGTAGATGACAACTTCTGTCAAATAAAAACATTATGATGTGTCCTCATTCACCTTATTCACCGGATCTGGCACCATGCGACTTCGGGCTCTTCTCCAAATTCAAAATGACCATGAAAAGGTAAACGTTTTGAATCTGTTGAAGACATCCAGGTGGCCACGACAGCGCAACTAAAGACACTCACATAAGGGGACTTCCAAAACTGCTTCAGAAAGTGGCAAGAATGATGGGATAAATGTGTTCAAAGCGAGGAGGAGTATTTTGAGAGGGATTAATGGCAATGTGTCTTTTACTGTAATAAATTTTTTTAAAAATTTAAACATTCACCATATTGTTTGATCACACCTCGTATAATGAGTTTTTAAACCACTGTCATACACAGCAAGAGTTAAGTTTGTACTGAACAATGATGTTAAATTTAATGAGAAACAAAACAAAATATTAGCTACGTATTACAGTTCTCATATTCTCTCTTGTTTCTGATGCTTCAGAAGACTCCATACATGCAGGAAAACAGTATCTAAACAAATTATCAAAACTGAATGGGGGTAAAATCCAGATACTGTTACAAGTGCAGTCGTCACCAAATGTCGAAGGGGCCCCAGAAGATAAGATGAAAGGAAAGCGAGGAGGAAAGAACCTTTGTCTATTCATGCTCCAGCTCTGGAACTTCTTATCCTGTGCTTTGTAATGAATCTATCTCCTTTCCATGATCAAAAGCCAAGCCTTTGTCTTGAGCCACAGATGAATCAGCAGTGGCACACGTATGTGTGTGTGCACATCTGGCACCCAGGCGCTGGTCCTTCTGTGTGCCAGAGAGCCTATGGAGATGCTGGAGTTCTTGGCATAGTCCTCCCAGGAGCCCACGGTGTGTTGGTCCATTATCATTTGCACCAACTTTCTGTTGTTTCCTCCCTCTCTGCAGTATAAAATGCACTGGAGGTAGGGTCCCAGATGGACATCCTGCAAAGTAGCTTAGACAGGCTTTGTAGAGATACTTCTCCACCCTGGTTCTCTTGGACCTGCTGAACATCCTTTAGATTCCATAAATTCAAAGCATTCCAACAGCGCGGACGACTGTGGGATTACAGCTCACTGAAAACCTCTCTCTAACCACCACCTTCTTTGACTCCATTTCGTCCCCTGTATTTTTGTCCCTATACCCACCTCATTTCCTCCTTCCTCAAAATACTGTTATATTGTTTCTGTCAATCTAATTCCTATTAAATCTCAATTTTTAATTACAACATTAATATTTGGTTGTAGCATATTCAAACAATACAGAAGAGTCTGAATTAAAAAGAGAAATTGCCACCCCTGCCCCCCTTTCACCCAATCTCACACCAAAGTTTGATATGCAGCCCTTCAGTTTTTTCCTATGCCTTTATCGTTGGGTTGTGTTATATGTATTGGTCTCTGGGTCTTATTGTCCGGTGTTCGACTGTACACTTACTGGTGCTGTCCTTCCATATCAGCCCCCGTCCCAACAACCTCATTCTTTTCAGCAACCAAGCCGTGATCCTCCATCCTATCTCATAAATTCCAGCTCAACTCATTTTTCTTCTGTATCTCCTCAAACACCCCAGTCTTCTTTTCCTGCACTTTTCCATGTAGCCGTCTTCTTGTTCATATATATTCACAATGTGCAGTTTAAGTTTCATTTCTCCTTCCCATGTCTTTCCTGCCTTATCTCCCCTCTGTGCTTTTCATGTGACCAATAGTCACAGAAAGTCCTCCCCAGCATACTCCCTTGAACATAATGCACATTAATATGGTCTGGATGAGTAGAAAGTTAGGGCTTGACTGGTAAAAATATAGTACATACAGTATGACACCATTTCTTGGAAATCTAAAAGCATAAATCATCCAATTAGTCAGTGGTCATTTCTGGTGGTAGGGGAGATGTTTTTTGTCTTATTCTTGTTATGTTTGTGTTTTGTGACTTTCATACAGTGTTATATTCCATCTGTAATAAGAAAAAAGGCAAATTTTATTTTTAAATATGTCATTTTTATTGGCCTGCTTGAGATTACAGTAGAGCACAGACTCTGAGGTTAAACTGCCCAGTTTGAATCCCAGCCCTGCTTCTTTCTGTGTTACCATGGATATTTTATTTAAGATTTCGGATCTTTAGTTTGTGAGATGAGGCAATAATACTAAACACCTCAGGGATAACTGTGAGGATTAAAGAGTAGTGAGTGGTGAGTATTTAATTCATTGTGTTTGGACTCAATAATATTAATCCTTGTCATCAATGGCAGGGCCAGGGCTGGGTCCAAGGCTTCTACTTCGCAACCCAGTGTCATCTCACCACACTGCATGAATCCTCAGAAGAGGAGAACCCAGAGGCTGATCCGCCCCCCTGACTGGAGGGTTGGTTTGCTGATCAGGAGAGAAGAGACTGACGCAGCACCCAATAATGGAATTAGGACATGCTTGCTGAGAGAAGGGGCCCTGCTGAGTTTGGAGAAGAACGCCTGCCGCTGTGTTTCAGTGGTTCACACCAAGTAACGTGGACCAGGTTAATTTTTCCTTTTGAAACAGTTCACTGCTCATAGATTGAGTCCAGCCGTAGAGCCAGGGCCTCCTCCCCAAGGCTATGACAGGACCAACGCTTTGACATCCCCCACGCACGTTCTCTCATCCCGATTCAGAAGACAACTCACTTTCATTGGAGGGACACTGAGACCACTAATGTATTTCCTGGTCTATTCTGGACAAAGGGGTCCTACACTCCCCCTTCTTCATGGGAGGCTGTCGGGACTTCTGGGAGACAGTCTGAACTCTGCTTTCTCCAAGGAGCTCAAGAAGTCGCCACCTCAGCTCCAACTGTATTCTCTCTCTCTGCCTCCGATATCTCTCTACCTGTGCCCTAGGCCTGGACTAACCTGGAAACACCTGCTCAGACAAGATATGCTTCTCAGGGCAGGATGAACATGACTCACAACTCTAGAAGCCATGAGTTTGTGAGCAGTGCAGAATCTTCAGGGAGTCTGCAATCTCATCACCTTTCAGGGAAGTAACCAGAATCAGAGAGAGAGATTAATCTCTTATTTAAGGGAAAGCTGATAAATACATTTGCCACATCGCTTCAAACTAAATGGTTACCTACCTATCTATAGGTAAGATCCATATTGAGCACCTAAGAGAGACCAAAGATCTGTTTGGAGCTGGGGTAACCGGTACTAAAGAAGTGAAATTCAAATTAATTGAACTGTTGACTGAACAATGCTTCCACAGTCACACCAAATGTCTGGGGTCTCAGTGGATAGCTCAGTCTGCAGTAGACCAAGGAGAGGGAAGAGTGATCCAGTGGACCATGAAAGATCATCGTGGGTTTTGCTGTTTCAAAATATGCTTAGGTCCAGAAGTCCACTAACATAGTCAGCTGCAGTCGTGGATACAGTGAGAGGTTTATAGAAAGCCACATTTATCAGTCGTTAATGTACTCATTATTTTGGCCCGGTGCTGATCAGTGATTAGAAGTAGATTTGGGTTTGTTTGGGGTTTTTTTTTTTTAGCCTTTTTAGAACACCGTTTCAACAAATGCCAGGTTGGCTGCTAACATCTTTATCCTGGATACTTCCCTTTCTTCCTCAACATAGCCAAAAACTATCTCTGAACTCAGGGACCAGGAAGACAATCTAAGAAGATCCAGATGTCTCAGACATTTATGTGTATCTGGTTTCTACCTGAAGCCTAACTCCACAGGGAGGCTTTCTCTGACCACCCTCATCTCCCTTCTCTCACTAGATTATGTCTTCTCATTATATGTTTTACTACTGTACTACTTTCTCTTTTCTATGAAGAATTATATTGCAATTTTTGTGCCATGTCTGTCTCTTTTGTTTATTGTAAATTATGAGAGGAAAAAAAAAAAGGATTAGCCTTGTTTACCATCATTTCTACAACTTTAATTGTGCCTGGAACCTAAAGTAAAGGCTAAATAAATATCTGACAGATGGTTGAAAAACTGAATGGATGGATGGATGGTTGGATGGATAGGTGTGGATGGATGGGTAGATGATGGACAGATAGATAGTTGGATGAATGAAGAGATGAAAAGATGGATATTAAAATGTTGGCTACATACTAATTTACCTGTAATTCCTTAACTTTGGTTCTTTGATCCTTAATCCTTCTCCCATTGATGGTGCTATTGTTACATATGATACCAAATTCTGGCATCCAATTCTGTCCCTAGAGCACACATCACACAACTGTTTTAGCATGAATTTTTCCCAATTGACACAAAAATAAACCTGTCAAGAGAATAATTTATTTTTTAAATTATTAGCACAAAGTGAAGAACTGACAATTAACCAAAAAATTCAGGCAGTATAAACAGACAGAATGAGTCATCACTTCACACCAGATTTCTTTTTGCCTGTTATCTGGGTAATTCAGTCTAAATCTGTGTGTTTTTCCATTACCGTTTGAGTAGTTGCCTCAATACATCCCTCATCTTATTTTTTCTTAAGGTAAAATAAAAAGTAAAATAGAAGCAATTGACTTGTGATTTCTGGCCTTATACTAGACTTTTGGGTTTTATTTCTCTCCTAGTTTGTTTTCCTGGAGTTTCAGATCTGAAAGACCCCTGAAATATGTTATTCTTTCCTCTCAATGCTATTGGCCACAAAAAAACCCTTCCTAGTGGATGGGTGTGTAGAAATGACATCCCAGTAGTGATTTGGAGCGGGATGAGCATGGAGTGTGAAAGAAACACTTTGGTTGTGCAACCCAATATCTTAACTCCCTAATAAGCATATAAATCAGTTACTAACAGAACCATTTTTTTTTTAAGCCTGCTAAAGAAATCACATAAGCTTGAACTCAACCTTTGCACCAACCAGACAGCATCTGGAATAACCAAAGATGCTGACCTTGCTCCAAGGGAGAGGCTTGTGACCAAAGAAAACCTGGCTCATTATCTAATGAAATTGAACTCCTAATTAGGGCTGTCTCTTGCAATTTGCATCATAGCTCATCCCTGGCCAAAGCACACATGATACAATCCAGCACGTTTTATCTTATTTTGGTGGCATTTCAAAAATGAGTTTTTGGAAATTCTGGGTGTTTGGATAATAGATATTTCTAAAGAGGGCCAAAAGAAACAAAAAGAGTCATAGTGAAAACAGCAGCAGTGCTGTTCCTTGCTAGGCGTAGGGCAAAATCTTCTGATGGGTCAGAGGAACAGGAGTGCTGGTACGTGTCCAGATTCTTGAGAAGGTCAGCTCTCAAGGTGGTCAAAATTCAAGGAAGCTTAGAGTGAAAAATTTATACTGAAATTATGCTCTCCCTCTAAAATCACTATCCACAATTGCAATTCAAGGATTTTAATCTTGAATCCCAGATTAACTCTGCCATTTATCTCTTTTCCAAATAATCATTACTCTTTTTAATTGAAAAGTAATACATTTATTGTTTAAATTTTGGGAAATATGGAAGGAGTAAAAACAGGAGATTAAATTCATCTATAATCCGCCATGCAGAGACAGCCAGAGATAACATTTCAATGGATAGTTTCTTTCCAGTCTTTTATGTAGATAGGTATTTTTTATTTTATTTAAAATAAAATAGGTTATACCACAAATGACATACCTATTTTGTCTTATAAATCTTAATCTCCTTTTAATCCATTAAATGGTTGCCTTCTATATTATTTTTTAAAGCTATTAGCATAAGACTAAACCGTCCTTTTATGCTGACTCTCCTAGTAATGAAAAGAACTATGAGATCTGGATTCAATTCCTAGTTCTACTTACTAGTTGTATGTTTTGGGGCAAGTTCTCTGGGCATTGGTTTTCTCATCTATGAGGTCAAGATTACATAGTTGATTTCTAGAAAGTCCAAGAGGAAGACTTCTGATACATAAATCATACAATGCACAGTTTCTTCACTGTTCCATTTTGCCTACTATGTATCCTCCATATGAGAGGGATTTCCCCTTTCCCTTCATCTTTTGATTTGTTTTCCTTTTATTTTTCCATTTCCTTTCCCCTGAAACAATGAAATATGATGCCTTTGATCTGCTCATCAGAAGATGGGTGGTTGGCTTCTTCCACGCTTCTGCAAACTCGGCACCACTCTCCTGCTGTGAATTTGCAAGGCCTGTTTTGAGCCCCAAGCACAAGGCAGGTAGTTCTGTGTGTTTTTACCACCAGGTTCACCTGAACTCCATATCCCTGGTGTAGAAAATTGACTCCTGGAGCTTCAAGTAAGTCTCTCCCTTCTTAAAGTCTCCAGCCAGAGAGAGACTATGAGAAAATGTAAAAGGCACATTCATTTTCTTTGGACCAGAAACAGAAACGTTAATCTCTTCCTCTTTTAAAGGGGCCAGTAAGGATTTTGTGTCCCACATCAAAGAGAAGCTAGGAAGAGACAATGTTTTTCCGTTGCAGCCTATGAAAATGAATAAGGGACTCAATTTGCCCATAATGTGGAATCCAAAGGGATTCCTGAGGTCTGATACAGTAGTTCATAGAAAGACTTGCTATGTCTCCTGAAACTTCCACATGCAATCCTGCACAACTAAGTTCTAAAGGTATTTTTCATGTTCATTTGCCTGAAAGGAAGGGTGTCCTCCTCTCCCCGCTTTGTGCCCCTTCAGGTCTGATCAAGCTACTCATGTAACTGGCCCAAGACTAACAAAAGTCAAAAGATTAAGTACAGAGTTGAATTTTATCTCTGCATATTTCTGGAGTCTATCAATTTGGGTGTCTCAAGAAGAGCCAACATCTCACCAGTCTGCTGTAGCATAGCCACGGAGAAGATAGGTAGAAGCTTCTGATGTTTGGTTTTTGTCATGAATTCCACTGACCCCAGAAACTTGTAACTCTGGTGTGAAATGGGAGGAAAGTGAGGAATAGCCCTGGCACATTTCATTAGCTCAAGAGGTGATGATATTCCCACATGATCAGCAAGCAGGATTCCAAAGAACGATGGCATCAGACCACTGAGCATCTTCTGAGACATTTCCTTCTTGATTATTTTTCACCCATCCATGTCAGTATTACTGAACACAGAAATCATAGTCATTGAACTAGGCAGCACTCCCTACTGTTGCCTGTGCTCCTAGCAGGTCTTTTCTCATGGAGATGGTGAAAAACAAAATGAGATAATAGAGAAAATGCTTTGCAAGTAAAATGCTTTGCATATGAAAGGGATTGGAGATTTTGTTTATGATAGCTCACAGGAATCCCACGTTGTCTCATTACAGCAGTCTGTTATAGTATTTCATTGTTAAAACCGAATTTGCCTCATACTAGACAAGTGTCACAGAACTTGGCTCAGTAGATAAACATTACAGGGAAGCATCCTTCAGATCAAAATGATGAAGTGCTTTTGAACATTTAGAGCCATTCAAAAACAAAAATGAGTTTGCGGGTGGGAAGGGGGTCAGTCTTGATAGACTGCAATAGAGCTGCGGGCCCAACCAGCAGGGATGCTGTCGAGAACTTTCTTGCACTGGACCCGATGACAGCTAAGGTTCAGCCAGCTCCAAGAATCTATGAATCCACTATTAAAGTTCTCTGCTGCTATTTTTAAATATGTAAAGGGCTGTAATGCAGAAGAGGAGGTGTTTTATTTCGAAAGCATCAAACTAGACCTGGTTGATAGATGTTATAGGAAGGTAGGCTTTGGCACAACACAGGGACAGTATGCAAACATTCAGAAATGTTTTATAATTAATTGTTTCAAACTTGAGCAGACGTGACTATGGAAGAATAATTTGTCCAAAGCTAATTTGCTCTTCTCAGATTCTTAATTCGGCTCTGGGTTCCCTGTCGCATGTGCCTCCCCCAATCCAAGGCTGCCCACACTTGGTAAATCCGTATTTTAAAAGTGAAACGGAAGCCACGTGTTGGTGACCATTTGCTGAGAGCCCTCTTCTCGTCCTGCTGCCTTATAACTCCTTCCTTTATTGGACTTTCTCTCTGGGGCAAAATTAAGTTGATATGCTTGGGCTACTCTCGGACCTGTAAAAACTAGATTGAATTGAATGAGAACTCTTGACAGGAATTGTCTATTTGTTGTCGAGTGTTGCATGTGGCTACTACCAGCTGGATGCCCTCCTCCACTTTCCTCCTGTAGCAAAATCTTGTTCAATCTTTATCTCTCTCCTCTCTGAATCTTCCCTTCCTGACTTCACCCTCTTCTGGAACCACCAGCAGCATCTCTGTGGGATCAGTTATTCCTGTTACCCATTCATATTCCCAACTACCTTGTACATAAAGCCAATAAGTATTTACTGCCTTACACATCAGTTATTTGCTTACCTTCAAGGTAAAGACTATGACTCATTTATCTTTGTGTCTCCAGCATTTCACTTGGTGCCTGGCCCTTAGGGGCTTCTCAGTATAGGTTAATTTAATTGAAAATATGCATAAGTTTTCATGTTTTTTAGAACCTAGAAGGTTACCTGTAAATGGATCCTGTGGCAGCCTCCAATGCAGCAAAACATGAGTATCTTAAAATTTAGATATAGTTAAGAATCTCCCCAAAAGCTTTTTTGAGTTGCTATGGAAAGTGATCAGAGCGCAAGGAAGCTTCTACCTCAGGGCCTTTGCACTTCCTTCCTGATACGGTTCTACATAGTGTCCTCCCTCACTTCATACATGTCACATGAAGATGTTCACTTATCAGGATGGTCTTGCCTGACTATCCTGTATAAAATAAAAGCATCCATCACCACCCTCAGTGCTTCCTATCCACCTTCCTCTGCTTTATTTTTCTCCATAACACTTATCATCATCAGATACACTGTGTGTCTATTTGTTCATCGTTTTCTTTGCCTCCTCTCTCATCAAGAGGAAAGATACTTTGTAGGTTTTGTTCATTGCTATATCCCCTAGTAGAGGGCCTGGCATATTAAAGAGCTCAATAATCGTTATACTAAACAAGTGAATGATTAATGAGTTAATGAATTATTGGAAATTTAAAAAAATATGATTGCCCAATAAAAATTCAATAACATGCCTGAAAAAAGTCAAAGAAGTCTTTTGAAACAAAGAACAAAATTGTAAAGCGATCTTTTTAAAAAGTAAGTTAAGAGACATAGAAGAATATCCAACATTCACCTCATGAGGTTTCCCAAAAGAAAAGAGAGAAAATACAGGGAAGAAAATATTAGAAGAAAATTTATGAGAGCTGAAGTAAGTCACCAATCATTTTTCTTTCTTTTTTTTTTTTTAGAAAGTCACCAATCTTAAAGTTGAAGTTTCACTGAAAGATAAAAGAAGATACAAAAATCTGAATAATCACTGAAAGAAAAGAAGATAATAGAAGATACAAAAGAAAGAAGGTGGGTACAGGGGATCAAATATATGGTGATGGAAGGAGAACTGACTCTGGGTGGTGAACACACAATGTGATTTATAGATGATCTAATACAGAATTGTACACCTGAAATCTATGTAATTTTACTAACAATTCTCACCCCAATAAATTTTAATTAAAAAAAAAAAAAAAACGAAGAAGGTGGGAAGTTATCCACAAAAGAATGAGACTAAGATTAGCATCAGGCTTCCAATTAGCAGCACTGGATGCTGAGAGATAAAGTCTTAAAATTTTTGAGGAAAACTTATTCTGAATCTAAAATTCATACTTAAGCTATCAATCAAGTATAATAACAAAACAAAAGCAGTTTCATTCACAAAAAGAATGCAAAAGTTTTCCTCTCATGAAGGCTTTCTGGAAAAATAAGATGTACTTTTTAGCTAAATGAAAATAGAAACAAAGGAAGAAGAGAAAATAAGACCCAAGAAAAAGTGGACCTTATCCAAGAAATATGTATACAGTAGGTATAAAAAGCCACCACAGAACAGGAGAATACCTTTAAAAGAAAGTAGATTTACTTATAACATAAAATTATTAAAAAGTTGGATAATAGGTGAAAGCATAAACTGCTTTAATTAATAAAATAAGCAATCAGAAACACCAGGAAAATAAAACTATATAAGAAAGCCATATAATGAAAAATAGAATGTGATCTGATTTTAACCAATTCATGGAGTAGAAGAAGGACAATTCATTTAATCTTAAAACTTGGAATATTTTTCATTGGCACACAGGTTTAGTGGCATAGAATTGTATCTCAGTCTATAAAGTCTAATTACACAGTTTGGTTCTGTGGCGAGCCATCTTAATATAAATACGTGATTGTCTTAATACAAATGGGATTTCAATTTTTGGAATCAATCTATAGACAAAGCATGAATGATTTAATTCTAGCTACAAAATTAAATGCAAATATTATAACTTTGATGATATTAGGAGGGGAAGGGTATGTAAAAAGGTGGAAAGAAACATGGGAGTGCTAGTTTCTCATTTCACATGGCATGAGATGAGAGATATCTAACGATGATGAATCAAAAAATTAAAATTTGAAGTGTATGTTCAAAGTTATAAAGATAACTAAAACAAAAATCTTTTAAATTACTTAAAAATTGGAAAACTGATAGGGTTGGGTGTAGTGTAAGTGAGCTAAATATTTTATGCTTTGTATTCGGTCAATTGATATGATTTAAGTGATTAAGTATTACAAAGTAACAGTAGAATCATATTATACATAATATGAAATTAACTACCCAAAAACTGAAAATGGAAATAGTTTAAATTGCTGCCTCTTGGGAGTGTGACTGGCTGTGGGATAGGACTGTCGACTTTCACATTTCATTTCATAATAGTCTCTTCTGTTTGACTTTTCATTACCACACAAATACATTATTTTTATACTTTTAAAACATCTCTGTTTTTAAAAGAAGAGACTGTTTGTATCGGAAGGTGCTGGCTTATGTCATTTCCCCTGTGACATTTGGTATGTCAGGATAGATAAATCTGACCTCCCAAAAAATGTAAAAATGAAAATTTGGCTTTATTTTTCTGATATAGGTTACAAGGAAGCTGTGAAGACCTGTGAAAAGACTGTAGAATTTGGAATCAAAAGAAACAGTAATCTTAGACAAATCTTTTAATAAATTTCTTTTAATAACCTTTCTACCCTTCAATAGGGTCCTTGCCCATGACGTTTTATTCCTTTATTCAGATTCCCAAGGAAATGAGAAGTTTAAGTTATAGAAAAGCTATAGAAAATTGTGCCAGTGGGTTGTTCTCCATCTATATGAACCAGGACTAGTGGAGAAGAGCAGGGCAGTTTTTATACATTTTTGGCATGCAAATAAATATGCCAAATGAATTCCTCAGTATGATTTCTGAGTCAACAGTTCCAGTGTTCCCTGTGGCAGAATCAAATTTCTGCATGAAGATCTTCTGAGGAAGCTACCAACTTGCTGAACACTCTGCAGCCAGCCACCCACACAGCTCACAGCGCACCTCAAAAACACTCAGGTGGGGCAGGATGGTGGAGGGGAAACTATCTTCACAGAGACCTGCAGCCAGCCTCCTCCTCCTATCTCAAAGAGCTAGATTTAAGGCATTTGTCAACAGACTCAGGATAACCACCCACTCTTAATTGCATTGGGCTCAAAGAGGACAGTGGAAGGTGCCATGCAAAATTTCTGTCTCCCCCTCACAGACATGGCTTTCCTCTCTTCTAAACAAAGGGCTCTCCAGTTCCTCTCCCCAGAATGATGGTGTTTCTACGGGTGCCCTGAGTTGGGGGTGGGGGTGGGCAGGAAATATACAGAAAATAGAAAACAAAAATGATTTGTGCAAATCCTCATCTGGGAAGCCTGCATTCCTAGTTGCCTGCATTTATAATATTAAGGGGGGAAATTACAAATAAGGCAGTCAATGAGTTAGCATGAATCAGATCTTTGTTCTTTGGCAAACCCTGCCTGGAAAGCTGAGTTCAGGCTTCTCATTGACTTGCAGCACCGATTTTATAGAAATGGCTTTAAAATGTGTCCAATGCCCATTCTCCTCCCACTAGGCCAGAAAGAGTAAGAAAGGGTGACCACACAGCTGTATCCCCTGTGGTCAGGCTTATGAAAGGGGCAAAGTCTATGCAATGACTGTGCACTCCCAAAAAACTGGAAAATAGGTGAGAAAATGGTCCCTCCATGGGAACAGAGAAAGGGAGCCAGCAAGAGTAATAATTCTCTTGGCTCTGTTATATGCCACCCACATCCACGGGCTAGATACTTTCTCTGAATGCCAAACCTGCCCTTCCCAGTCACCCTGCAGCCAAAACGTAGCTTGAGAAGGCAGCCAGAAAGCTCTCCAGCGTGGGCAAGCAATAGAGTTTGACTGGAGACAAGATCGTGGGGTTGGAAGAGAGGGAAGTGAATCATTTTATCCATGTGCAGATTCCTTTCTAAGTTTAAAACGCTTGTACTTTTAACTCATTTGTCTTTCAGATAAATCTCTGGGGCAAATTGTATGTTCTCCATGTAATACATAATGAAATCAGAGCTCAGAGTTGATTTGGATCATGGTCGACGTGCTATGGGACAAATGTAATAGGAACAATATGCAATAGGACTACATTCTATTCCTTGGCCTTCTTGTTTTATGGGCCTTCCTAGACCACATTACCAGTAGTTGTCATTATCTGACCAGCAGACAAATGCTAGACAATAGAAATACTAGCCACTTGGCTGAGAAATACGTTTCAGGGTGAACTTTACTAGAGTGGGTGAGACTTGAGGCCTGTCTTCCCTACACAGAGCTGGAAGACTAAATCTCATATTAACTCCAGATACTAAGATTACTTCTTTTTTACCGACACTCAGTGACATTCAGATCTTCTATCTTTTTGAAGCCCTGCCACCAAAAAAGAAAAAGAAAAAAAAATGGAGGTGTTGGACGACAGGTTTTCCCTCCAAATCTAAAATGTAATTCCAAAGGGTTTATTTTTGTATTATTATGATTATGATTTATTTTAGTTTTTTTTTGTTTTTTGTTTTTTGGTTTTTTTACTTATCCCCTCTGATCATGATGTGTCTGCTATACATCCTAGAACAAATGGCTTCAAATATCTCTCATTCTAATTTTAATTCCTACACGAACAGAATAAACATGGCTGCCTTGAGATGTCATTTTCCTGTGGTGATGGAAATTAAAATTCAACACTTTTCTCACTGGACAGCTTGCTGTTTTGATGCTTCTGCCATTATTAACATGGCAGCTGTCATAGCAGTTAGCCATGGAAAGACCCATTATCTCATCTGATCCTGTCTCTCTGCCAGGTCAGGATATGGGCCCTAAAAATGCTTCCTGGTCTAACAACCATTTCAGGGTTTATTTATCCTAGGTTACAGCAAACATGGCTTTAAAAAACAGGAAATAGAGTCTCATCTTAGTTAACTACGATACCAGTTATAACAATGTAGTAAAGGCTTTCTGGGAGCAAATCTTACACGTCCATACAAGGCTGTGACGGAACTTCATCTACTATCAGTGGGCTGAAGTGTGAAGCTATGACAACCCTAATAGGACCTTGGGAGTATTGTATATTTCTACATGTACATTCTATTGGGCCATCAGAAAGAGAAAATTCTATCAGCTTCTGAAGGTCCTAAATTGGTCCTAATTCATGGAGGTAATTCACTGAGGTAATTCTTACAGGTAAACGAAATGAATTGTCTCATTTGCCTTCAATTGTGGCCAATGCTCAAGAAAATTTTAATTAAACCGCTTGAAAATGAGTCCAAGTTTATCAGGGAGGAGGGAAAAGAGAAAGTACACAAGGATTCTGGGTTCATTTTTATGGGGGGAGCCTAGGTGATAATGTCTCAGCTCAAGTTCAAGAAGCAATTCCCCTACAAATAGCTACATTGTTAGTAATAATAAGAGCTAACACTAACTGCATAGTTACTACTTGTCCAGTTGACATACGAGGTTGGACAATTAAGTTCATGAACTCATCCTAGAGAAAGTGCTACCTACCTCGTTGCTGACTATCACTATGGTCACCTCCGAAGTACTCCCCTTGGGAAGCTATGCACTGACGTCAGTGCCTAGTCCACTGTTCAGAGCAATTTTGGAACTCTTTTTCTGGAATGGCTATCAGAGCTGTCATATTACTCTTGATGTCTTGAATGTCATCAAAATGCCTTCCTTTCAATATTTCCTTTTTCTTCGAGTAAAGAAAGAAGTCACTGAGGGCCAGGTCAGGTGAGTAGGGAGGGTGTTCCAATACAGTTATTTGTTTACTGGCTACAAACTCCCTCAGAGACAGTGCCGTGTGAGCTGGTGTATTGTCGTGATGCAAGAGCCATGAGTTGTTGGTGAAAAGTTCAGGTCATCTAACTTTTTGATGCAGGCTTTTCAGCACTTCCAAATAGTCAACTTGGTTAACTGTTTGTCCAGTTGTACCAATTCATAACGAATAATCACTCTGATATCAAAAAAGGTTAGCAGCATTGTTACAAGTTTACGAACTTAGTTGTCCAACCTGATACATTATCTCATTTAACAACACACGTAAGAGAGTTAGTATTATTCCCATTCTGCTGAAAGAAAATAAGGAGGCTACAGGAGATTAAATAATTTGTCTAGGGTAATATACAAGTACGTCTGAATTCAGATCCAAGCTAATCTGACTCTTAAGCCCATATATTGACCACAATGCGACACTGCCTTTCTGCTCTTGGTTTATTTTTGGAGAACACGTGCTTTTAGAGAAGAGATGTGAGAGGCAATATCATTGCTGTTATTTGTCAGATAATTTTAACTCTACCCCCATTTCTGAGACGTAGTTGTCTTCTTTCCCACCCACCTTGGTCCTCAACTTACCCTCACCATGTCTTCCATTGCTCTACCCTCCCATTTTCTCTTTTCAGCCTCTACCCTATAACACCCTCAATTATGGGTGAACTAGGAAGTGGGATCATGGTCAATGATCTTGGATAACTCCACTTTCTTTCCTTCTCTGCCTCCAGCTCAAGAGAAGAAATGATCTCATGTGAGCTAATTTCCATGAATCAGGGTCTAGCAACAACTAATGTTTGTGTACAGTTCATTTAGCACCTTCATTCTCATTGTCTTATTTGATGTGTGGGCAACTGTATAAATTAGGCCAGGCAGGATTATTAACCTGTTTTACAGACCACAAAACTGAAGCTCAGAAATCAGAGACAGGTTGGATTTGAGTCAAAGCTGGTTTCAAATCTCATCTGTTTCCCACAGAACTACAACAACCTCTAATGAGAATCAGAGCCCGCCCATTCATGTCATCAAAGAGACGGCCGGCTTCATCAAAGATATCCAGGACACCCAGCAGCGCTGCTGTCACTCATGTGGGTGAAGTTTGCTTGGTGAGCAGAGGTGCTCTATGCGATCTCATGTTGACGTTGGGTGTAGAATTTTTCTTCTTCTTCCATGTAAACCACATTATGTTTACTTTTTTCTTTTTTGTTTTTTTAGTCATTTCTGCATTGCTTTAAACATTGTCTTGATAGAAAGGAGAAAATATAAGGTCTTGGGTATCAATGTAAAGTTTATCAACAAGTCTAAACAGAAATATGCATCTATAAATACAGAGTATAAAAAGCAGTGAAATATGAGTCAAAAGACCTGGAGTCTAGCCCAGACCTCCCACTGAATTCTAGGACGCCTTGGGAGGGTCTCCTAAGCTCTCCGAGCCTCAGTTTCTGCAAAGTAACAACAACATGGACTAGAGGATCCCTATGGAGCTCAACATTTTAAAGAACTCGGTGTTTTTAGGATTCGTGGCTATGCTGACCCCAATCAGAGAAGGGGAAGCATATTTTGTTCTAAATAATTACCCTGTGGTAAACTGTGGTGTTTTCTTCCCAGGGTGGCCAGGCAAAAGGTGTAGGTAAGAAGATGTCCAACTAACAGAAGGTGTGTGGTAGGGCTGAGTAAGAGCAAGCTGGTCTGCTGGGGAAAAAACAGCAGTGCTGAGAATGTCACCGTCACTGAGGAAAGAGTCCTTTGAGCACAGTTGCTGTTGCTGGTGGCTCTTCATGGGTGGCCTTCAAGCTCTCTTTCTTCTAAGAAACCTGATACAAAATGGGCTCCGCAGGATTAACTCATCCAGACAACATGTAATAAGCCTTTCTGTGTTCCAGATATTTGATAAGAACTGAAAATAAAAGATAAAGTAAAATCTGTTTGTACATCTTGTAGTTTATCAGGGCAACAAGTAACAAGGTGATTTAAATTTTTTAGTGGAGGCTCTATTAGCAAAGAGTTAGATGAGAGAAGAGTTAGGGAAACTGAATCTGATCATCTCTGAAGGTCCTTTCATCTCCAAAATTTGTATGATTGCTCTTTCTGTTTGAACATCACACTATCTAGGGCATTTATTTTGCAGATCAGATTCTCCTCATTTGCTGCCTCAAGGCCTGAAACACTGTATATGAAACTTTACCACTCCCTCCTTTATGGTTTAGCAGGATACATTATTTTCTATTAACTCACAGTGTTCTTCAAGCATTTGATGTGTAGTAAGTTCTACTTGCCCCAAGCCACATAAAAACCTCCTTGGGGGCAGGATCAGGACTCTAGTTTATTTTGTTTTTTTAACAGTGCCTAATCTAATATTAAGCATATGAGATTTGTTCACCAAAATTGCCGTTCTTCCCCAATCGGTACGTGGTAGAACCTCACTTCCCCGCATCCGTGAAATTAGGAGAGGCCTCAAGACTTTCTTTCACTGCTGAAATTAGAGCACTTCTGGCAGAAGCTTGAAGAACCAGTGACTAGTTTCAACCATTCTGTTTTTCTCTCTGGCACGTGTCAGGTGACAGCTGCTTATCAGCTGGGGCCCTGAGTGTCTTAGATACCATGGAACAAAAGCCCCCTGCTAACCTGTGATGTTCTTGAGTAAGAAGTATTGCTTCAAGCCACTAAGGTTTGGCCCTTGTCACCACAGCATGACCTAGCCTGACTCGTACAGAAGTGCTCAACGAATATTTGCTGAGCTCTGTCCCAATAGCTCGATCGTAGCAGATAAGTAGGAGGTAAATAAATTAGGTTGGCAATGGCCTGGGTGAAGGCTTCCTTCACTGGAAAATACTTTACTAGCCCTCTCTAATATGCTCTTGTTTCTGTTTCTAAAAAGGCACCACGCAAAGCCATTAACATTCTGTATCTGTCAGCGTTTCTTTCTCTTTGAAGCCATTTTACTTTGGTAGGGAATGTCTCTTTTTTCTTTGCCTACAAATTTTAGCTGTCAGAATAGAAATGCCATGAAAGTGTCCTAGAAAGGGGCAGAGAACTTTGGGGGAAGTTAAAAATAGAGATTGTCTGAATGAGTGTGCAAAGATCGGAAAGAGAAAGCTTTGTGGGGACCTCAGGTAAAAACCACTGGGAAATTGAAATCAATGGTGAGGCCTTTGGGAGCTCAGCCTGTGGTATCAACCAGTCCTGAGCTTGAATTCCAGCATTTCTTTCACCCACCGGGTGACTCTGAGCGAGTTTACTTAACCACTCTAACCAACCTGGTTTTTTCACCTGGAAAAAGAAGGTAAGAATAAAACTCAATTCTTAGAGTGATTGAGGACGTCAAAACATAACGTTCCTCACTAATAAGGAAGCATTTTTATATTACGTGCGTAAAAAAAAGTCTTAAAGATAACTGAGGTCATTTTCTAGTGCACTTAGCACAGTAACTACAACATAGTCAGCCTTTAAAAAAAAACATAGCTCTAAGAAAATAAAAGGGTATGGAAACTTCACAAAAGGGCCATGGAACATAAAAGGGAGTTCTGCCCGGGTTCAGCTTCCAGGAAACGTTAAAACTCTTGCCCAGAGCACACTGATGTGATCATTGGCCCTCACACAAGCAACGAAGATCCTTTTCCCAGATATCAGAACTTACCTAAACCTCAGCCAGTTAAAAGGGCTCTCTGGAAAGTGCCCGATAAGGGCTCAAGAAACCAGGGAGACCGTGATAAGTGAGGGTCAAATAAAGTGAGAACCTCATTTTTCCTGGGCTGAATTCCCGGACTTTCCAGACAGTGGGAGGTGATTGGCCTTTGTTCTGTTCACCTGACTTTGAGAGTTTGGCCAGAAATCTTAGGGCTAGTGAGAACATGGAAGGTCATTTGTCTGTCTTCATCTGGGGCAGCCACGCTTGTCTTCTTGTTTCAGCTGACGGCAGCCCCAGAGAAAGAAATAAAAGAAGAAAAGTTTGCTTTGAGTGTCCCACCTCCCTTTTCCATACCTCCTCCCTTTCAGGGTATCTTACATGAGTAGCCCGTGCTTTCTTAAAGCTCCGCCTCCTTGCACATTATTCTCCCTGGTAGAGTGGGGAAAATAAAAGATTTGGAATTACACATCTGATTCTGAATGCTGTCACATCAGCTCTTTAACTTACTGTCCCAAAGCCTCAGTTTCCTGAAAATAAGAATAACCACCTCAAAGTACAGTAATTGTTTTATTATAATAGTATCAGATTTTGGGTTGATTTGAAGAGCAGAGACAAAAAAAAAAAGATTAATTTCTGCTCCTGTAGATGAAGTAAAACTTTTTCAACTAGATAAAATTCCTTAACCTGCTCTTTCCATTTATTCTTTCTTCAATCCCTTCATTCAATAAAACATTTATTCTGTGCCTGCCTATTATTACACTAAACAGCGCTAGATGATGAACACGAGGAGATATTTAAGACAAAGTCTCCAACCCCATCGAGCTTACAGCCTAAGGAAGGAGCCAGATACATAAATAGATTGTGAAGCCAGGCAGTAAATGCAGTGCTTAAAATATAGGCAGCGTATCACAAAGGAATCACACCAGTTCATCCTAGAGAGCTCAGGGAAGCTTCCCTGGGGGAGGGAGGGCCTGGCCTGAGTGGGAATGATGATGGCTCAGAGTGAAAAAGGTAAAGGAAGCAGAAGGGATAGGAACAGAGAAAGAAAGGTTAATTCCGGCAAAGGGAGGTAAGAAAGGAACGTGTGAAAGAGAAAAAATTGTATTCCTGCAACATTAATGGGAAGTGGAGAATCATAAAAAATACAGATTTTCCTTGTACCTAGTAAACCTTCATTTCAGAAAGGAAACGCTGAGTGATCCCCTCCTCCCTGGAACCACCTCTACATCCATCCACCATAGCTTCCCAGGTACATTTTAATTCATGCCGAGAAGGGGAAAAAACTAAAAAACTAAACTTGATCACCAAAATGTTCAAAGCTCCCTCCAAGTCTCTCTCTCTCTCCTTCTCACCCGTTTTCTGTCCCTTTTGTGATCACTAAACCCCCAATGGTAGGAAGCATTTGTCTAAAAATAGCTCTTCTAAAAGACCCAATCTTTTCTGAGTTTCATAAAACATCTGCTGAACAGTTTCCTATAACTGTTTTTGGCCATTAAATCAAAGCCTGGAGAAACAATGTTCTGTTTCTGCCTTTAAAAGCAAAGAACAGCCATCAGGCCTTCCTCTCAGACCCCGACGACAATGGGGCCAGAAATAGCCATGGGAGGCTTTGAAACACCTTAAGGCCCAAGTCCCAGCAGAAAGTGACCAGTGTCTTGTTTTTCTTTTCTATCTTTTCTTTTTTTTTTAAGAGGCAGTTCATCTCCCCACAGCAGAAAAGAAACTTAGATAGGCAAAACCTCAGAGGGGAGGTTATGCTGCCCCATGCAAATCACCACCTGCAGGGCAGGCCTCCTTGGTGTGTGCACAGACCCATAGATGGGTGAATTTCTCTCTACTGGTTTGGCAGGGACAGCTGCCTGCAGAGTGGCATGTAGGGCAGCTGGTATCTGGTAGTGCTTTGTTCTGTGTTATGTCTGAGTATTCATAAGGTTCCCATTTGTTTATGTGGCAAAAACGTGGGAGTTTGCTGGTCCAGGGGAAAAATCACAGACACAAGGTCGAAAGACCCAGTAGGTACTATGCAGAGTATGCCTCCAACTAGCCAAGGGTTCTTGACAAGACGTTTTACTTCTCCAACCCTGTCTTCTCACTTCTGAGTTGTAGGCTGCCTTAATGTGAATACGCATTGGTGCAAAAACTGTTGGGCCTTGCAACCAAGGCAGACGGCAGGAGGAGGAGGAAGCCAGGGACTGGTGTGATGTAGTTTGGGAAACTGCCCAGGGCAGTCAGGCACCCAGGGCAGTTCAGTGCCCGAGTTAGGCTGAGGGGCCAATCTGGGCAGAGCCAGCATTGCCAGCAGTGCAGGAGCTGACATCTAATCATGAATACAAGCCCCAGTCAACAGCTAGGGGCACAGAAAGCTGGATCCAGTCCCCCAGGGGAAGAAAATGCCTGGGACACCTCTCTCTAGGACAGGCCTTCAGTGCCAAGGAGCAGTTGGCACAACAGGTGAGCGGACATGGAACACTGATATTACAGAGCACAAAGGGTTCGTTCTTCAGTGGCCTGTGCCTACTGGCCTCACATGGCACATACTTTTGGCCTCAAGATTTAACACTGTCTCAAAATGAGTGATGAAACCAAATTCATGGCATTCTAAGTGCCATTGTCAGGATCAGCTCAGAACAGAGATGGAACCTGGGACCCACCTGTAAGCATGGGCGTGGACAGGGGGTGAAGAGAGGGGCCAACAATGCACAGCTGACAGAGGATGAGTTGCGACCCTTTTCCCAAGTTCAGGTCTCTATGTCCTAGGTGCCATCTCTCAGTTGGTATAGAATGGACTTCGCCAGTTTGGGTAGAAACTGGTTTCCATGTTTCATGTCCATTGTAGTTTGTGATTGGATGGAAAGTAATGGTGCCTCGTGCATCTGATCTGCAGGCAGTTAGGTGGATACCGTATTTCCCTGAAAATGAGACCAGGTCTTATATTAATTTTTGCTCCAAAAGATGCATTAGGGCGTATTTTCAAGGGATGTCATATTTTTTCACATACAACAATCTACATTTATTCAAATACAGTCATGTCATCTTCTTTTGGAACATCGTCATAACGTACTAAATGCGTCCGTCTGGTTGACGATCTTAACTGGGGCTTATTTTCAGGGTAGGTCTTATTTTCTGGGAAACACGGTATCATGACTGATTGTAAGAGCAGAACCAGGAGCAGAAGCTGGTGTGTCCTCATCGTTGTTTGTGGTCTTTCCCCAAACATAGCCAAGCAGCCGTCCTGCAGGAGAGAAGCAGGGCTCACCTTTCCTTCTTTGTTTCTTCCTTTCTCTCTCTCTTCCTTCCTTCCTGACTTCCTTCCTTCCTTTCTTCTTTCCTTTCTTCCTTCCTTCCCTTCTCTCTTTCTCCCTCCCTCTGTCTTTCTCTCTCTCTCAAAGCTAGTTAGTATTAAGTTGGTATTGGTAACACTCTGAGAAGAGTTTAATAAAAAAGATATTAATATTTTATACAACACAATGAAGCCAAATGCCAGTTACAGTGAAGAAACAATCCCACGAAAGCTGTGAACCCTCACATAATCTGCCTGAACACCCACAATTCAGGAGAGGCCTGCTATATCAGAGCAAGCGAAGCTAAGCCAGCCAACATTTCAGCTTGTTTGTGAAATCATTTCTGCACACTTGTCAATTTTTGAAGCAAAATGTGAGGTCTATTTATAAATCTACATTTATTTTATAGAATAGCAACAGCGTTGAATGAGCTGCTTTAAGGATTGCCTGTTGCAAATCAAGGGTGTGTGTGTGTGTGTGTGTGTGTGTGTACGTGTGTGTGTACGTGTGTGTGTGCATTTCTATGTCTGCCGCGTTTGCAAACCATAATGCATAACTTGGGCTGTGCTCACAGCTCCTGAGTCCCCACCCTGCTCAAAGGCTTGTCCCTCCCTCTGTCCCAGCCACTGCGCACAGAAGCCCAGGCCCAGACTTGGCCCTCTGTAGTGTAGCTGACAAGCAAAGCACATCTACTACTAATGAAGCAAAAGCACACTTAACTAAGAAAAGACAATGACTTCATGTCAATTGGGTCCTATGGTTGTGTCCAAAATTGTATAATAACTGGAGAATAAAGCTTCATAGATAATATTTTTTAAATGATTCCATTTCATTTGCCATTTGACTCTTACCCTGTCTGCCCAGGTTGACAAAAGATAAGCCTTCAGCTTCCGTATATCAGGCAACGCGTCACCAACAGGCTTGGGCAATGACCAACAGATTCCTGAATGGGTGCCTGTCACCGTCCCAGCCCCACTCCCCAGCCCCTGGGAGGCCCGTCCTGCAGCGGTGACTGCCAGTCACGTGGGGTACACATGGAGCCATCACTGGACTCCCCGCAGGCAGGCCTGGGCCTATCTGGAAAAGTGTCTGCTGCTGCTCTGGGGCGGGCTGTCTGCTAAGCAGCTGGAACAGCCAACACTTCTGGGTCTGGCTGCAGGCACTGGGCGAAGTGATCCTCTTCCCCTCTCTTTCCTTGTCGGCACGTTCAGGGCACTTTCCATTTGGCTTGGGAGTGCAGCCCCATGTGCTTTTTAAAGAGCCCCGTTTTGCTTCCGCCTCACCCTTTGCCTTCCTGTAGAAAAGACCAGTGTATTCCTTGTGGGATGCAGATGTGAGCGTGACACCTGCTGTGGGTGGGAAGGAAGGGGAGGACCGTTGGGCCGTCTCAGCTGTGCCCACAGTGGCCTCAGATTACTGAGCGAGGCCAGGGCAGCTGGCTCCTGCTCGGTGGTGGGATCTGGACAGAGCTGATCATACAGTTGGAGGTAACTCAAGTGGCTACCTCTGCCATGCAATATTCAAAATCTCCCAAGGATGTGTGTGCTCTGTGTACAAATAGATGGGACTTTGGGCCCTTAGTTCCCTGAGAAGCCATGGATTTGGTAGGGCTGAGGGGGCAGCAGGCAGTCACCGGACCTCACAGTGTTGGACAATCGAAACTCCAGAGTAGGCTTCTTGAGAATAAAGGACCCTGAAGGATAGAGAAGAAGTCTCTTAGTGGCATTGGGTAAAGCAGAAAAGGCAGCCATGGACAGCCCTCCATACATGAACGGCAGTTGCCTGCAAGTGCAATACTGGAGAAAGTACACAGATCCTCACACACGCACACACACAGTCTGAGAGACCTAGGTTCAAGGTTGGCTCCCTCACCTGGCTCTCTGTGTATGGGCCAATTACTCAACCTCTTTGTGCCTCCAATCCCTTTGTCCCTGCCCTAAAACAAGAAAGTTATTATAATAATATTTCACAAGATTGCTATAAGCTTCAGAGATAACATATGAGGTCTGACAAGTTCCCAAACTTGTTGCAATGATGTTGCTAACCTTTTTTGATATCAGAGGGATTATTCATTATGAATTTGTACCAACTGGACAAACAGTTAACCAAATTTACTATTTGGAAGTGCTGAAAAGCCTGCGTGAAAAAGTTAGACGACCTGAACTTTTCACCAACAACTTGTGGCTCTTGCATCACGACAATGCACCAACTCACATGGCACTGTCTGTGAGGGAGTTTTTAGCCAGTAAACAAATAACTGTATTGGAACACCCTCCCTACTCACCTGATCTGGCCCCCAATGACTTCTTTCTTTACCCAAAGATAAAGGAAATATTGAAAGGAAGACATTTTGATGACATTCAGGACACCAAGGGTAATACGACAACAGCTCTGATGGCCGTTCCCAGAAAAAGAGTTCCAAAACTGTTTTGAAGGGTAGACTAGGCGCTGGTGTTGGTGCATAGCTTCCCAAGGGGAGTACTTCAAAGGTGACCATAGTGATATTCAGCAATGAGGCATGTAGCACTTTTTCTTGGATGAGTTCACAAACTTAGTTGTCCAACCTCATATAAAAGTGTTTCATGTGTAGTCAACTCATATTAAGCACACACTCTCTGTAGGCCTACACCAGGTGCTAGGAACACCACAGGGAAGGAAACAAACACACTGTGATGGGGTTACACAGTTGGGGGTACCCAGACAACGAACAAGTGAGTACACAGTAAATGTGTATTTATAGCTTGTGGCAATAAGCTCTGAAGGAAGGTCCCAATGGAGAACAATTGAGAGGAGGTGGAGACCCCCACTGTCTCTGGGATGGTCCCTGTGTTCAGGTCACAACCTGAGTGGAAGAATCTGCCACCTTCACACACAGCAGAGCTCTGTCTCTTACAGAGTACCTGCCATGTGTCACCAGGCTGCTGGAACATGAAAACAAAGGTCCCTGCCCTAGTGGAGCTTACAACCTGTTGAGGGAAGGGAAAGAGGGAACAAAGAGTATAAGAAATAGTGATGTGAGAACTCCGGGGTGAAACAGAAGGGCAACAGGGCTGGGAAGAGGGTGGGACACAGAGGGGCTGCTCTTCCCTATAGAAGGGTAGGGACTTGAGGAAGGAGGGGGGAGAAGAGAATCATGGTCTGTCCACTCCTGCTTCTCCTGAGAGGCAAACACCAACAGGAAAGCACGGGCGGAGTGGGGGACTGGCAAGAAAGCCATCGTAGAAACACAGTGAGACGTGATGTGGGCCAGACCAGGGCAGGTGGCAATGCAGGGGACACCACACAGCTGGGTACTGGGTGTAGCTTAAATGTAGAGCCAAGAGGATGTGTTGACACACTGGACATGGTTGTGAGAAGAAGAGGAGTCAAGCAGAACCTCAAAGATCTGGGCCTTAGACCTGGGAAGCAGGCAGTGTGGTCGCCAGGGAGGAGGTTGCAGTGAGGCAGACATGGGGAGACCAGGCACCTGAATTCCAACATTTCTGTTTTGTGAGTTTCACGTGTGCGTCTGGAGTCAGAGGAACTTTGGGCTGGAGTTATAAATGTGGATTTGCGGGCTTCCAGATGTTTTCTAAAGCCAAGACTGGCTGAGTTCACCAAGGAGGAGAGAGAATCAAAAAGAACAAGAGCCAAGGACCCTCCCAAGTGAAGAGGTGGAGGAGAGGAGGACCCAGCAGAAGGGGCTGAGCAGAGACCAGTAACGTGAAGGAGAACCAGAAAAGAGCATCCTGAAGGCCCAGTGAGGAAAGCAGAGCAAGGAAGGGGGAGGGGGCTGGCTGTATCCCAGGCCACTTCAGTGTGAAACCAAAACAAGGACTGAGATTTAACATTCTTATTTCAGAGTGACCTGAGGGGTGTCCCAGGGCCTCGTCCTCCAAAATAGTTTTCTTCTTCTCGGAAGTCCCTGCCCCATTCCAAGCTGATATTCCTGCCTCGAGTGCCTCGTAGGGACAGAGCTACAAAGGCTGAGGCGACACCACCGATGCAACGGTCTGTTCCCAACGCCACAACCAGTCTTCACCCTAGATCCACATGTCCATTAATGTCAAGAATAGAAGGGTTGGTGTAGCCTCAGAAAGCGACCCTGAGAGAAGGGGGTTGGTAGCAGGTGTCGTTTGGTAGGAATGGGGTGGTGAGCCGAGACTAAAGACAGCCCTCAACTCTTAAGGATTTCCAAATATTTTCGAAATTTCCGTCAGATCCCTAAGCACCTCTCAACTGAAGATGTGGGGAGGTGAGGATAGCTGGGTACAAAGGGACGCACTGCGTTAGCACTGGGACAGCAGTCGCTGTGGTCAGGAGGCGGGAGAGGAGAGTGTGCAGGGCAGCCTGCTCCGCAGACCCTGGAGCCACCTTCCTGTCCCCTGCTCTCATGTTTATGGATAGGAAGGCAGCGGGGCTGGCCCACAGAGAGGAAGGCCAAAGCCCTGGTCTGCCTGCTGCTGATAAGTGATTCTACAAGACAAGCAGACGGAATCCAGACAGAGATCTAAGAACATCCAGATGCTTGGCACAGCGGGCCTGGTTCCTGAGGTATGACAGGCTTTCATGTGCTCTCCAGCTCCTGGGGAGAGAGACCTGGCTAGGCCCTGCGGTCCCCAGCTCAGTCCCAGGCTGCCTGGGCAAGGGAGGAGACCGTGTCTGTAACCCAATCTCCCCAGTCCTAGCTGCTTCTCCTCTACACCCCCCTCCCCCCAAAGCCATGGTCCAGGCGCTGTATCATCTGCGGAATTGAATGTGAGGTGTTTACCACCTGCTTAATAATTGAAATGAGGAGTATGCATCTGGCATTGTGCCAGGTACTTTGGCTACTTTAATAGATTCAATCCTCACCCACAATCTATGAAGTCATTACTATTTTGTCTCCATTTGACAAATAAGAAAACAAGGCTCAGAGAAATGAAGTAATTTTCCCAAGGTTGCACAGCTGATAAATGGCCACACTGTGGTTCACATCCAGCCCATGTAATTTCCTAGGCTTGCTAACTCGTCTGGCCACTGAGCCTAACTTCCCTGATAATCAAGTCAGAAAGAGTATTCAAACATGGCATGCATGTTCTTACTCCTAAAGTACTTTACATCAGGAAGAAAGGGAGGGATGACTAAACAAAGCTACTAGGTACCACATACCAAAAAACACAGTCCAGATATTTCTGGGTCCTTCATGCTCCGTTCTCCAGAAAAGGGAAAGTAAATTGGCTAGTTCCTCTTTCTGTGAGTTTGACAGAACAAAGTAGCGTAGGACACAAGGGGCAAAGATGAAGTGACAGGCATAGAACTGAAGCAAATCAACCTGACCTATATCAAAAGGCAATAATGGAAACAAGATCTTTCCATGAGCCTGGGGAAACCATGAGCTGCCCGTGGGGACTTGCTCTCCTTCTTATCTTGTGACCGCTGGTTATCCTGCAGGACAGATGGGACAGAAACACAAGGAGATGAGGAGAGAACCAGAGAAAAGAAAGGGATGGAGTGATGGTGAATGAGTGGTAGAGACAGACAGACAGAGAGCCAGAAGACGGAAGGACTGTGTACACTGACTTTCAAGGTCTCTTCGGACCATCGCAGTCTGTGAAAACTGGTGATATGGGAGTATGACAGAACCTGGGACTCCAGGGCTTTTGTTGCTGGGTGGGGGGGGTAGGGGGGGAACAAGGGAAAAAAAGGAAAGTTTCTAGGTTTTCAAACCGTTTGATAAATTGAAACCAAAGATAGGCAAAGACCAGCGGAGCGAGAACTTGGAAAACAGAAAATAGGGATGTGAACAGTGCAAATGGATCAGAGATGAGTTAAGAAGGAAGCCACTGAAAGACAAAATAATCAGTGAGATGGAGGTGGGAAGCAAGGTGAATCTGACCACCTAACTTTATTTCTGTTCTTGATCTTCAGGTCCAAAGCAGGGGTCCCACAGGTCCCTACTGAGGACCCTGTTGGTTCCTTCCTGCCCTAAGATCTATAGTAATCCAGGGTTTGTTGACCTCTTTGGGGGTCTGAGTCCCCCTCTCTCTGAGGGCAGGAAGGATGGTGGGCACTTGATAAACACTGGTTGGACGGATGAATGGATGAATGAATGCATGATGGAGCTTTTTTGCCCCACTCATCCTCCGCAGGTTTCCAGGGTTCCAGCCTTGTCCCTCTGGGTTCCTAGCTGCCTTTCCTGGGGCTGTGCTCTTACTGGGTGATTGCTCCTCTCCCCTTCCTGATTTCCAGCACTGCTTTTCCCACAGTTAGTGTGAGAAGCCTCCCACAGAGCCAGGAGACAGAAAAGAAACTGGCCCAGAGATGAGACAGGCAGGATTGGCAGAAGAGTTGTCTTACGTGTTCTTTTGTCTGCCAGCCTCTAATATGTACCAGGGTTGGGGGAGTGGAGAGAGTGTGGGGGGTGGGGGGAAAGGAGCTCTCTCATGGATATTAGAAGAGCGGAGAGTTTAAGCCAGAGAATGACTTTGTACTGCAAGGAGCAAGAGAAAATGCAGTGGCTCAGGGATATTTTCTCTACACTGACCACCAGCTCAACAGGAAGTGAAAGGCAAACCACCTCACCAACGTGTGTGTGTGGGAGGCAGAATCCTTGAGTCCTGCAACCACTGGCCCGACTCCCAAGTCAAATCCAAAGTATGTCTTCTGTAGTTTTTCAACAAATATATTCTGCTCTGAGCCGGACACTGTGTGTACTTAGTGCTAGGAACAAAGCAGAAAATAGTGCAGATCTAGTCCTTGTCCAAATGGCACATATGGGCCACTGGGGAAAGTGTATAAACAAGGAACTAACTGTACAATTGCAATTGTGATAAGCGCTATGAAGGAACAGCACAGCAAGCTCTAAGAGAATATAATAGGGGGGTCAGACTCGGTCAGGGAAGGTGTCCCCTAGGAAGTGACTTTTCGTGTTCCCTTGGAAAGTGAAGGATGCGTAGAAGTGACCCAGGCAAAGAGAGTAGAAAGAGGGGTCACATGCAAAAGCCCTGGTTGGAAGTTGCCTGGCCTATCCAAGAGGACAAGAGGCCAACGTGGCTATGACGCTGTGGATGAAAATGTACCTGGGTTGCTCCACTGAGAATGAGAAAATAGAAAGGCTAGGGACACTAACACACTTTTACTTGTAGACTCAAGGACCTAGAAAGCAATCGAAAGCAATAGATGTGCATATATGTAAAGTCTAGGCCTGTACTCACCTGACACTTGTGGCTCAGGAGCAAGGTGAGTCAGCCTAAGAGGACCATTGTACCTCGAGAAGGCGGGGAAGTAAAGGGAGTTGAGATTTACAGAGCCAGAGGCCCAAGGGCCCCCACGTAGGGGCCGGGGAGCAGCATTTGTGGCATTAGGGGACGGATGGGCCATGGGCCAGCTGTTTCGTTAACGTGTGTATAAAGAAATACTAAGCTATGTATTATAGACGCTAGAGATTGCAAGGATTCAGAAAATGAATGGGCTAAAATAACTAGTGGAGTCTTGGAGAAGGAAGCAGAGAAGGTTGGACTTGAGGAAAACCAAAGGTTGGGAGAGATGGGGATAGTTAGAGAAGAGTGGGGAGCACTCCCGGGTAGGGAGGAGAAGAGCAGGACTGAAAGAGGTCTGCCCCCCCAGGGAGGGAAGCCTGACACGAGAGAATGAGGGGTTGGAGTGATGGGTCCATCTGGCCAGGTCCTGGGCCAGGAGGGCCTTCTGAATTCTGGTCAGAGGAATTCCGGGAGAGGCCAGGTGAGTACTGAAGGATTTTGAAAGAGGAGCATCAAAATAATGCAGGTGGAAAGAGAAGTTTGGTCAGACAGTGATGTGTAGCATAGAAGGGAAGGAGAGAAAAGCTAGGTAGACACCACAGCAACCTAAGCCCTAGCAGGATGGGACCATGGGGACCACAGCAGATGTGACAAGAAAGTGCCCAATCCCAGAGGCATATTTCCAAGGCAGCAGCCGGGATCTCGTGTGGAGGGGGCAATCACACTCCTTAGTGCACTCCCAGATCTGGAGTCCGAATATCTGGGAGGATGGTTCCAAAACCAGAGGAAGGAAGAGGAGGGGAAATGGGGGCCAGATGTGGGAGGGGCACATTTAATTGGGAACATTTTAAATGTAAGCAAAGACAGTTTCAACCTAAAAGTTGAAACTTTCGCCAAACTTTTTGTAAGCAGCAGACAAACTCTTAGGAAAAACCTGGTCCATAAAATAGAGTAAAAAGGAGATGCATTAGTTTAACACTAGTTGTGCCATGAGCCCTAGTCCCTTGGCACCCTACGGCCACCCCTCAGAGCCTGAGGCCTCCCCAGAATTACGTTGGAAACCCACTGCTATTGGCAGTTGAAGATACTGACCAAACTCGGGTGAGAGATTAGAGTCAGAGATGAAATTTGGGTCCCCAGTACAGAACTGATAACTGAGACATTTACGACACTTCTGAGGAAGACAGAGCCCACTACTGAGCTGCCAGGACACTCCCATTTAGAGACGAGAGAGTAGCAGTGACCTTCCACTAAGCCTCCAGCCTGCCTGTTTTTCCATTTAATAATGTTAATTTCTTCATGGATTGGAAGAATCAACATAGTTAAAATGGCCATATTACCCAAAACAATATACAGATTTAATGCAATCTCCATCAAAATTCCAATGGCAGTTTTTAAAAAGAAGTAGACCAAAAAAAAACAAAAAAAAAAAAAACCCATCAGATTTGTATGGAACCACTATTCTATTTGAGTAGAATAGTCAAGGCAATCTTAAGAAAAAAGAACAATACTGGAGGTATCACACTCCCTGACTTTAGCTTATACTACAGGGCAACAATAATCAAAACAGCATGGTATTGGCAGAAAAACAGACACACAAACCAATGGAATAGAATTGAAAACCCAGAAATAAACCCACACAAATATGCACAGATAATTTTTGATGAAGGAGCCAAAAACATACAATGGAAAGAAAGCTTTTTCAATAAATGTTGCTAAAAGAATTGGAAAACCACGTGCAAAAGAATGAAACTACACTGCTGTCTGTCACCATGTACTGTAATTAACTCAAAATGGATCAAAGACCTAAACATAAGGCCTGAAACAATAAACTGCATAGAAGAAAGCATAGGTACTAAACTTATGAACCTTGGGTTCAAAGAGGATTTTATGAATTTGACCTCAAAAGCAAAGGAAGTAAAAGTTAAAATAAATGAATGGGACAATATCAAACTAAAAACCTTCTGCACAGCAAAAGAAATCATCAATAAAACAGAGGCAACCAACTGAATGGGAGAAGATATTTGCAAACAACGCCTCTGATAAGGGGCTAATATCCAAAATATATAAGGAATTCATAAACTCAACAACAAAAAACACAAACAAAAATGGGCAGACGACCTGAATAGACATTTCTCCAACAAGGACATACAGATGGCCAATAAACATATAAAAAGATGCTCAACATCACTAATCATCAGAGAAATACAAATAAAAACCACAATGAGATATCACCTCACCCCAGTCAGAATGGCTATCATCAACAAGACAAATAGTAACAAGTGTTGGAGAGGCTGTGGAGAAAAAGGAACCCTCATACACTGTTGGTGGGAATGCAGATTGGTGCAGCCTCTACGGAAGGCGGTGTGAAGGTTCTTCAAAAAATTAAGAATTAGAATTACCATATGACCCAGCAATCCCTCTCCTGGGTATATACCCAAAAAAACATTTATCCGTAAAGACACGTGTGCTCCGATGTTCATTGCAGCTTTATTTACGGTGGCCAAGACATGGAAATAACCAAAGTGTCCTCAATAGATGATTGGATAAAGAATATGTGGTATATTACACAATGGAATACTATTCTGCCATAAGAAAAGATGAAATATTGCCATTTCGGACAAAATGGATGGATCTTGAGATTATTATGCTATGCAAAATAAGTCACGCAGAAAAAGTCGAGAACCATATGATTTCACTGATATGTGGGATATAAAACTGAAAGCAACAAAGGAACAAGACAAACAAATAAAGAAACAAAAACTCATAAATGCATACAATAGTTTAGTGGTTACCAGAGAGTAAGGGGGAGGGGGATGATAGATAAGGGTAAAGGGATCAAATATATGGTGATGGAAGGAGAACTGACTCTGGGTGGTGAACACAGAATGGGATTTATAGATGATGTAATACAGAATTGTACACCTGAAATCTATGTAACTTTACTAACAGTTGTCACCCCAATAAATTTTAATTTTTAAAAATGTTAATTTCATGTTTGTGTGCAGTGGCCATGTCTTCTCTCCAGGACTCTCCTTCCTCTAGCTCCATCTCTTCCTCTCCTTTTGTGCATCCTCTGTCCAATTACTTTCTCCTTCCCTTTTTCTCCTCTTTCTCTCCTCCCCCACCCCCCAGCTCCACTGGCATCCCTCCAACTCCCTGCTCCTTGATCTTCACTGTCTCATGCTCCCCACTACCTCCACCCCACCCCTTGCCACAGTCTTTTTGGTCGTGATTTATTTTTAGTCCCTCTGTCATCCTGAGGATGTGAACGATATTCCTGAGTCATGGTTTTTCAAGGAAGCGAGGATAGACAGCAACCTCGACATCTCTGAAGATCACTTATCAACCTCTAGCCAGGCCTGCCGGGGAGAGAGCTTTATCTGCCAGTTCCTCTTCTGGATACACCTCCCAGCTCAGCCTCTTAGTCATAGAAACAGCTACTTCTGCTGGTCCCAAGGAAGCAGCTTGATCTAAACTCACTGGATCTACAGCGCATCCTCTACAGAGCCCGTTTTAGGAAACGGGATTGTGCAGGAACTTCTTCTGTCTGTGTGATTGAAAGCAGAGAAGAAGCCTGTTCAGAAAAAAAAAAGGCGAAATCAATTCTAAAGAGCCCTGAATTTAAGGGCAAAGATTTGGGTAGCTTGTCAATTCTACTAAACCGGTATTTATAGAACCCCTCCTCTGTACAGAGTGCCATTCTGGGTTCCAGTGTCACCTGACAACATGAGATGTTATACTAGATTATAAGAAGGGCTTTTATATGTTGAACAATTTCCATGTGCAGTGCAACCTACAACCCTCAGAGACACATTATCCACAGGGAGAAACTGAAACCCAAATGGGTTAATAGAGCCATATGGTCAACAAAGCAGGATTTAAAGTCATTGTAGTGTCCTCCAATCCCAGGTATTTCTGCTTCACCACTCTGACCCCTGGGCTGCTTCTAGCTCCAAGCTTTATCTATCCTTACTACAGAGAAATAACCAAGTCTTGTTAATTTATCCACTTGCCAGGGACTCGGGCTGGCCCATGAAATTACAGGTTTCAGGAGCTCACAGTGATTAGAGATTGGAGATGCTTCACAGGTACCATGTTTGGCTAGGCAATAGGGAACAAGCCCAGGTCAGGGACAACTGGTTAGATATCTAAACACATAACACGCCCTGCTACCAACATCCCCAAATGGGGGGGAAAAGACATTTTATTTGTGTGACACTGTTTCATCCAATTATAATCCAAATTATAAAAAGTAAATTCTATTGAATGTTGTCATGCACTGTTGAATGTGACAGGATTATCAATTTTAATATTACAGTATTAAACCTCGGAGACTCAGCTTCCTACTGGCCATTTCCCTTTTACATTCTTCTCTTTCTCTTCTCTTCTCTCTCTCTCTCTCTCTCTCTCTCTCTCTCTCTCTCTCTCTCTCTCTCTCTCTCTCTCTCTCTCCCCTTTCCTCAGCAGTACTCTCTTCCTCCAAACCAGAGCACATATACCTTTGGCTGCAACTTGAGTAACACCGCTTGTCTTTTAGATGCTTTGGGATTTCCTGGCAGAAAATATCAAATGATGTATAAATCATTAAGTGATGTGTAAATCACATGGCTGGGGTGAGAGGTGGGAAAGAAATAAGTCCTGAACCAGAGTCAGAATCTAGTTTCTTCCAGACGAACACGAACAGTCCCAGGAGTATTGCTCAAAGAGGTGCAGGTCTGCTGACCCTGATGCAGGTCCTAGGACCAAACTGATCCCTATAGGATATTAGTCACACTGTAAAACCGCTAGGCCAGTTTCTCAGGCTGAGGCGCCCTATAGGCAATTTCCCATAGGGTCTCAGAGCATGAGAACCTATGCATGTCACTGCTCAGCTGTGGGCTCATGTTGCATGGGGTGGGATTTGTCTCTTAAAACATGACTTAGCAAATGTCCCAGGACAAAGTTGTAAATGTCCTCAACTTCTCTCATAGAGGGAGCTTTGGGACCCAACTGGTCATCCTCCTCTTGACCATGAGGTATGTCAGAGTGTGGAGGAGTCTGGAATCCTAGCCACAGGCATGTTTCCAAGACGGCACACACTGGGAGTTGCAGAGATGGCGTCGGGGTAGAAGGTCTGCTCCCCAGGGTGCCGCTGAGAGAAAAGAAGCACAGACTCTGCGATGGCAGCCCTCAAAGATTGCCCAGCATGAATCTCTCCCACAGCATCCCTTTCTTGGATTTGTTGGTCTTGGCTTAAGACTTTCTTGGATTTGTTGGGTCTTGGCTAAACTACTCCCTTCCTTCCCTAACAATCAATTTCATCTTTGGAGTCCTTTCCGTGTTATCACATTTTTCTGCAACCGATAATCAACTGGAATGGGGGAAGAGGCAGGGGTATCTCATTGATGACAGAGGGCAGGAACAAATTTACTCATTATTCATTCCATCCTCAGCATGATAGATCTCTTATTTCCACAGAAAGGAATTCAGATTCGGAAGGGGGAGCGAGAGATCTGAATGGATAGAGATGAGGAAATGAGAGGAAGGGGTAGGGAAAGCGACCTAGATGACAGACACAGAGGGAAAAGCTATGCCAGAGCAATGTCTATGACACGCTTCATCACCTGACTCATGGGGGTTAACTCCGACCTCGCTCTCATGTTTATGAAGAGTGTTCCTACCTTGACAAGAACAGTCAGACCACTCCTCAGGCACACTCCCTCCCTCCTGCCCTGATCACCAGCCACGTGACTCCCTGTGTCTGTGCCTTTATCTACCCCAACATAACATGAGCAGTGTCAGATGAAGCTAAAATCATTCCTCTTGAGAAGCAAAACTGGTGTTTTTACTGGTATTTTACTCTTGATGATGAAATCGGCGAATGTATCACTTTGGCCGTAAGGCAGTAGGATCAACCAAATAGTATAAAAACCACAACGGATTCCGGAATCTGAGGCCTTATCCTCTATTCCAACCACCATGGAAAACTGCCCACCTGCAGAATGAATGTGCTCTTCAAATCCATGGAAGCTTCTCCCAGCTCACCACTGTCTTGTCTCCACCCAAGAAGCTGGAGTCTGTCTCCAAAGGTGAGGGTGAGGGCAACAAGAGAAATCTAGAAGTTTGGAAGAGGACAAAAGCAAATGGCCGGGCCCCTGAGAGACCTAACTTGCCAAGTTTTAAACTGATTTTCTGAGCTCTAACGAAATCTACACCCTTGGGTGTTGGGGCTGATTTACACTGGCCTGAAGTGACTTCCTGTTTTTGAAGAAAAGAGGTGGGTAGAAGCTCAGACACATTCTGGGTACCAGTCAGCTTTGACAAACAGGCCTCTCCTGACTTCAGCATAACTGGGGCAGATATGGGGAGATAGAATTACTGCCCAAACAAGAAGTTTTTACACCCAGATAGGCCATGTGCTTAGGAGAGGGGAGGATCCAAAGCAGGGCCTAGGCTCTGCGGGCCTGAAGAGGCTGGCACAGGGCTCGGACAGCTCACAGGCGACCAGCTTTAGTCGCCTTTTCCCAGCACGAAACAAACACAGCAAAGCTAAAAGAGGGTGGCTGAGAATCAGAGACACACCAGCTCCTGCTGTGTGTTCCCCATTTAATCGCAGGAAAAGACCTAATGGAGTATGGCGGGTTCTGGCCAGGTGCCATGGGGCTCATGGGCACTATGGGTTCAGCAGGGTGACAACCCACACTGGATGTTCTGGGCAAGACCCAGTTTTCAATTGCTGGTCCGGATGTGTCCATAATAGAGCCCAGTGTTAGCTCATGTGTCCTTTTCAACAATGGGGTGATGTCACCAAAACCGTGGACAGCACTAGATGGGCTAGGGAGGATCTGGCTTTGGGTCGGGCACGCCCTGCCCCCCTCCAGGCAGTGAGGCCTGCCCTGACCCCTCCATAGAAAACAGCACACATGCTCCACCCCATTCCTGCTAACCCTCCACACCGCGTTCCTTTTCTGACCACCTGACATACTGTTCTGTTCCTTGGTATTCCCCCGCCTTTCCCCTGAAACATTGTAAAGCAGTGAATAAATAGTGGTCTGTATATGACTTTATTATTTATCCCTTCCCAGGCTTAGCTTCTTAAGAACAGGGCTTGTGTCTTACAATCCTGTATCTTTCTCATGCCCTGTATACAGTAGGTACGTAATAAGTGTGCATGACTGATTCTAGTGGATTCTGTTTTTGGAAGAAAAGAGAGGAATAAAGAACAAGAGGCAAGATAGCGGGAGGACGCACAACTGGTTCTGCTCAGTAGTACCAAGAATACACGCCCCATCAGACCCTGGGCTTGGGGTCCTCATGCAGCAACCCCCCGCCTGGGTCTCTTTCTTCAGCACACAGCATGCTGTGTTGCGGCCACGTTCCCCTCCCCCACCAACTCCCAGTTTCCTCTAACACTCTTTACATAATTTTTTCCTCTCCATACTCAGCATTTGTTACCTGGCCTCCACATAGTCTCTAAGTATTCTTATACCAAAATCTACCATACCCACTCCTGCCCCTGGTGTTCACCCAGCAACCCAGACCAATTGCAGCAGACTTTCCCAGGGGATGCTGTTTTGACCAGGGAAGCACAATAAATTTGGGGTGGAAGAGGAAATAAGAACGGATTGGGTAGAAAAGTCCTCATTAGCTCACTTTTTTGTAATGCCTAACAATGGCAGAGGATTTATCATGACCCTGCTGCCCTTAGCAACCATCCTGAGGCCTGCATCCCCATCTCACACACACGGGATGGAGGCCAGAGAAGTTGAGAGCTCACAGTGAGTTGCAGGAGGAACCAGACCTGGGGCCCAGGTCCTCTCAGCTCCCTTTCACTAAGGGGCAGTACCAGAAGGCCCAGGCTCTGGGATCAGACACCTGCGTAGGAACTATACCATCTGCTAGCAGTGTGACCTTCAAAAGGTAATTCAAACTCACTCAGCCTTAGTCTAGCTTCTGTGAAAATGAGAAAACAACATCTAGCTCATAGGGTGGGGTGATATTTAAGTGAGACAGCAAACAGAAGGTGCCTGGTCGGTCTCTAGATGTTGCAGATATTCTATAATGCAAAAATTAGCATGTAAACCTTTTATGTATTTATTTTTTTGGCAGAATGCCAGGTACCATAACGTCCCAGCAGAGATTTCAATAGGGGAAGGAAGAGATGAAGAGGAAAACGAAGAAGGAGAAAAAGAAAAAAGAAGAATTAAGAATAGTTAGCAGTCCATTTGGATGGATGGAAAAGTTGTGAGCCACGGTATGGCTTTAAGTGCTATTGCAGAGGTACCCATGAGGGAGAGAGACTGTCTGTATAGGAAGGTCTCCCACAATAAAAGTTGAAATGGGTCTTTATGTACAAGGAGGGGAAAGTCGAAATTCAACCAGGGAGGGAAAAGGCATTTAGGCGGGAGTCACACATACCGAGGCAGCAAGGTGAGAGCCCTTGTCCAGGTAGCCTGTGTCATGGAGTACACGGGGAGGTGTTGAGAAATGAGACTGAGAAGGCAGGTGGGGCAGCATCGTGAAGGGCTCAGTGTGCCTGACTGAGCAGTGGGACTTTATCTGAGTTCTCAGAAGGTTCCAGCCGGGGGAATGGGGGACACATGACCAGATTTGCTTCAGACAGAGGACTCAGGTGGCTGCAGAGGGGGTCACAAAAGGGGGAAGTTGGAGCAGGGACTTAGTCGTCACTCTAGGTGGGAAAATAAAATAGGTAGGTGGTCCCCATGGTAAAGGAGTATAATCTTGAAAGCCAACCATGAACTCCAGAGTCACTAAAGTCTAAAATGTAAGTTGGGTTTCTCAGCATAGTCTATTTTTCTTGTAGTGTGAGAATCATTACAAAGCCTATCTTGGCTTCCCAGCTGCTTTCTAATCCCAGAGATAAAGGTGAGTAATCCAAAGGAAAAGGCCCCCAAAACCAAAGGGAATATTTATTTTAAGTAGATTGACGTCTGTAGGAAGGGGAGAAAAAAAAAACAACACACACTACCAGGGCCTGAATGGGGAACCATGACATTCACAGAGCCCTGCCATTGTGTAAAGAGAAAAATTCCTCAAGATTGTGTTTGTCCAAGAAATCAGACAGTTTACGGTCCCTGAGTCAAAACAGTCAAGGATTGGAAGCCAGAGTTTCCTGGGCTGAACCCAGTTACTAAAATAAAATGAAAAGGAAAAGAGCAATTAGGTGCCATGAATTGTTGTTAAGTGGGTCAGATGCAACAGAAACAGAAGAAGCACAGGGTGGGGGGGGGGTGCCAGCTGCCCTCCCACCCCACGCCCCCCCCACCTGGTGCTGCTGGTGGGCCCTCATGAGATCTGCTAGAATCTGGGGACGCCCTGGGACCCAACGGAGACGGTGAGCCTGGCTCAGTCTCAAAGGCCTGATTAGAGCTTGCTCATCCCAGAGATCAAAGGGAACGCCTGCTCTTTGTGCTAATGTAAGAGTCTTCGGTGGCATTCTGCAAAGCATGACCACCACAAGGAGCAGGCCAGTCCTCCTTCATCCTCATCGAGAATGTTGTGAGGAGTCAGAGGGGTAGGCGGGGACCTTAACACCTATGGGGGAAGGAATTAACAAGGAAAGCCACTAGAGTGGGAACAGTGGGGAAGAAAAGCAGAGGAGGAAAGATGAATGATGGGGAGATGAGGAGTGCCTTCAGGGGCCTGTTCACCTCCTTCCACCTCCCCCAGCTCCTGCACCCACGGTGAGCTCCGAGCCGCCAGGGTATGCAGGCTGGAAGGAAAGAACCACTGCTGGCAATGGATGAGCACTGAGAGAAGAAATAGGGACAGTGAGGAGGAAAGAGTGCTGCTTGACATTGCAATGCCTCATCTGTGCTCCAAGTCACTGAATGTGACCTGTTTGTAGTAAGTTAGAATCCAGCTGCCTCCTGCCTGGGGAAAAAAAAATACGCCAGGCCACTTCTCACCAGGCTGTGTGTGTTTGGGGTTTCCCAGTGACCCTGGACATTGCTCAGATGTCTCACACATGGTTATATCTCCTTGTCCATCAGAGGGGTGTGCTTTCTGAATTGGGGTTCCTAATGGCATGGCAGGGCCTCTTGAAGATTCTCCAGGATTTAAGTCCTAAATATTGCATTTGATGAGATTCTGAAAGGGCCCCTTGAAGCTGAATCGAATGTAAGGTTCAGCTCAGCATTCAAAGTAATGACAAATTTAAAAGGAGGTGTGACATTTCTTCTTAAAGATGAGGAGCAAATACATATCATATACTGATGAAAAGGGAAAAACCCCAGCCAAAGTCTGTAAACTGTTAATTACGTCTCTGTTTAGTTCAGAAAAGCAGATGGACTTGTGTTTTTTGTTATTGTTGTTATAAATTAAAAGGTTCGATTTCTTTTTTCTTTCTTCCTTTAAAGCCCTTTTTAGGGAAAGCTCCATTTCCAGGATGGACCCTTCTGTGAACAGAATGAGGTGTTTCCCGGAGCCGAGTCTGATTCTTCCAGCTTAACCAGGAGCATTTACTGGTCACCCGCACCGCGTGGCAGAAAACAGAACATACTGTTAGACCACACTGATGCCATCAAAGTACTGCTGGTGCATAACTGCCATGCAGCTCAGGCCTGCAACTCACTCTGTGGGGATCTGCTTATGTGGGGAGGTGCGGGGGTGGAGGGGGGGGGTTGAAACCGACATCAACACCCTGTCTCTGAACGCACTTTACTTCACTGAGCGTGGCCTCAGAACCCATTTGCTCAGGACCAGGGTCTGCCCAGAAAGGCAGCCCCTCATCCCTTCTTTCTCTTGGTCCCTGACCTTCCTTCTTCTGCTTCCTACTCCTAATTTTTTTCAGCAAAGAAAGGAGGTGTAAACTAGATCACGCTAAGACATTAGGGACCATATTAGCCCTCCCTTATGGAGGTGTTTGTGTTTTGCCAAGCAGAAGACTTCAGGCTGGTGCTATAGAAGGTGGGCGGTGGCCGTGAAGCCAGGAAGCCTGGACCAAAATAGGGACCACAGAGGAAATCTGGACAGGCCTCCTGAATGCACCTCAGCTTCCACCAGACTGGCCCTGATTGTTCTGCTAGAAGTCAGGATGAACTTTGGAGAGTGAGAAGAGGCATGAGTTGGGGGTGGGGAGAGGGAGCAGAGCAAATATGGTCTTATCAGCACCTGCCCTGGGAAATCCTGCAGAGGAGAGGAGAGAAGAGACAACCACTGAAGCTGAGTGACTTCCATTCCTCAGCCTGGCTGCTGCTCAGTGAAAGTTGAGGGTCTGGTCATTGAAAGACCCCTGGATTTAAATCAAAAGAGCTAGCACCTCCAGAAAGCCTCTCTAGCAGCAGGGTAACATTCAAGTCGCCTTCCCCTCTGCACCCTGTAAAGCAGGGACAATCACACAATCGCTGATGCAGATCAAACGGCCTAAGGACTTGAAGGTGCCTCTCTTTAGAGATGATCAGAAAACGTTTGCCAAGTGACTTCCAGAAGCAGTGGGACTAGGCATTTTGTTTAGAGCAGGGTAACTCCCCTCTAAGCCTGGCTTACACCTGAGAGGGGAGAGAGAAATAGTGAGCGCACGAGTGTCAACATTTATGGGATACAAGGTACTATGGAGCCTTTGACAATTCCCTAAGAGCCCAGGCCATGACCACAGAAGACTGACTGCAGAGGCTGGCATTGGCGGGGTCAGGCAGGAGAGCAGGGAAGTGGACATGGCAGTGCCCTAGGTGGGCACGGCCAGCCTTCCAAGCATCCAAGCATCGGGACACTTGGCCTTTCCTGTTGAAAGCTTCCAGGGAAGCCACCCAGATTGGAACCTGTGATCTGGCAAACAAGCAAAGGAAAATTGGTCCTAATTATTTTCCAGGGCTTCCATTCTCTCTGATGTGTTAGATTCCTGATAGCATTAACCAGAGTCAAGCATTTGGTTTATTATGTAGGTGGACAGTCAGGCTATAAAACACCATTCTTGACAAGGTGAAGGCTGCAGAGTCTGACACTGATATTGTCCCCAGAGTTGTGTGTGTCTGTGTTTTAAGCTAGCTATATAGCTTTCTTTTTAAAGTACATGGAGCAAAGAAAAGATATACTATATGTTGCAATAATCTGAACTTCTGAAAAGTCCTCTCATTCCTGCAGGACAGCAATTTTTTTTTTTAAAAGAGCTGTTCTGTCATAAAGACAAAAGTCTTAACAGTTTGAATTTCAGCCTCCGAGTTTGTCTTCTCTTGTCGTCATGTGTAATTTCCAATTGTGCTGAGGTCCTTTGGTCTGGAACTTGGTGAGTACGGCTCAATGGTGCCCCCTGAAGGCCAAAAAGGAGAAGTGCAGTAAAAGAGGAAAAGGTGAGGAGGAACTAGGAGCCCTCTGGCCAGGGGAGGCAAAAGCAGAGTCAGCAAAAGCAAGTAGCTGTACTGACCCCAGCTAGCTGTTTATGGACGTGCCCACGTAGTTGAAAAGAGATTGAGCTTTGGCATAAAACAGGCTTTGGATTGAATTTCAACACAGATGAGGTACTTAACCTCTGTGATTCAGTTTCCCTTTCTGTATAGCACAGGATGCAAAGTCATACAGTGGTACCTCGGTTTTCGAACATAATCTGTTCTGGAACACCTTTCGAGTTCTGAAATGTTCGAAAACAGCCGACAGCGAGGCCTCAGGATCTTGCACTCAGCGGAAGCTGCGTGACAGGTTCGACTTCCAAGGCGTGTTCGAAAACTGAAGCATTTACTTCCGGGTTTACGGCCTTCGTAAACCGAAATGTTCGTCAACGGAGACGTTGGAAAACTGAGGTACCACTGTATTTTTGGATTGCGTATGATGTGGCAGGCACTGGTCTATGTGCTTACACTGTGTTAACCCATTTAATCCTCACAAAAATCCTACGATTTACGTGCCATTATTATCCCCTTGTACAAATGAGAAAACTGAGGCCCAGAGTGAGTTAGAAACCTCCACGGCTGGTAATTAATGACCAGAACCTGGTTTGGACCTTGGTGATGTGGTCGGGAGTCTGGACTCAGCCACACATCATACTGCCTCCCATACTTACCGGCCAGGCCACTGGAACACTCGGAAGAAAAATGGGAACTGCCTACGTCTGAGCCTGGCACAGAATTAATGCTCAATAAATAGCTACAATTAAGTTCCAGCTCTTGGTTGACCACGTCCATGTGCATGACCATAGGCAAAACATTTTGACTTCTCTGTGCCTCAGCTCCCTCATCTGGAGAACGGATCTATGGCAGGCAACGTTTTTTACCAAGGGCCATATGCAATAAAATACACAAACAGCCGGGCCACTCACTCGAGGTGAAGTACGTATTGCCTCACCTGGTTTATTTAAGTAAACTAAATATATTTTTGGAATTTGCTACGGGCCAATTAAAAATGGATTGCGGGCCGCAGTTGGCCTCGGGCCACAGTTTGGACACCCCTGATCGATGGAAATGTGCCTCCCTTCTCCCCCACAGCACTTTCTAGTATATACACTTTTATGCTGACTTAAGAATCTCATTGAACTACTAGGCAAACAATCACCTCTCAGGACACTTCCTCAGTGATGAATAGAAGTGGTAGGTGATCCTTAAGGCTATCTCTTGTTCAATCGCATTTAAATCCTTTCTGTTGACCATTCAGAAAGACATAGAACATTATGAACTGCAGACATGAAAGCCAATAGCCTTGGGGTCCCCCTCAGCTCTTTCCTTACTGGGGTTCTTGGGAACTTCTCAAAAAGAAGGCTGGTTAGGAGTCTACAGCGTGATCAGGAATAGGCTGGGAGGCAGAGAGGTGGTCCAGAGGCTCTCGAGCATTGTGACCCACCCTCTGGCTCATTGTCCTTCTGTCAAACAGCATTTATGTTCTCTACCACTCAA
The DNA here is from genome assembly GCF_057876585.1 of Rhinolophus sinicus. Taxonomy (NCBI): domain Eukaryota; kingdom Metazoa; phylum Chordata; class Mammalia; order Chiroptera; family Rhinolophidae; genus Rhinolophus; species Rhinolophus sinicus. Next base: position 12,076,066 of record NC_142509.1, on the reverse strand, counting down.
CCTGATGTAGCAGAAGAAGGAAGCATACACATAGTGTATAATGGGGTCTCCAGTCGGCTGATCTGAGCTCTACTTCCCAGGTGGGCTAGAGACTCCAAAATGATGTAGCATTTTGCCATGAAAGTTACCCTACATGCAAGAAATCGGTAAAAAGAGATAACTAAGAAGACACTTATGGCATTTTAAAACTCTATTAACTCTTTTGTGACTGGCTTATTTCACTTAGCAAAGTGTCCTCCAGGTTCTTCCATAGTTGTCATAGATGGCAGAATGTCCTTCTTTTTAAAGGCTAAATAATATTCCACTGCATATATTACCACATTTTCTTTATCCGTTCATGCACTGACAGAGATTCTTTGCTCATCCTGACTCCTGGGAATAGTACTTCGGTGACCATGGCAGTGCAGAAATCTCTTCAAGATCCTGATTACACTTCTTTTGGATAAAAGCCCAGAAGTGGGATTGCAAGATCATCTTGCAGTTCTATTTTTAATATTTTGAGGCACCCCATACTGTTTTCCATAGTGGCTGTGCCATTTTGCGTTCCTACCAACAGTGCACATGGGTTCCAATTTCTCCGCATCCTCGCCAATCATTGTTGTCTTTTATATTTTTGATAACAGCCATTCTTTCAGATATGAGGTGATAGCTTCATGTGGGGAAATAAAATATCAAAGTAGAGTGTTAAATTAATAAGTAAAGAAACCAGTAAATAGTATGTGGACAACTGGCATATCACATAAAAAAATATGTATGAATTAAAAAAAATCAATTAACTCTGACTATACATTCTTCGTATTGTTATTATTAATATTAACCTGTGACAATAGGAGAAAAATACAGTTCAGGGAAAACTTCCCAATTACATGTGTTACACACACACACACACACACACACACACACACTATCATTAACAGAAACCCCTTCTCTGCATACTTTATTTTAAAGAAAAGGATAGGTGACTTTAGGGGTGGGAGGGGAGAGGCAAGAGCGGTCTTCTATGGGGAAGGGGGTCTTGAAACATGCCTTCCAGAAGGAGGCCAAATTTGGGGGGCATTTCCTTTGAGAAAGGAGAGGTGCTGAGTTCCTCTTAGTATAGCAGTTAATGAGCATAAGCCGAATTTTCAAGGAAGTCTGGCTCTTGTCCCTTATTGGAAGATGCCCCTCTCAGCAGCTTCCCTTGACTGCAGCCTTGGGAACTTGTGTTCTGCGCCTGGAGAGACCCCTTCTGCTCAAATGCTGGAGGTGCAATGCAGCCAACTGCTAGATCTCACAGGAGATGGCAGGGAAACAGGCATTGTCCAAAATCCACCCACTTTCCCAGACCTGGGCAGGCCCCTCTCATCTCTGACAAGTCAGAGCACTGCTCTGGCCCTCGTGTGCACACCTGAGACCACCACATCATTCAGCAAGCTCTGTGCTGGGAGCGTCCCTCTGAGACACTCAGAGCCCACAGCAGGAGAGAGCTGGGCACACAGGACTGCAATGTAGGTGGGGGTTTTTTGCCAAAGGACATAGCAGGACAGTGATGACCATGTCTAAGGGACACACAACGCCTTTTCATCAGAGGAGCTATTCGAGCTATTAAAGAGGATGGTCCACCAAACAGAACAGAGAAAAGAACAGATGGGTAGAGTACGCAAAGCCAAGAAGGCCTGGGGGAGGGAGGCCAAGGGTGGGACATAGTGCAGGCCAAGGGTGGGGCATGCAGTAGGAAGAGTGGGAACCAAGGCTGGGAAGGCACGATGAGGGGCTTATGGAAGGGTCCTGTGTGCCAAGCTGAGAGTTTGCAATTTGTCCTATAGGCAACACATGGCCTGTTTGGTTTTTAGAGGATAATGAAGATTTATAAGAAAAACTGAAACTCCTCAAGGATGTATGCCTGGCCTAGAGTTGGAATGACACAGGGACAAAGTGACAGAGCAGTGGCTTCCCAAGTAGCCAGGGACATCTTCCTTTAGCCTCTGTTTTTTTTGTGTGTGTTGTTTTTTGTTTTTTTTTGTCTAAATATCATTTATCACCTCTTTTCTGAGGACAATACAATGCATTTACGACAAAGGGGCTGGCTATGGAGGCCCATGTCAATTTCTAATTCAAAGCACATAATCAGCACAAAGAAAAGTCTCTGTCCCCCACCGGACTTCTGAGGCAACGCTAACCCAACTTGGAGAAGGTTTGTAACAAAACAGGGGAAAGAGATGAAAAAACAAGTACGAGAGAAAGGCATTACTCAATTTACCACCAGAAAACATAAGGTTTTAAGTAAGATAATTCACATCAACCCAGCCACTCTGGGTGACCCTCATGATGGAAGAGATGACAGATGGACCAGTAAAGAAATGACACGTGTCCCCAAAGGACAGACCTTTAGCATCTCTGTAACTTTTTAAAACGTTCATAAAAACAATGGTCCCTATAAGACTCAAATGGAATAACTGACCAGAAATCAGCAGCCTGAGTCCCAGCCCAAAGGATGCCTGGACACCGGTGGTTCTAGCAAGTCTCCAACCTTCAACAGACACTGGGGGCTGCCTGCCTTTGCTCCCTGGGCTCTATCTAGGCTCCACTTCCTGCCATCTGGACATCCTGGGTCGAAAGAAGTGAAAATTCCATTTGGCAAAAAGGACCAAGTAGAGGGATTGTTCTGCTCATCTAGAAAGCAGCACTATTGTCCTCAGACCCCTGGAGCTGCTGAACTGACCCCCAGCCCCGGGAGTACCCCAAAGCCAGAGCCTCACCTGCATCAGGTCCTCAAGGGCCTGCCCTCTCCCACAAGCTCAGCAGAGGGAAGTAATGGCCTCTGAAGCTCCTGTTACCAATCAGGGGCTCCAAGTCAGGTAACGTGATCCCTCCCAGGTCCCCACCCTGTGGCTTTCTCCTAACCCTGGATGCCTGGGGCAGACAGACTCAAACCTTGCTGACAGTCGTCTTTCTGGGAAGGGGCAAGAAATGGGGCTCCCTGAGATCCTGGAGGAGGGGGGTTCCTCCTCAAAGGCTCTTACCAGGCTGGAAGTGCCCTCTTGTTAGGAAGGACCAACCCAATCATGCCAGAGTCTGGGGCTTCACAGCGACCCCCAGGTTTGACGAAGTCCAGTTTCCTCCTTCTTAAGACCAGGGGCTCTGTCTTGTTTATCCCTACACTTCCCTTGCCTGGTACACTTCAGGCATGCAATAGGTGCTCAATTATTGTGTACTGAATGCACTGAGTTGACAGCAGAGTTACATCTTGTTCATCACCATCATCACTGTCACCAAAACAACAGCAGCAGCAACAGTAGCACCTAAGGCTCTGTGAGCTTCCTGTGTCCCAGACACTGTGATACTGCAGTTCATTTAAATCTCCTAACAACCCCATGAGGTGGACACCATGATCATCCAATTCTCAGGTGACAGAAGTGACTAGATGGGAGCAGTAGCTAACAGAGCGGGGCTGCGCCCCGGCATGCTGCCTTTCAAAGGCAGGCCCCTCAGAGCTAGGCCCTGGAAAGGTGCTTCAAGAATGATCTCCTTCCAGCCAAAGCGGGTGACCAAGCCGGGAGGGAGTCTCCTCCCCACTGGCAAACATGGGATCTAATAGTGTTGGCATTCTCCTCTTCTCCTGCCTCATCTTCCATTCATCTGGCAAATAATTGTTGGGTGCCTATGATGTGCTCTGCTAGGCCGGTGAGATGCACAGTAAACACGACACACATGTGCCTTTGTAGGTTTGTGTCTGTGTGTTTTACCGAGAGGAGTGGGAGTGAGTATGGAGAGGGATCAGAAGAAATTATAATACCCAGGAAACTATTCAAACTAGCCTCCATACCCCTAACATCTACTTGCCCCACAACCACCACCTCCCCACTCCAAAAGCCTGCCTTTCTAGGTGACATTCAGTGAGGCATCTGAGGTACCCACTGTCAACCCCTCCCAGAAGCATCAAGTCATGGGAAACATGCAGAAAATAGAACGAATAAAACCTAGTCTGAATTCCAGCTTCCCCACTTACTGATTAATGAACTTCCTGAGCCTCAGTTCACATCTGTCAAATAATTTCCCCTTTGGTGTTCTTGGAGAGGCTAGCATCCATTGGGGCAAGACACAGTTTGGACTGGGTCAAGGAATAAATGTCAGGCGAGGGAATGAAGACAGCAAATGAAAACCGCTCTGGAGATATGTGCATGAAAAGAGGAAGAGAAATTTGATGGTAGCTGTGAGTAGGTGTATTGCTGAGAGAGGGGGTGTTTAAGGATGGGAAGGAGTTTTATACATTTATAAGCTGAAGGGAGCAAGCAACAGAGAGAGGTTAAGACACAGGAAAGGAAAGTGTGACTCTGAGATGACACTGACAGAGACAGGTGGCCATGGAGTCAGGCAGAGTTGAATGACAGCCCTGCCCTACAGGAATACATTCTCCTTCCGCTCAGAGCTGAGTGGGAAGGAGGCAGCCGACATGTGGAGACATATGTGAGAAGCCAGTGGACACATGGAAAGATCAGTCCTGATAGTCTCACTTTTCTTCTGTGAAATGGGAATAAGAATGGCTGTGAGCAGGGACTGAAAATTTCAAGGACGTCGGAAGTGAGTAGGAGAAGGTTTGAACCAGGCAGGGAGGGTCGTGGAAGAAGGAGCTACTGAAAACAAGTGGGACTTGATGGGAACCTCTGAGTTCTAGTGGAGTTAGGAGACCATGAATTTTCATAGGGGGGGTTAATGTCATTAAAAAATGGTGGAGGACAATGAAAGTTTGCACTGAGAACTCCTGAGGATTCAGTGCAAGCGTTGGGACGAGGAAATGAGAGGGAGGGGAGCTGGGTGAAGCAGAGAGGAGTAGAAGGTTGAGGGAACAAGAAAGAAAGAAAATTGACAGAGGGGTGGGGAAAGGGGTGCCGTCTTGCAATGACCCCGTGCCGTAGGGCTCCACAGCATGGCTGAATGTTGCTGACCTTAAATACCTAAGCTTTAGTTCAAGTTATTTTAGAACCAAACTGACCTAGGATCCAGGACAGAATTAGGGCTGGCCTCAGGAAAGCAAAAGGACTGTCATGGCCGCCTCTGTCCCTCGGGTAATGTCCTCTCATTTTCCGCAGGCTCTATCTCCTAGAATCTGTCCCAGATGAACTATCTCCCTGCTGGGAGCAGTGGTGAGGGGCCGGGTTGGGACTAGGCAAACCAGGTGCCCAGGATGCAAAACACAAGAGCCCTCACTCTTGGTGATGTGCTAGTCGGGTCATTGCTCCCCTGCAAAAACGACTGGTCTGAGCTCGCAGGTGCTCAATGGTGTAGAAAGAATGAAAAATAATATGCTGCCTGATCTTAGAACGTGCAGACTAACACTGGCAATATTTTCGAAACAGGCATAAAAGACAACTAAACAAACTCTAATAAACAGAATCATCAATGATACAAACATGTCCTGCTTTTGCCTGGAGATGAGTTATGACTCCAGTACACTCATATTCTGTTTTCAGTGTCCATAAACGGTGAGCACTGAGAGAATCCAACCACCATCAGCTTGGGCTCTAGAATTTACTCCTAACACCTACAACAAGCATCTATTGAACACCTCCCACTTGCCTGACATGATAATGCATCTAGGGTCCTTAGTTTCTGGAAGTTTTCAGTTTGACAAGTCAACCCTGGGGCAGCCCAGTAGCTCTCCTTTGTAGGACTCAGACTACAGAGAAGCAGCGCCGGCCTCCTGGTCACAGACAGCGCCGCCTGGTGGCCACGTCCTCTGCCTGCAGCGTCCGTGTCTTCCACCCAGCTATGTGTAAAGGCTGTCTTTCAGAAAGACCTTAGAGCCTCGTCTACGCCGCTGCCTTTTCCTTTCCCTTTCTCCCCACCTGTCCTGAGTGTCCCCTTGGCCTTCCTGCCCAGCTGCGATACCATTGGCAGCTTGGGAACTTCATTCTGGAGGTGCCAAAAGCAACAGGAGACACTGACCAGAAATACGTTCACTTCCCCTGCCCTTCCCTCTGGATTCTTTTCCCATCACCTCTGGCCTTAACAAGAGCCTTGCCCAGGACCCCCTAAAAGCAGGGCCACCGCACATTTGGGCCATCTTCCCACACGCTCCATGCATGCCCACAAAAGACCCTCAGGATTCTCCTGTAGTAAGTCTGTGTTGTCTTAAGAGAAACGGAACCGATAAGAATGGGTCACCCAAGATGAATCTGGGTGCCCACCGCAGTGTCCCTTCCCCAACACTGGCCACTGGCCAGGGAGAATCTTTAAGCTTCCGTTCCTTCTCTCTCCGACAAAACGATGAATCCTGAGGAGGCAAAGATTGGTGCCCACAGTCCACAGGGAAAGCAAGCTCATTCAACCATTGTCAAAAGCCATACAGGAAAATACAAGAGAAATAAAACCCGAATTATTGGATTTGGGGTTTAATTCCCACGTTGATTATGTGTCTCCTATTTGTCATATTTTTCACTTTGTTTGATGACTGTGTTGACACAGCCACAGGCTGGAATAAAACATCTTTAATACCCTGTTTCCCTGAAAATAAGACCTTGACGGACAATCAGTTCTAATGCATCTTTTGGAGCAAAAATTAATATAAGACTGGTATTATATTATATTATATCATACTATATTATATTATATTATATTATATTATATTATATTATATTATATTATATTATATTATATTATATTATATTATACCGGGTCTTGTATTATAGTAAAATAAGACCGGGTCTTATATTAATTTTTGCTCCAAAAGACACATTAGAGCTGATTGTCCGGCTAGGTCTTATTTTCGGGGAAACATGGTAGTCTTTCTAGTCTCTCAAAATACTCACTCAGCTTAAAGGAAAATCCACAACTCCCTTCTATAATAAAACTATGAGTATCATTGATAATGATTTCCACACAATGGTCATGTTTACTAACACGTCATTCTGTGCGCTCTGCTTCAACCCATCCGTGTCTCCGCCACTCTAAGACAGTAACTGAACCCAGCTTGGCACACAGAGCCCTTCACATGCCACCTCTCCCCCCTCTGCCTCACACAGGCTACACTTGGACCCAGGGAGCTGCTCTCCCCTCCTGACCATATCGGGTTCCCATACGACTTCAGCCAGAGTCCCTTCCCCATCAAGTCCCCCTGGAAAATTTCTATTTACCTTGAAGTTCCTGCTCCACTGTGCTGGGGTGGGTCTCCAGCTCTTGGGATATTTTTTACTGTATAGTAGGGTTATCCATTCACTCTGTCCTTCCCACCACACTGAGATCCTCATGGGCAGTGTTCATCCTTGAATCCCCAGAATGTAGAAATAACACTGCCTCGTTGTGGGAGGCACTCAACAATTCTTGTTTAATGAATAGATGAATGAGTCAAGAGATAAGGAGAGAGGAAAGAGAGAGAGAGAGAGAAAGAAACTGGCCTGTTTCCATTTCCAGATGTTCAAAGTGTGTGCTAACAGGGACCTTCCACTGTGGCATACACATCTGTCCCTCAGGTAATTTCCCCTGCTCCAGATACATCAGCTCCTATAAAAATCACATGTTTTGGGTCTCATACCTTCAGGAACCCTGGGGTCCAGGGCTAGTAGAGAAGCTAATTCACCCTGTGATGTCAGTGACTAATAGTTATCGCCTCTTATTTACACCTGAAATTTCAGCAGTCTTTATTGTCTGAACCTCAGTGAGCAAGGGTTGTGAAATATCGATTCCTTTGCCAGAGGCATATATTTGTAGGGCAGAAGGGACATTCAGGGCCTTTTTAATTACCTACAGATTTTGTACAGCCTGTGTGATTGCACCAAAATAACTACTTTATCCAAAGCTAAAATAGGACCATGAGGACCCCTGCCCCCAATAGAGGCCCTGGATCTCAACATCTCTGAAATCCTCGTTTGGAACTTACAGAGGAAGTCTGAGGATTGGGGTAAGTGGGGAACAGAGCAGAGAGATAAGGGAAAAGAAGGAAGGAAGCAAGGAAAGAAAGGGAGGGAAAAAGAGCTCCTTCGGGAGCATTCCATGCAATTTGACTCTCCTGCTGCACGTGCTTTATCCATGAGCCAAAAGTCCTCACAGGATATGTCGGTCCTGATGGAAACAGGAAATTTGTGAGGAAGCGTCTAGAGGAGGAAGGAATGTTTTGGAAGATAAATCAATACTCTGTAAACCCAGAGATGATGTTTGGTGGGGCACAAGCTAAGACAAACAGGACACCAAATGATCCTCCAAACAGAGTATAGCAGATCTCCACAAGTGGGGACCCCAGAGGCTGTGGTCCTGGCAGCTGCCACCGTTGTTGCCACAAAGGGGATTGCTGAGACAATGATCTAGATGTATAAGCACTTCCACCTTGTTGCTTTTTCCTTAAATACCTCATATTTCAAGCAAATGCAATCTGATGGCATTATAATCTGAATGAATATCGATTCCTCACTTCCCTCTATAGGCACAAAGAGTCTCTAATACAGCTCAACCCCACTTCTGTAGGAAATAATTTCTGACTGCCCAAGATTGGGGAAGGGACCCCTCCTATGTGCACCCACAGCTTCCAGGACCATGTTATAAAGTAATTTGCTCTATAGTCACCCGATTACTTATCTGAATCCCTTAATATATAAACTCAAATCAGGCAGAAGCTATGTCCTATTTAGTCTGATATCCTGGCGCAAAGCCTGGCACATGATACACATGTATTTGCCTTCGATCCACCTGACACAAGACAGATATTCCACTAATATTTGTTGAACTGAATCAAATATTGGCCCTGCTTAATAATAAAAGTGATCCCTGCAATGTTTTTCCTTCCCCACTTCACCAGGTCAATTATGTAATTCCAGGACATTATTGAAATTTCCCTTCCAGTCTATATGGTCTACATCTTTGTTTTAAGCACTGTTATTTAGCACTTACTATACATCTCCAGACAAGCCACTAGTAATCCACTTGGTTTCTGTTTAGATTCATTGGTTGTTGGATTATTTGGCCATCTCCTAACTTACACTGTTGCAGGGAAGAAATCAGATGCTAGTCTGATTGCTTCTTATTTATATATCATGCGTTCTTTTTGTTGGGAAATTCAAGAGATTTTCCCCTTTACTTTGAAGCTCTGTGATTGTACAAGAATATGCCCACCAGCATCCAATATTTATTGAAGACATACTTACTATATGCTGGGCACTGCTCTAAACTACTTTCATGTATTAGCTCATTTAATCCTCCAAGTAACATTTCAAGTAAATATGATTGTTATTTCCATTTTTCAGGTGAGAAAACTGAGGCTCAGAGGTTAACTACATGGCCTAAATTCAAGCAGCTCAGAAGCGATAGAGTCAGGCTTCAAGTCCAAGTGGTCTGGCTCCAGAACCTGTGCTTACTGCTGACCGCATGTGTACTTTTTAAAAAATTAAACTTGACAGGATCTGTTGCCTCCTTTGATTTTACAGATTTAGGTCTTCTTTCAACTCAGGAATACATTCTTCTATACTAGAGTTTTGTTTGTTTGTTTGTTTGTTTGTTTGTTTGTTTTAGTATGGACTCTCTCATTTGTGTCCCTTTTCTTTCTAGAGTTTATGCATCACTTCCTTTAGAAGGTCTTCCTTGCTCTACTGAGATGAGTTAAACTGTCCCCTCCTTTGCTCTTTCACAGAACCATGGACTTACCTCAATTTCAGGCCTTAGCATATAAAATTACTTGTTACTTGTCAATTTCCACAATAAACTATAAGCTGCTTAAGGGCAGAGAATGTGCCCCCAATATCTTTTTCCATAGCTGACACTTGGTAGGTTCTCAGTAAATATCGGCTACTGTTAATGAATGGAAGAGCCTCTGGCTTCCACATACGAGTTCTGACAATTAAGTTCGCGAATTTATTGCAAGGATGTTGCTAACTTTTTTTGATATCAGAGGGATTATTCATTATGAATTAGTACCAACTGGACAGTTAACCAAGCTTCCTATTTGCAAGTGGTGAAAAGGCTGCGTGAAAAGTGAGACCTGAACTTTTCGCCGACTCATGGCTCTTGCATCACGACAATACACCAGCTCATACAGCACTGTCTGTGAGGGAGTTTTTAGCCAGGAAACAAATAACTGTGTTGGAACAGCCTCCCTACTCACCTGATCTGGCCCCCAATGATTTCTTTCCTTACCCAAAGATAAAGGAAATATTGAAAGGAAGACATTTTGATGACATTCAGGACATCAAGGGAAATATGACAACAGCTCTGATGGCCATTCCAGAAAAAGAGTTCCAAAATTGCTTTAAAGGATGGACTAGACTCTGGCGTCGGTGCATAGCTTTCCAAGGGGAGTACTTTGAAGGTGACCATAGTGATATTCAGCAATGAGCTATGTAGCACTTTTTTTTAGGATCAGTTCACGTACTTAATTGTCATACCGTGTTTTCCCAAATAAGACCTAACCAGAAAATAAGCCCTAGGAAAATCATCCTGAAAATGATTTTTCAGGATGAGATCCCCTGAACATAAGCCCTAGTGCATCTTTTGGAGCAAAACTTAATATAAGCACCGGTCTTATTTTCGGGTAACACGGTATCTTGTACACTATGTGCTGCTGGCCAATACTCTAGAAAGACCTCCAAGTTCTTCCCTTCTGTGGGCTCATAGTATTTCTATCAGGGAGCCAGAAGTCTATGCAATGTTTGGTGGGCACCCATCTGTCTTACAGGGTCACACTCAACACTCTCAGTTGGCCAGCACCCTCTCCTCTACCTTCCCACACAATGAAACTCTGTAGCACTATGTTGTAAGCACATTTTAAACACCTTACTAAAAGGAAAGGAATAGTTTGGGGAGATGTAGAAGATTCCAGAATCCCCAAGAGAGGAGAGATCTATGCAGGCTAAGAGGCAAAAGTCTGGAGTTGGAAGAGTCCTTCAGAGTGCGGCAAAAAGGAATGTTTATCCAATGCTGAGGGTTCCACATCCACCAAGAATCTGCTGCATAGCATTAGGCTGGTTCTCACCATTTCCTTACCATTGCCAAAGACTTTCAACTGAATTAAGATGTATTTCTAGGGTACCACTACTCAAATTTTAAAATAAAACTTTAAATGAGATGTCAGAAAAATGGCATCTGGCCTCAATTTAAATCCTCGATTTAAGATTCTGCCGGCCTCCCATTTAACATTCTTATTAAGACAGGGAAAGATAAAAATTCACAGTACCAAAAATTTAGATTATTGACAGAATCTGAGAGGACTTCCCACTGACTAGAAGCCTGGTAGAACTTGATGACAGAAATAGTCAGTGGTGTGGGGAAAAAGGCAAATCTGCTTGTCACTCTGCTTTGCTTCAGGGCTGCAAGGTCATCACCAGTTGGGGAAACCAGTCAGCTCTCCTTGTAATGCAGGCACTTCCATCCCTGTGTGCCATTTCCCCACCCCTCTCTCATACTCGCCTCAGTATCTGCTTCCCAAACTAATTAGATACTGCAAATCCAAGAATAAAACTGCGCAGAATCTGGGTGCAGGGGACTGGAAGCAATGCATTGCCTCCCCTGAGACATAAGAATCAAAAGGAAAAGTCTAAGGGAATGTGGAGTGACACATTCTCCTAAGCAAGAAGAGTCCCCATTGCCACCAATACTGGATTTACAGGTTTTCATGTAGCTTATATGATCAGCTTGATGGAGAAGAATAAACTGAAGATGTTGTCATGCCAACAGAACAAGCTAAGGTGAAGAGCTACCAAACGCTGGGAATTTAGCTAAGGCCTGAGTGTATATCAATCATACATATACCTGTTGAAATAAAAAAGAGAATTTAACATATGCCCAAGGATATAGAGGGTATACATAGGCAATCTGCACATTTGGAATTTTATACAGGTCTTATGAAAATAAAAATAAAAACATTGAAGAGCGTGAGATAGGGTATATCATCTTAAAAACTCTGAAAAACATCAGACTTCTAAAATGGCAACTTTAATAGAAAGCCAGAAGATATTGCCTCTTTGAAATAGTAACAGCAAGTGTAAGAAAAGACAGGACATAATAAAAAATAAAACTACAAAAAAATGAAAAGTAGATATGTACACTAATGGAAGATTACAAGCTAAAGAAAAAAATAGTAGCAGAATTACATTGAAGGCAGGAAAAAGTAGAATTGAAATTGCAGAAAAGACAATTGGTAATTGGAGAATAAACTTGAAAAGTTATTCCAGAATGTAAAGGAAATCAGTCAAAATGAAAACCGAGAAAAGATACCAGACATGGAGGACAAAGAATGAAGTTCTAGTACAGTTGACCTTTGAACAACATGAGTTTGAACTGCGGGGGTCTACTTATATGTGGATTGTTTTTCAATAAATACAAGTACATAGAGTACTATAAATTTTTTTCTCTTCCTTATGATTTTCTTAATAACATTTTCTTTACTCTAGCTTACTTTATTGTAAGAATACAGTACACAATATTATACATTATTATATATTTATATATAATTTATGTATATTATTATATATCTATAACATATATTTTGTATATAATATACAAAATATCTGTTAATTACTGTTATGTTATTGGTAAGACTTCTGGTCAACTGTAGGCTATTAGTAGCTAAGTTTTGGGGAAGTCAAAAGTTATACACGAATTTTCAACCATGTGGAGGTTAGCACCCCTAACCCCCTCATTGTTCAAGGGTCAACTGTATAAGCATGAGTATGTCCCTGAGGAATAAATCAAAGCTACTCAAAACAGAGTAATAATCAGAACCATAACTAAAGAACACATTTTGAGGAGGATAGAAATGTCCTGAGACCAAAAGTGTTCACCATGTCTCTGCCTAAATCCGCTACAAATAGCTATATTCTGGAAATTTATTGTAAACATATGGATAACAGGAAAACACCATATAAGTATGCAGGTAGGAAACCATGCTACCTATAGTGGAACAGAAATTAAGGTTGGCAGAGTACTTATGGAGAATATTGAAATAAAAGAATTATATGCTCATTCATGTTGTCTTTTACTTGTGAGGGTAATAATAAAATCTTCAGTTCTTCAAGAGTTCAGAAAATATACCATATACATCTTTTGAACACATGTACCCAATGAGGGAGGAATTTCAGAACCTAGGAATGGGGGTGTCACAGTGTCATCGTATCGGCAGGCAGTGTTACATCTAGAATTAAACCTAAATAGTTGCCTTAAACTATGGTTACAAAATTAAATGCAAATGTGCAGAGACATTTTAAAAAAGGAAATGGAAGGAGCAAGTATTTTGTAACCATTATGTGGATTAAAAACTCAATAAAAGGTAAAGGTATATGGAGAAGTAAAAATGGCTTAACTGCATTATCTTCTATAGGAAGCGTTTCAAAAAGCAACTTTACTCGACTTTGAATAACTAAAGAAATGTAGATTAAAATATTTTTTGAAAAATGTCAAGGTAACCAATAGCACATTTAAAAACGCAGTGCATTCCTTTAAACCACTTCTTTTTGAGGCCTTTCTCTGCTCTGCAATTTGAGATTTCCCAAATCAACTGGGCCTTCTTTTTTCTCTTACCTAGACCTCTCCCATCAACAATTAAGCATGTTCAAGTCTCTTCAATACTTAATACACACACACACACACACACACACACACACACACACACACACACACACATTATTTCCCCCCCCCCCAATACTACATCTCCTAACCAGGGAATTGTCAGTCTTTGTTGTGCATTAGAATCACCAGGGAGCTTTGTAAACCATCTCAGTGCTTGGGTCCAACCCCCAAAGATTCTGATTTAATTGGTCTGGAGTGTGGCCTCGGCACTGGGATTTTTTAAAGCGCCTCACATAATTCTAGTGTACAGACAAGGTTGAGAACTACGTTAGCCCTAATTCTCTACTCCCTTCTCAGCAAATTTCTAGAAGTTTTTCATTAAACCTGTCTCCATTCCCTTTTCTCCTAACCTCTCATAAACCACAGCAATCAGGTAATCAGGTTTCTGCTCCATCACTTCTCTGAAATAGTTCTTGCCAAAGTCACCAAAGGCCCAAATGCTGCTGAATCCAATGGACAGCTGACCTCTGCGCATCGCTAGATATTTGTTATGATGCTGCATTTCTTGCTGTGCTGTTTTCCTTAAGAAGCTACGACTCCACGCTGCTCAGCTTTCTCTCTGACTTCTCTGCTGCCCCTTTCAAGGACTTCAGACTCTCATCCACCTGACCAGGCATGAATAGTTGATTCTTCTTAATCTCGCTCTCATTCTCCTTGAAGGACAATCTCCTCCATGCCCATGACTGCAATTTCCATCTTATCTTTGATGATTTACAAGTGTGTTTCTCTACACCTTTCCTGTGAGCTGCGGGCCCACAAAGCCTCCTCCACATGACCCTTCCATCTCCTCAGCCTCTCCAAGCCCCACACTGTATGTGTGATCCTCTCTCTCAGAGCACCACTCCATCCCTGCGCACTAAGCGAGAAACAAGATGTCTCTCTCACTCTCCACATTCCACCTGTCTTTAAGCTCTATTATTATCTCCTTTTCATCCACTTCCCCTCCCACCTCCAGGACCACCAACCTGAACAAGCAGCCAGAGTCCTCTAGTGGCTGCAAAAGCCTCCCAGCTGGTACCTTCCCACTCATCCTTGTCTCACAGGAGCTCAGCAACCCACAGGTCTATGTTATCAACCCCACCCCACCCCCACCAAAACTCTTTGACGACTTTTCATTTGTCTGAAGGGAGAAAAGGAAAAAATATGTATTTTAAAGAGAAAAGAGAAGGTCCTTCCTTTCTGCTGTGGTCCTTGCCCTTTTATTGACTTCCCTAGTACCACTCTCCCCTCATTTTCTGCATTCCAACCATAGTGCCCTTCCAATTCCTGAAATGTGCTGAGTTCTCCTGACACATGTCCTTTGCCCATTCTTTTTCCTCTGAAGAGAAGGGTCTCCCCGACCCCATCCCCCCTGCCTCACTCCACCTATCTTTGCTGATCCGCTCAAACGTCATTTCTGCATGGAACCCTTCCCTTCGCTTTACACTCCGCACCATTCTAACAGCATCCACATTCTTTCTTTTAACATAGGCATAATGTGTAATAATAAATTCCTCTGTGGATTTATGATTAATGCCTGCCTCCTGCACCAGACTTAGCCCCATGAAGGCAGGGACTGGTGTCAGTTTTTACTCACTGGCCCCAGAACCTATCACTGGCATGTTGTACATGCTCAATAAAGGTTTATTTAATGAAAACCAAATCTGAAAACTATTTCATATAACACAAGTGATAAAAAATTAAATTGTAAGATATTACAAAGTAATATACAAAACACAAACCTAAATAATGTTAAGTTCAATCTTGGCAGCTTTGAAAATTAATATAAATAGTTGAAACACGCTGCCATTTAAAAATGTTTTTTAATGATTACATAGGGGCATGTAAATTTTCATATAATATAGTGTTCAGGAAAAAATAAGGACATAAAACTTTATATAATAAAAATCTTAATTTTTACTTTCTCCTTAAAAAAACTATAAAAGAATCCCCCAAATATTAATAGCAATTATTCTGGGTAGTACAATTATGGATGGTTTTTATTTTTTCTTCATATTTCTAAGAATTTTCTAAGTTATTTCCAAGAAAAAATATATTACTTAGAAAAAAGTTATAGCAGTCAATTATGCTTTCTGTTACAGGTTACATAAAACCAAACTCAAAGTGGCTTAAGCAATAACTGGAATTTATGGCTAACATAAATGAGAATGTTTGGTTATGATTTAATTGGAGCCTGGTGTTTTTTTTCCTGAAAATATCTTGCACTTGGTCTATTTCTGTGTTTAATTTCAGTCCTAGATTGACTTCTCTTATAATGACAAAATGGCTGCAGTGGCTCTAGGCTTCTCATTCTTATACCAAGCGATACAGAAGGAGAGAAAGCATTTGTGTGCCACTCTGATTGGACCAGTTTAAGACACAGGCCTACTTCTGAACAAATCACTGTGGCTGAGGGATGCTGTTAGTTCATTTCTCCATAGGTAGAGCTGGAGGTGCAATCAGATTCCCAAGACCCATATAGATCACCAAACAGAAATTCAGGGTTATTGGAAATAAGCAAGGAAAGGATGGCTGCTTGACAGACATGTCTGCTATAAACATTTAAAAATACTTGTTTACCTAATTTAAAAAACTAAAAGGAACTATGATACAGTGAAAAGGGCATTAGTACAAGACAAGAATGTTCCCTCTCACCACTCTTTTCAACATCATACTAAATGTAATAGTAATGCAATAAGGAAAGAAAAGGGAGGACAGATTGGGAAGGAAGACTCAAAATTATTTGTTCATAAATGACATGATTGTCTATGTCAAAAATCCAAAAGAATTAAGAAAAAGCTCCTGGAACTAATAAGAGACTGCAGTATGCAGGTCAATATATAAAAGCCAATTGCTTTCCTATATACCAAAAGTGAACAGGTAGAATTTTAAATCAGAAACACAATACCATTGGGAGTGCAGTCAAGATGGTGGAGTAGGTAAACATTATGCTTGCCTCCTCCCATGACCACATTACATTACAACTAAATTATAGAATAATCCACCTAGAGAACTATCTGAAGACTAGTTAAATAGAAGTCCTATAACTAAGGATATAAAGAAGAAGTCACGTTGAGACTTGTAGGAAGGGCAAGATGCAAAACAGGCTGGCCCCACACTCATGTGTGGCAGTTGAGAATCGGGAGGGATATCTCAGCTGCAGAGATTCCTTGGAGGAATGAGAGGTCCCAGCTCCACATGGGGCTACCAAGCTAGGAGCACAGGTGATGGGAAGAGGAGCCCCCACAACATCTGGCTGTGGAAATCAGTGGGGATTCCATCCATCCACGTGAGAAAGAAGGCTGTAGGAAACCCAGAAGTCCTCTTAAAGGGCCTGTGCAGACTCCTTCATTCCCAGGCACTCACCCTGTGCTCTGGCAGATAGACGGTGGAACAGAAACCACCAGAGACATATAGGAACAGACTGTGGTGTGGCTTCAAGGTGAAGGCTGGAGGTTCAGATGCCATTATCCCTGTGTTGAGCTCTTGTCCCATGCAGCTGGCAGACAGATGCCATATTTCATGTGTTGAGCTCTCCCCCACACAGCCAAATCTGAATCTGTATTGGCCTGGTGATCTCTGCTCACTCCACCCTGAGGACTCCCTGGGATCCTGCCCAACACAACTCATGCACTACTGGAGGCACTTTCTGCAGCAGGCAGCCAGTCCTGGCTTGCACTGCAGCCTATCTTGGACATTCTCAGGGTTTGCAGCTCAAGGTGGGGACAGCTGGCCTTGGTGTGCTCTGAGCCTTTTGCTAAGTAATACCAAGCTCAACACTGGCACCAGACCTGAATCTGCATTAACCTAGTAAACACCACTCACCCCACCCTGGTGTCTCCCTGAGACTCCTGCCTTACCCAACTTGCATACCACATGAGGTTTTCACAGTAGCTGAACCTTACAAGCAGCAGGCAGGCAGTGGCAGGCCTCAGGGTGCCCTGTCTTCTTGCTGAGCTGCCCCAGGCCCAATACTGATGGCAGCTGCCTTGGTTCACAGTGTGGCCTCTCCCACAGGCCCCCAGGTCCAGCATAAGCAGTGACTAACCACTGATTGCTCTGTCGCTCCTACCACATAGCCCCAGGTTGGTCACAAGCAGCAGCTGACCTTCACCTGCATGGGAGCCACACCCAAGAGACCCCAGACCAACACAAGTCAGCTTCAGAACACAACAGAGCATGACATGATTAATCCCACAAGTGGCACACCAAAAGGGTAGCTTCAGCAGCACCTGAGTCTGCTGAGCTGAACCCCACTCCATGGGGTCAGCCCACACAGAGCAACTCATATGCTGTGGGTATGGCCAATCCTCACAGCCAGTCAGCCTGTGGGTAAATCTCACCCACTGACATGGCAACAGCAAGAAAGTCTCAATTACAACAGGAAGGTACACACAACCTACATAAGGGACACTCCTGGAGCACCCAGTGCAGGTGATCAAGAAGACTATGCCACTGAGACCCATAGGGCACATACTACATAAGGCCACCTGGCCAAGACTGCGAGACTTAGCAGATCTACCTAATACATAGAAACAAACAGAGAGGGGCAGCCAAAATGAGGAAACAAAGAAACATATCCCACATGTAAGAACAAAAGAAAATTCCAGAAAAAGAACTAAACAAAATGGAAACATGCAATTACTAGATACAGAGTTTAAAACACTGGTTGTAAGGAAACTCAAGAAACTTAGTGAGAACTTCAACAAAGAAATAGTAAGCATAAAAAGGACATAAAAACCCCTAAAAATAACAAGTCAGAATTGAAGAAATACAATAACTGAAATAAAGAATATATTAGAAGGAATCAACAGCAGATTAGGTGAAGCAGAGGATCAAATCAGCGATTTGGAAGACAAGGTAGCAGGAAGCACCCAAAGGAAACAGCAAAAAGAAAAATGAATTTTGAGAAAATGAGGATAATTTAATGGACCTCTGGGACAATAGCAAACATAACAACATTCGCATCATAGGGGTATCAGAAATAGAAAAGGGAGAAAGAGCAAAAGATTGAGAGCCTATTTGAAGAAATAATGAAGAAATCCCCTAACCTGATGAAGGAATTATATATACAAATCCAGGAAACAGAGAGAGTCCCAAACAAGACAAACCCAAACAAGCCCACACCAACACACATTATAATTAAAATGAGAAAAGTTAAAGACAAAGAGAGAATCCTAGAAGCAGCTAGAGAAAGGCAGCTAGTTACTTACAAGGGAGTTCCTATAAGACTGTCAACTGATTTCTCAACAGAAACTTTGCAGGAAAGAAGGGATTAGCACAAAATACTCAAAGTGATGAAAAGCAAGTACCTACAGCCAAGATCTCTCTACCGAGTAACTCTATTATTTAAAATGGAAGGAGAGATAGAGTTTCCCAGGCAAGAAAAAGCTAAAGGAGTTCATCAACACCAAACCAGCATTACAAGAAATGTTACAAGGACTTCTTTAAGAAGAAGGGGGAAAACATAAATATGAATAATAAAATGACAATAACTATGCACCTATCAATAATAATTTTAAATATAAATGGATTAAATGTTCCAATCAAAAGACAAAGGGTAGCTGAATTGATAAGAAAACAAAACCCATACATATGTTGTCTACAAGAGACCCACTTCATATTGAAAGACACACACAGACTGAAAGTAAAGGGATGGAAAACGATATTTCATGCAAATGGAAATGAAAAAAAAAGCTGGTGGGGTAGCAATACTTAGTATATCAGATAAAATACACTTTAAAACAAAGACAATAATAAGAGACAAACAGACATTACATCATGATAAAGGGATCGATCCAACAAGAGGATATTACCCTTATAAACATTTATACACCCAACATAGGAACAACTAAGCACAAATACTGACTGACATAAGGGAGAGATTGACAGTAATAGTCATAGTAGAGGACTTTAACATCTCATTGACACAATGGACAGATCTTCCAGTAGAATATCAATAAGGAAACAGAGGCCTTAAATGACACATTAGACCAAATGGATTTAATTGATATTTTTAGAGCCTTCCACTCCAAGGCAGACTATACATTCTTTTCAAGTGCACATGAAACACTTTCCAAGATAGACCACATGTTAAACCACAAAAAAAGTATCAATGTAAGAAGTCTGAAATCATATTAAGTGTCTTTTCTTACCACAATGGAATGAAGCCAGAAATCAATTACAAGAAAAAAACAGGGAAACACACAAATATATGGAGGCTAAATATCATGCTACTAAACAAGGAGGTCAAAGAATAAATCAAATATACCTTGAGACAAATAAAAATGAAAGCACAATGACCCCAAATCTGTGGGATGCAGCAAAAGCAGTCCTAAGAGGGAAATTCATAGCAATATAGGCCTACCTCAAGAAACAAACAAACAAAAAATTTCAAATAAACAATCTAACCTTACACTTAAAGGAACTAGAAAAAAAACAGCAAACGAAATGCAAAGTGAGTAGAAGTAATAAATAATAAAGATCAGAGCAGAAATAAATGAAATAGAATCTTTTAAAAAATACAAAAGATCAATGAAACCAAAAGCTGGTTCTTTGAAAAGGTAAACAGAATCAATACATCTTTAACCACACTAATCAAGAAAAAAAGACAGAGGAACAAAATAAATAAAATCAGGAATGAAAGATGAGAAGTGACAACTGACACCATAGAATTACAAAGAATTATAAGAAAACACTATGAACAATTATATGCCAACAAATTGCACAATGTGGAAGAAATGGATAAATTCCTAGAAACATACAATCTCCCAAGACTGAATCAAGAAGAAACAGAAAATCTGAACAGATCAATTACTACAAAAGAAATCGAATCAGTCATCAAAAAAAAATCCCATCAAGTAAAAGTCCTGGATTGGACAGTTTCACAGATAAATTTCACTAAACATTCAAGGAAGAATTAACACCTATCCTTCTCAAACAATTCCAAAATTCAAGGGGAGAAAGCTCCCAATCTTCTTTTTCAAGGCCACCATTACCCTGATTCCAAAACCAGACAAAGACATTATAAAATCAAAGTATATTTATAGTTCGATATTTCTGATGAACATAGATGCAAAAATCCTCAACAAAATATTAGCAACTGAATTCAGCAATACATTAAAAAGATCATACACCCTGATGAAGTGGGATTTGTTCCTAGGAGGCAAGGTTGGTTCAACAACCACCAATCAATTAATATGATACATCATATAAACAAAATAAGAGATAAAAAATCCTTTACTCATACGACTAGATGAAGAAAAAGCATTTGACAAAATCCAGCATCAATTTATAATAAAAACTCTCAGCCAAGTGGGAATAGAGGAAACATACCTCAACATAATAAAAAGCCATATATGACAAACCCACAGCTAACATGATACTCAACAGTGAAAAGCTAAAAGTGTTTTTCTTAAGGTCAGGAAAAAGTCGAAGATATCCACTTTTATTGCTTTTATTCAACACAGTATTGGCAGTACTAGCCATACCAATCAGACAAGAAAAAAAAATAAAAGGCATCCAGATTGGAAAAGAAGAAGTAAAACTGTCATTATTTGCATATGACATGACACTATATAGAGAGAACCCTAAAGATTCCAGCAAAAAGCTACTAGAACTGATAAATGAATTTAGTAAAGTAACAGGATACAAATTTCATATTCAGAAATCAGTTGCATTTTTATACATCAATAATGAATATTCAGAAAGAGAAATTAAGGAAAAATCCCATTTACAACTGCATCAACAAATAAATAAATAAAATACTTAGAAATAAATTTAATCAAAGAGGTAAAAGACCTATACTTGGAAAATTATAAGACATTAAAAAAAGAAATTGAAGAAGTTACAAATAAATGGATCATATACCTTGCTCACAAATAGGAAGAATTATCATCATTAAAATATCCATACTACACAAAGCAATCTATAGATTCAATGCAATCCCTATCAAAATACCAATGGCATTTTTCACAGAACTAGAACAAGCAATCCTACAATTTATATGGAACCAGAAAGGACCCCAAATAGTCCCAGCAACCTTGAGAAAGAAGAATAAAGTTGGAGTTATCATGCTACCTGGTATCAAAATACAAATCTATAGTAATCAAAACAGCATGGTACTGGCATAAAAACAGACACGTAGATCAGTGGGAAAGAATAGAGAGCTCAGAAATAAACACATGCCTATATGGTCATTTAATCTATTATAAAGGGGGCAAGAATATACAATGGAGCAAAGACAGTTTGTTCAATATATGGTGTTGGGAAAACTGAGCAGATAGATACATGCAAAAAAATGAAACTGGACCATTTGCTTATGCCATATGCAAGAATAAACTTCAAAATGGATTAAAGACTTAAATATACTCATAAGACCCAAAACCATAAAACTCCTAGAAGAAAACATAGGCAGTAAACTCTCTGACATTGCTCTTAGTGATATTTTTTTTCTAATGTATTTCTTACAGCAAAAGAAACAAAAGAAAAAAATGAAGAAACAAAACCACATCAAAACTAAAATGTTTTTGCACAGCAAGGGAAACCATCAACAAAACCAAAAGACAACCTACTGAATGGGAGAAGATATTCACAAATGATGTATCTGATAAGGGGTTAATAACTAAAATTTATAAAGAACTCCTACAGCTCAACACCAAAAAACCCCCAAACAATCCAATTAAAAAATGGCCAGAGGACCTGAATAGACATTTCTCCAAAGAAGACATACAGATGGCCGATAGACATATGAAAAAATGCTCACTATTACTCATCATCAGAAAAATGCAAATTAAAACTTCAATGAGATATCTCCTCACACCTGTCAGACTAACAAGTGTTGGTGAGGATGTGGAGAAAAGGGAACCTTAGTGCACTGTTGATGGGATTTCAAATTGTTGCAGCTACTATGGAACACAGACTGGAGGTTCCTCAAAAATTAAAAATAGAACTACCTTACAACCCAGCAGTTCTAAACACAGGCCTTACACTGTTCACAAAAATTAACTCAAAATGGATCATAGATCTAAATATGAAATGCAAAACTATAAAATTCCTAGAAGACAACATAGGAAAGAACCTAGGTAAACTTGGGTATAGTAATGCCTTTCTAGGTACAATGCCAAAAACACAATCCAATAAAGAAATAATTGATAAGCTGTGCAACATTAAAATTAAAAACTTCTGCTCTGTGAAAGACAGTATCAAGAGAATTTTAGAAGACAAGCCACAAACTGCGGGAAAAATATTTGCAAAAGACACATCTGATAAAGGACTCTTATTTAATATCTACTCTGAAATCTCAACAATAAGAAAACAACCTGATTTAAAAATGAGCCAAGGACCTTAACAGAGAGGTCACCAAAAAAAGATATACAGGTGGCAAGTAAGCATATGAAAAGATGTTTCACATCATATGTCATCAGGAAAATTCAAACTAAAACAATGAGATACCACTACACAACTATTAGAATGGCCAAAACCCAGAACACTGACAACACCAAATGCTGACGAGGATGTGGAACAACAGGAACTCTCATTAATTGCTGGTAGGAATGCAAAGTGGCACAGCCACTTTGGAAGACAGCTAGGTAGTTTCTTATAAAACTAAACATACTCTTCCCATGCGATACAGAAATTATGCTCCTTGGTATTTACCCAAAGGAGTTGAAAACTTATGGTCATATAACCTACTGCACAGATGTTTATAGTAACTTTGTTCATAATTGCCAAGCTTTGAATCAACTAAGATGCCCTTCAGTAGGTGAATGGATAAAGAAACTCTGGTACATCTAGACAATGGAATATTATTAAGTGCTCAAAAGAAATGAGCTATCAAGCCATGAAGAGACATGGACAAAATTTAAATGCACTCTTCTAAGTGAAACAAGCCAATTTGAGAAGGCTATATAATATTATTCCAACTATATGACATTGCCAAAAAGGCAAAACTATGGAGACAATAAAAGATCAGCTGTTGCCAGGAAGCAGGGGTAGGGATGACATGAATAGGTGGGGCACAGAGGATTTCTAAGGCAGTGAAAATACTCTATGTGATGTTATAATGATGGATCTATATCATTATACGTTTCCCAAACCCACTGAATATAGAGTGCCAAGAATGAACTCTTAGGTAAATTACAGACTTTGAGTAATTATGATGTGTCAATAAAGGTTCATCCTTGGTAAAAATAAATAAATACATAAATGAGTGAATGAATGAATGAATAAACTACATATATATGCATATATATGTATGTATATATATACACATACATGTGTATATATATACACATATACGTGTATATGTTATATATATGTGTATATATAACATATACGTGTATATATGTATATATTTCTGATGAATGATGTTAATAATAGGGAGTCTATGCATGTGGGAGCAGGGGGTATATGGGAAATCTCTGTACCTTCCTCTCAACTTTATTGTAAACCTTAAACTGCTCTTAAAAACAATAAGTCTATTAAAAATTGAAAAATAGAAAGGGGGGCGGGGGGTGGGGGGTGGGAGATGAGGGTAAGGGGGATCGAATATATGGTGATGGAAGGAGAACTGACTCTGGGTGATGAACACTCAATGGGATTTATAGATGATGTAATACAGAATTGTACACCTGAAATCTATGTAATTTTACTAACAATTGTCACCCCAATAAATTTAATTAAAAAAAAAAAAAAAGAAAAAAAGAAAATGGGCATTGGGACCAAATATCAGGAGACCTGAGTGTAAACTTTGTTGCTGCCTTTTGCTATGTGTAAGATATTGGACAGTTCTCCAGGTCATTCTGCATGTCCCCTACTCTGTAAAATACTGTATTTCCCCGACAATAAGACCTAGCCGGACAATCAGCTCTAATGCGTCTTTTGGAGCAAAAATTAATATAAGACCCAGTCTTACTTTACTATAATATAAGACCGGGTCTATAATATATAATATAATATAATATAATATAATATAATATAATATAATATAATATAATATAATATAATATATAATGTAACATAATGTAATATAATATAAAATACCTGGTCTTATATTAATTTTTGCTCCAAAAGACGCATTAGGGCTGATTGTCCGGCTAGGTTTTATTTTCAGGGAAACATGATAGCTACTTAGGAGACCCTTCTCCACTGTCGTAGGAAGGAAGAGAGTAATATGAAGGCAGACAGAAGATGCCTTTTTTGGTGGCAAAAAGTTAAACGTGTTTCTACCACATGGCTTCTATTTTCTCAGTGAAGTAGGACCCAAGATCACCAGTGGGGCAGGAGGTGCAGTGGGAGAAGTGGAGGTACCAGGAAAGCAGAGATTTAAAATAGTTATTGCAAAAGTGGCAGAGGAACATAGTAAGATTATCCTCACAAACTAGTAACTCAATAAATATTTCCTGAATAAAGAATAGCTTTCAATTTTTTATTTTTATTTTTTAAATTTAAATTAAAAAATTTTTGGAAGCTGTATCATAGTTTTATGACTAAAAGAAAATGAGCTGTAAGTGTGAAATGCACTATACAAATATAAAATAGGATTAGGATGGAAGTCAGTGGTTAATAAAAGGATTTACTTAATAGATAATTGCTTTAGATTTTCTAAAATGCTGATGCTTTATTTCAGTAAGACCACTTTGTATCACGATTCCTATACAATTCAGACTAGTGGCTGAGGAGCATGGTAACTTCCCAAACATTTGAGCATCGTCAGCACTAAGCAACTATTAAATTTAACTCAACCTGGAAAGATAAGAAAAACTATTGAAAAAAAAAAGCAAAGTGACATTTCTTGGCGTCAACAGAGGGGACTGTAAGACAATGACATAGCAAGGGAATATACGATCAAGGATAAGTTCTGTAGGTGATCTAGAGAAACAAGTTCTCTGCACAGGATGTGAGCAAGATTATTACTAAAATTCTATTTTCTCCCCAACACCAGGCGGGGCAGGACTATATGAAGTGCCATTAGGCTTTTCTTCAAAGGCTGCAAGAGCTTACCCTCCCTCCACCCCACTTCAATCCCAATAAAAACTTTGCCTGGCATCTCAGCATCAGGGAAATTAACCTCAGCGAAAAAAATAAATTCTTACCTCTCATCCCAACTCTCAATAAGAATGTCATGGCTGTTTCTTGTGAACACTGCAGTCTTGTTTGACAATATAATGAGATCTGGCTAAACAGATGAAAAATGCCTTAACCTGAGTGTTTATCTCAACCCTGCCAAAGTTTTCAACCCCCCAGGCACTCCCATCTCTGCAGAGAGGGTCAAGAACCTTTAGTTACAGCCCATGGCTCTGAGTTGGCGTCTTACTACACCAAGCCATTTTTGCAATAGCAGAAGGCAGGAGTTTCTGTCATTTTGAATTTCCTGCAGTGTACTGGCCTGTGTCACGATCTCAATGGTGTCTGGGGGCAGTTTGTTCTGTCAAATCCCTGGAACAGAATGAGAAGAGAAAGGGGAGAGTAAGTGCAAGAAACTAACAGAAGCACAGGTTGGCAAGTGATGCCCAACAGTGTCCATCTAGGGAGGGGCTGGATGTGTGGGGGCTGGGACTCCTCCAACAAATAAACCTAAGAAGGCACACTTTCACGGTTCTAGAGAACCAAACACACACTCTAGGCAGTCTGTAATTCAGGTGACTAACAGGCCATTGCTTTCAAGTCAAGTCCACAGAGAACACAGTGAAAGGAAATTGGGAAATTACCCAATTAATGCAAACAAGAAAAATTTTGAATGAAAAATGCAATTTAACATATGAATATTTCGTGTGAGACTATTTACTCTGACCCATTCGATGATGATTTCTAACCCATCCACCTTGGGGTTTTGTCTTCTATCCAGATCTTTCTCTCTCTCTAGAACAGACCCCTTAGCACTTGACATGGCTTTCCTCAGTCTGACTAAGCTCCTTGAAAGCAAGGATTTCTCATCTGCCACAGACCTTCACTCCTAGAATATGCTCAATAGATACAGAGTAATTAGATAAACCAATTAATAAATTAATAGAATAAGGTCATTTGAGAAAAAACAAAAAATATGCCATACGGGTGGCACTTTGGGGTCTGGAGGAACCACTGCACAAACAGATTATTGTGCATGCTTACCAACCATACTTCAAATAAAGTGTGTTTTTTTTCACCTCAATACAATTTCTCCAACTGCTTCAGAGAGAAATCAGCTTCACCTCCACTTCCTGTTCCAGTGGTGGGCAACATTGCCATTCAGCTGTTGATTTACCTGTGTTTCCCCCACCTAGTTTGATTTTACGAAGGATCAACTGATTTCCAAGAAGACTCTTGAAGGGACAGAAAGATATTAATATCACTAGATACTCAAAAGGTTGGTAGGAGATATTTAAGCAAGTTATCTTTACCTGGTGTTTATTTTCTTTTGATGGCTCACTTTATTTTATTAGGTTGGTGCAAAAGTAATTGCAGTTTTTGCAATTATTTTTAACATTTTAAACTGCAATTACTTTTGCACCAACCTAATAGAATGTACTACATTGGATTGGACTGGACTGGATTGGATTGGATTGGGCTGGGCTGGGCTGGGCTGGGCTGGGCTGGGCTGGGCTGGGCTGGGCTGGGCTGGACTGGATTGGATTGGATTGGATTGGACTGGAATAGTTTACTTCCATATGTTGTCTCCTCCACTAGGCTGTAAGCTCCTTAAAGGTAAGGAAGGGCCTTGAGTTTTTACCTATCATAGTGCTTGGCACATAATAGTTATTCAATATTTATAGAATAAACAAGTAAAAGAGTTATTTGGGAATGAATGCAAAAAGGATCTAGGGTTTACCTATCATTTATATTTGGCCTTGTCTTCCTTGAAATGGATGATGTTGCTCTTTATTATCCTTAATAAGGCTGAGCATTGTTATTTAGAGGAAAACCATAAACCATAAACCGTGCCTTGTGTGTAGTTTTTGTGTAATTTGTTTTGGGGTTTTACTTTCTTTTTTAAGTGTGCATAAGTGAAATGAATATAAAATAGATAAATAAATTTTAATTTTATAAATAAATAAACAATAAATTGTACAAACTGCCTTCCCCAAATGATAGCACGCCCAAAACCCAAAGAAGTTGGATCTTAAAAATAAAAGGAAAACCTACAGTGGAGAATATGATGCAGTAAAGAGAGAAGGGAAACCAAACAGTGGAACCAAATAGGGTGAGAGGCAATACTGGCAAGAACAAAGGAGATGTATGTCACCATTTTCCCTTCAGATTGTTTCCACAGTGTTAGAACTGAAATAAAGCTGTGAGTTCCCCCAGAAAATTGAAATGTCCCTTTTTAAAATGATCACTCCAGTTATCATTGGGGCAGCTTGTGTCTCGAGGGTCATTAACCTTCTGCCCTCCATCCCTAACCCTGGGACTCCAGGGGTATCTGTCTAAGAGACTAGCTTCCAGAGGGGGTCAGTATTCCCTCTTAAGAGACCCCAGAGCAAATGACTGAACAGATTAGGACGGATTAGACAGATAACAACTCAGACCCTTTTACAAGCACATTTTTCACTCGACACTCAAATTCCCTTCTGTGCCCCACAGT
Organism: Rhinolophus sinicus; assembly: GCF_057876585.1. Lineage (NCBI taxonomy): Eukaryota > Metazoa > Chordata > Mammalia > Chiroptera > Rhinolophidae > Rhinolophus > Rhinolophus sinicus. The sequence goes on along the minus strand of NC_142509.1, from coordinate 12,048,003 downwards.
CTCACACAACCCAACGACTGGATAGTATTACTGAAATATCTTTGCGCCAGCCGAGTGCGTGGAACTGTGCAAAGCCAGATGTTCTTGTAACCCTGTTTTACTGAGTTATTTATATCCATATAATATTTGACATTTCCTGTGTTGTTAAAGAGTTGGGGGCCCTTGACGTATTTTTAAGAGAGCAGTGCCGACTTTTCATTTTTTTCTTTGATGCCCAGCACCAGAAATAAGTAAAATAGAGAGGCACTGTATTAAACAGATGCTTAGATATCTCAAGTCTACCTTATTTTAATGCCTTTCCTCTTAAATGACCTTCATGAACAGAAAAATGCTAGGGTCATCTAAGCTGCACATATGAATTAAGCCTGGTATGCAATAAAAGTATGAGCTGATAGGCTTAACATAAGTATGCCAATAAACAAAGAAGAAAATTAATAAATATTGAAAGTATAATCCACATTTCTAGGACTAAACTTTATAGAATATTGATACATGAACTAAATCATATCTTTGAATTTGATAGATGCGGAAAGGGCTAGTTAAAAAATTTTCAAGCTTAGTCAAGTATTATCTGGCAGATTTCTCTGGCTAAATGAAATAATAGCAACTTGATAGAGTTTAAAGTATTTGGTAGATCCTTAAGCGGTAGGAATATTTAAACTGTATATGAAATTTGATATCATAGAAGGTAATCATTCTGTTTTCCTTGTTTATTATAAGGATCTATTCACAAACTATTATTTTTAAGACTTACAAACTTTAAAACAGTTTTCCCCTTTATAGGACGTGACAGGGATGGAGTCTTGCCTTACAGTCAATTCTTGGTATCTCCATCTGCTCAAAATACAAAGCAAAGGTCACAGAAAAACAGGAAAATTAAGATGTGAATTATTTGGGTTCTCTTTGGTCTTCAAAGTTGCTTTATAAACTTTCTCAAAAATCCCTATGTTAGTGTTTTGTTGTTGTTGTTTTATAAAATCAGCTTCCTTTCTTAAAAGCAGAGGGTGTATGTATATGTCATTATGCAGAGAAACTTTCAAAACACATTCTGTCTTCCACTCTATGTCTTATTCCTATTCACCCCATTGTATACCTCTCCCCACTCCCTGAAGCTGAGGACCTCCTGATAAATCAAACCCTTCCCACCATTTAAGAAAACAAGACGCCATGGTCTGCTGCTGCCCATCTGAGCACATTAAGCCTCCTGCTCCAACAGTGGTCAAATCCCTAACAAATCCTCTAAGCTGTGATAAGTCCCTATTCTTCAAATAATGCACAGATCCTCTTGAAGCAGATAGGTCAGGACAGCCCTCAGGGTGCAGGCTTGCTCATCTGTATTTCCAATTCCCTAGCCCTTTACCACCAATCATCTCTGATTCTGCACTGACTCCTTCCAGTGTCACTCCACTGTAACAATTGGGATGGGGGAGCAGCATGTGGGAGGCCAGTGTGGTCTGGACCATGGTTTTATGTTGGATCTACATCTCCCAGATTCTTCTAGACCCAGCCTCCTCTAGTTAGGCCACTAGTCTCTGGCCCCCAAATCAAGATCTTTTCCCACCAACTAAATCTTTCATATTTTTTCTTCAACTCTTTTCCTTGAAAGATTCTGGATTTTTCATTTTTCTCAACATATGTTATCCATCTTTGTTTCTTTCCTATTTACCTCAGAACCTTGTCCCTACTGCCATGGACAACCTCTGTCTAATTCTAGAAAATCTCCATGAGGAGACATCTTAGTTCCCTGGGACAATAGTCAAAACCTGTTGCCCATCGTGTTTAGGAAGAAGTGAAAAGAATTCTGTTCACAATCTTCTTCCCTCAGTTTTCAAAGCTACACATCCAGTGTATTCCCATGGCTGCATTTCCTTTCCTGAAGTATGAATTTGAGCACCAAATGCAAACCTCTGTTTCATCAGGTTGCCTTTGATGGAACAAAGACTCAAGTCCAAAAGATATTCCTCCAGATAATTTAGCCCTTTCTTCAAAGATATCAATTTATTCACCTGTTTGAAGTCTAGAATTTATGAAGCAAAGGTCCTAAGGTTTGACTTTGGGGTGGGGAGATTTTTATTACATAAAGACTTTTGCAGCCACAAATAATACCATTAACCTAGCAACTTCTCCAAGAAAATTGGACTAACGGATGTGGATAAGTTAAGACAATCCATTAACACCATGTGGAAAACAAGCAAACAAAAATATATATACTGGGGTTGGTAACAGTAAAATTTGTAAATGTGAGAAACATGTTTAAGTCTAAAGAATGATATCCACCTGGATAATGGTGGGGGGAAATGATGTAAATTCTAGAAGAATTAGAAGTCATCTCTACAGAGCATCACAGATTCTAGCCTATGAGAACTGAATGTAAGCAAGTAAACGTAAGCAGAATCTAATATGGTGCTTGTCATATAACAAGCACTCTGTAAATTACAGCTAGAATCATTATGCTCATTATATAAGGGATAGGTGGAGTCTCGTCTCCAAATAAAGAAATGGCGGTACAGAGAGGAAAATGTTGCCTGTTACCAGGCCAAAACCACCTCTGCTACTACTGTCTCTAACCTCTACTCTTGAAGCAAATACTATTAGAGTGACCAGAGCAACCACCATTCAACTCTCAGTTTCCATTCTCTGAGTATAACATTCAGAAATGCTTAAAAAACAAACATCCAGTCACCAGATGTTCTTAACATCTGGCTAAAGCCATAAAACTATCCTCTACCACCACTACCTCCTTCCTAACTCCAAAGTGTAAGGAGAGAAAAAAAACAACTTATGAAATATCTGATGTAGTGAAATAAGATCTTGACGTATTCATCTTTGTGATTTTTTTTCTTTCTTTGTTGTATCTCTCCTTGTTATTCTAAGGCATCCACATGGCTGTAAGGAAATTTTTGACTTCTATATCGAGGGGGTTAAAGGAACATTTCAATATTCTATTCTTTTAAAAATTCTAACTTAAACTCCTGGGAATCAAAAGGAAAGGACCTAAGTGTAATGAGACAGAATGTGTATGCCAGAGTAAAGATGAGAGAAAGGATTAGAAGGAGAAGAAAATGATCATACCGTCTATCCTAGAGACTTGATTATAGTATCTCGGGTTGGGAGGAGAGGAGCAAAGGTGCTGAGATCAAGACCTTGGAATATGTCAGGGACCAAGAGAGCAGAAATAAACCTGAGGGGATGAAAAGGAGAGAGTGGTGGCCACATAGAGGTGGTCACACATCACCAGCAGCTAACCACATTAGGGGCTCCCTGTATAAACTGAATGCCTGAAGACCATCCCACACTGTTCAAGAGATGCATATCAGCTGATCTCAGCTCCTTCATGTAAGAGTCTTCCATCATCAGTGTTGCACAAGAGGCCAGTGGCACCTCCAGTAGAAAGACAACTGGCCAGGCTCCAGGGCTTTGCCAGGCCTCAGTGTGGGGATGAATTTGTGAACATTCCAGGACACTCATACAGATCTCCTAGAACAGGATGGATTGCCTGACTCCGAACCAAGCAGGAATGATACATTAAGATAAGCTCAGCACTGGTCATGGGGGATATCTAGACCAGGGTTTCTTAACCTCAGCACTATTGAGGTTGGATGATTCTTTGTTGTTGGGGGTTATCCTGTGCATTGGAGGATATTTAGCAGCATCCCTACTACTAGATACCAATAGCACAGCACCACTTCCTAGTTGTGACACTCAAAATGTCTCCAGATACAATCAACAGCTTCCTGTGGGGGTTAGGGGTGCAAAACTGTTCCCATGTGAGAACTATTGGTCTGGACAGTAAGGAGGCCTTCACTGAGTACACTGCATCTGTACCTACCTTCAGTATTTTAGGGCAAGGCATTAGATCACTTACAGCTACAATCTGACCAGCAAGCCACTTTCACTTTAGTTTAATAGTGTCCAAATATTTGAAGCACTTACTACTTCCATTTATACCCCAACACACACACACACACACACACACACACACACACACACACACACAACACAACACAAACTTTTAGAGATGTGGTATAAACCAACTCCTGCATAAACTACTTCTTTTCTAAGTGCTGTAATTAAGGATTTAGGGAGCAGTAAGAGGAAGCTAGATAATGAGTGATAAAACTGACAATAAGAACAAGTCTAATACAGATTAGGCAATTATCATTATCCTCAAATGCTTATTAGTAAGCCCCCTCCCACTTCCAGATGTATAATATTGGAAAAAAAATTCTTAATTTTTCTAATGCTTTTCCTTCATTGGCAAAATGGGGATATAATAACACACTTTATAGGATTGCAATTCAAATTAAATTAGCTAAGTTATTAAAGCAATTGGCACAGGGCCTGACACTTGAAAGTCTCTCCATAAAGTTAGCCACTGTCATTTTCATTATAATGGAATAGTGGACTGAAGTGACAAGTGATGTTAATAACATTTTGCACAACATGTTTTGAAGCTCTGATTTATCTGATGCTCTCTCAGCTTTGTGACATAGACACAGTGATCATTACACACCTTTAACACAGGAGTCAGCATGGAAGATTGACCAGTGTTGCTCCTAGACACATATTCAGTGCATGGGAGCTTAAGACTCCAGGCTAGACCCTCGGATTCCTATCTGAGTTTTTCACCAGGCCCACCCTACACCATGCTGAGAGTATAACCTAGATCAGTTAGGATGATTTCAGCTTAGCCAATAAGAAATTATATTTGGCTCACAAATTTGGATGTCCAGAGCCTGGGCAGATTCCAAGAACATGCACTCAGGACTCTGGCTACACTTCTCCCACATTCCCTCAAGCTGCCTTCCTCTGAGTATCAGCCTTCTTCTCAGAGTTGCTCCCCTCATGGTCCTAAAATGACCACCAACAGAAACTGAGGCAGAGAGAGAGAAAAAAGATTGGCTATTTATAGCTCCTCTTAAAACTGAGTAAGAATTTTGCCAGAAATCTCTGCAATCTTGAACAGAATAAGGCCCCATGACCACTCCTGAACCAAATTGTTCAAGAAGGATGGAATTGCCCTGATTTGTGTAGTCAAGTCATAGCCCATCTCTGGAGCTGAGGATAGCTCAACTGTCCCTGAGAAACTCAGGCAGCGAGGGAAAGAGTCATGCACCATGCCAAGATTTGCTCAGGGGGGAAGTGGAAAGGGAGGCCAGGTAGGCAGCCATCAAGTCCGTTATAGTGTTTAAGACTTAAAGCTTCCTCTTGAGGATATTGTCCAGCTTCTACTTTCTTTGTGGTGATAAGCAAAAAAAAAAAAAAGAAAGAAAGAAAGAAAGAAAGAAAGAAAGAAAGAAAGAAAGAAAGAAAGAAAGAAAGAAAGAAAGAAAGAAAGAAAGGGTTTTAGATAAATCTCATAAAGCCCTCAACAAGGAAGTGAGATTTGAGGAGAGTTCTGAGAGAATTGAGGGAATCCTATAGCCCAGAAGATCTCCTAGAGACATTTATCAACAACAGAAGAAGCATCAGATCTAAATGAAGAGAAGCTAAATGCATGAAATCCTCAAAATGATAAAAATTCCATGTCATCAATTTCCTAAGTCTCAGACATCCCACCAACTGCTTCCTGGTCTTCCCTGTCATTTAATTTGCTCTGAGTAACAAAAGCAGCTCACACACTCAGTTTGTTATTTATTTAACACGTTGTGGAGAAGTTGGCTCATCAACTTTTTATGAACAGTTTCTCCCCTGAAACATCATAAATCCTTAGTGGTTCTTCAAGGGTTGGGTATACTCTTTGTTCCAGGGTTTAGCAGAAGCTGACCCACAAATATTACCTTGTAATGGTCGGGACACATCCCCTGAGAACAGAGATGAAGAGCTGAGAAACCGTTCTCTGCCAGCCTGGGAAAAATGACTACTAGAAATGCTCCCCTTATGTTTTGGGACTTATGTTCATTCTGTGGTAAAAGCCAGTGCTCTCTGTGTCCTGGTGGAAGGTGGAGAGAGGGAATCCAGTGGAAGCCAGAAGTGAGATAGCATTCTGACAGGTCAGACAAAAAGAGCGAGAGAGAGAGAGAGAGAGAGAGAGAGAGAGAGAGAGAGAGAGAGAGAGAGAAGTATGGAAGGAATGAGTAGATTTTGCTGCTGCACAACTTTCTGAGCGTGCCCAATTCCCCACCCAGAACACACTGGGGCAGGAAGGGACAGCTACAGGAGCACTGTGCACCTTCCAAGTCCCTGCAGGATGCCCAGACCATGGCCCTGGCATCCCATGCAACCAGCTCCTCTGCAACCTCCACTCTTCCTTCATTCTAGCACAAGGCCTCAAGCCCTCGCGTATTCACAAATCACAAAGATGAAAGAACAGAAGCCTGAGAAGGCTGATACTAGAGTTTACATAAGTCAACTGCCCATTAAGTTCTACCCAAACTCTCCCAAACGACTTGCCACCACTACCCTTCCAGTCACACCCACCCTTTCTAGCACTAAGTTAATAAGCCCTTCAACCAGCATGTCTGTAACCACAGCCTCCAGAAAGACAGTCACCAACTCAAATTTCCAAGGAGGAAAAAAAAAAAAAAAAAACAACAAAGTTAGGGGTGGGCAGTGAGAAAAAGAACAAAAAGAAGAAACAACTTGATTGTGAGACTGTTCCAGGACCACTATTTCATTCATTTGGGAATGTGTGCAGTGGGTCTCAGACCTGAGGCTCAGGTCTGAGGTCTGGTGGTCTAACCAGAGACGTCGCCTGCCCCGGCCAAGCTGAGCAGTGACTCCTCACTCCACACATGTGCTCACTAAGTTATGTGAGCTCAAGCCTTCTGTTTCTGTTTATTTGTCTTGCGTTGTGTTGTTTTATTAACCAGAAACTTGAAAAGGAGGCTTTCTTTCTTGTGTTGCCATTTGGCAGAAGACTAGAGGTTACAGTAGCAAGCAGAGCCTAAACAATTTTTTTTTAAGTCTCGATGAAAGTTCCTTCCAGAGAGAAAAACTATATCCGATTCCCTGTCTCCCATTGAACCTCTGAAGGACTTCCCACACCTTACCTTCAAATAACAGAACCCTAGCCAACGAAAATGGAAAAACATAAATTTTTGCACGTAAAATGAAAAATCAGAGGGTGCAGACAGGCCTGTGTCAACAAGGTATTTTTAGCTATCAGTGAATTCTTAGAATCAAGTTTTAAGGCATGGTTCTCTGCACATGGACCTAGGGTATGTTTTTTAGGGCCTCTGCTATCCAGCGCTACCCTTACCTCATTTTCAACTGTGAGTAGTATCCCCACTTAAAAGACTAGGACAACAGAGGCCTGGATAGGGCAAGGAAGACTTGCATAAGTTCCCAGTGATTGAAGAGCAGTAATGAATGTCTAGATGTGACAACCCCTTGATAACTAACTATACCTCTTAGAGCAGAGTCTAACTTCCATCATTTCTGATCTTCATTTCTCAGTGTTTATTCATTGGCTCCCTCCCTAGAATTAAATATTGCCCCTTTATTATGCATTAATTTGTCTTTCTCCATCACAGACTGAGTTCCTCATCTTTAACGTCAAAGAAAAACCAAGATATTAGCTGTATTTTTTGTAGTTTGTGGAGAAGGAGCTCTCTTGTAAGGGTCTCAGAATCTCTGTCCCCGGATTCTAACAGAAGGATTTTAAAACAGAGAGTGACAATGAGCAACGGGTTCTGGCCAGGGTTCAGTTATCTCGGGCCCTGCCCCTTTTGCCAGGAGAGGAGATGAATGCAGCCACTCAATTTTCCCTCTATTTCCCTCAACAGTCACGGGTGGCTAAGTCTCAACGATCAAGCTGTGGCAGTTAGAGGCAGGAAATGGAGTTGGAGAAGAGAGACTTAAACTTACCCACCATGGAGAGCCCCCCCCCGTGCCACAAGCTCTTCCAAGTCCCAAGGTCCCCAGCCAGGTTTGCACCTGACCAAATCCTCTAGGGTTCAGAGGGTCCACCACGCTTCCCAAACTCCTTGTGAACCTGTGTCTGGAACCCCACTAGCTGGTGCTGCCCAGGTCACCTTTGAAGGATGTCCTGAACTTCCTGAAAAACTGGCTCCACAGGGTCAAGTAATGCATAAAACTCAGGTGGCATGGCCCCAGCCTTGCTCCTAACCAAATGAAAAAATCCAAATGCAAATCGCTTCCTTTTTATCCTCAATTTTCACCAATTCTGACATGTTATGGATTTAAAAGTAAAAGACAGAGTCCTGTGGAGCTGGTGATGGAGACTGCTTTTGCCAACACCTGACATTCAGAGTTTCCTTTCTGTGTCTAGTGCTGCCTTTGATCAAATACTGCATGTGTATGGAAGCAGTAGGGTGACACACATACACCTAAATGATGAAGATTTAGGGGTCAGTAGAGACAGTTTTTCCTACAGTAATGATTTTTTTTTAAAGTAACATAACAAGATTGTTTATAAACTGAAGGAGATGAATTCCTAAAGCCAAACACAACTCACTTTTCAACACTGTGTGTATATACGTGAAACTGAAGGGACCGTTGTTACATTGCTGCCTAGCTCTGTTTTAAAATGTCAGCATTCAATCACAATTTCAAATCACTTACATTTTCTGATAAATGGCAATTTCTGCATACACCCCTTATATGTAGACTGATTCCAATGGAAATAATTTAGTGATGGTTTTCATTAGAAGTGTTTCTGGGATGTTACTACATTTCAGAAGACATCCACTTTGGCAACTGCAGCTGTTGAATTCTTTAGAGCTTGGTGTAGCCATATTTCATCAATTATAATAAAAATATTTATAACATTTAAGATAAAAAGCTACTTAGTGATATAGTTAATATCTACTGAGAATTAAGTTCCAGGCACTGTGCTAAGTACTTTAATACATAAGATAATTTAATCTTTATTAATATTCTTTGAATTATTAGAACCCTTTGCTGTTACTGTCTTTACCTTATGAGGGGGGAAATTGAGGCTTAGGAAAGTTAAATAACTGGCCGATATCATGCAGCCAGTATGTAGCAGAGCCATTACACAAACCTAGGCCTATCTGACCCAAAGCTAGAATCTTCACCACCACACTATATTGCCTCACTGTACTGTTAGTAATGCTAGTTTAATTGTAATTACTAAATCATTCTTGACAGCACTATTACTCAATCAAAATTTTGAGCCCTTCATATATTCTCAAATTTCTACTTATCTTCCTTTTTCAAGGAGTTTTCCAGTGGAAAGAAAGGGGAGAAGTTCTTTTTAATTACTGCTATAATAAAAATATAGACACAAATAAGTCTTTGTGTGTGTATAGCATTGCATGATTGTTCACGTCTCACTTTGGAAATTTATTACCCATAATTCTTTAATAATCTAGGGTAATTTTATATATAATTTACATATAAATTTATGTTTATATTTTGTGTCTCACTACTGAAGTATTTATGTGATATTAAATATTGATATTTGAGACTCAGCCACTAGTGACAAACTTGAGCAATAATAACATGATAAGGTCAGATGTAGCAATAAGCAGCAGTGCTGTAAATATAAATTCTTTAAAAGATGCCCTCAAATTTGTATGTTTCTCAATATTGTTGTGATATCAGTTCCCTCAGTTCTATCCATAGATTCAACATAATCCCTATCACAACCCAGCAATCTTTTTGCGATATCAACAAGATGATTCTAAAATTTATATGAAAGACAAAGGTGCTAGAACAACTAAAAACAATCCTGCAAAAGAACAAAGTCACAAGACTCATGCTATCTTTTCACACTATGATTTCAAGACTTACTGTAAAGCTACCAACATCAAGATAATGTGGTATTAGCGAAAGGTTATACAAATAAATCAGTGGAATACAATAGAGAACTCACAAATAGACACACACACAGATATAGTCAACTGATTTTTGACCAGGTACAAAGTCATGTCAATGAAGAAGAGAGCTTTATCAATAAGTGGTGCGAAAACATTTAGTGTGAATATGCAAAATAAATTAAGCAATTCAAGAGTGAACAACTACCTACCTCACACCTTATACGAAAACTAATTTAAAATAGATCATAATCTTAATTGTAAAAGTTAGAACTATCAAACATCTGGAAGAAAACATAGGAGATGTTTTCTGCATGACTTTGGGTGTAGCCAAGAGTTTTTAGATATGACAACAAAAGCAAGATTCATAGAAGGAAAAATATAAATTGGACTTTATCAAAATTTAAGTCTTGCTCCAAGAAAGACATTGTTTAAAAAAAAAAATCAAAAGACAAGCCAGAAAATGGAAATAAATATTTACAAACATAAATCTGATAAAGGATGTGTTTCAGAGTACATGAAGAACTTTCAAAACTCAAAAATAAGAACAAAATAATCAAATACTTGACAAAAAAATCTGAAAAAAACACTTCACCAAAGATGTATGGATGTAAGCACACATATGGAAAGACATCATTAGTTATTAGGAAAATGCAAATTAAAACCAAATGCTGGTAAGTATTCACCAATTCTGACATGTTAGCTGGTAAATATTAAGAGCAAGTGGAGCTCTCAGACCTACTGGAAGGAATGCAAAATGGCACAACCACTTTGGAAAATAGTTTGGCAGTTACTTATAAAGCTAAATATTCACTTGCCATAAAGCCCAGAAATCCCACTCATGGGTATTTGCCCAAGCAAATTAAAAACTTACATGCTACCAAAAACCTGTATGCAAATATTCACAACTTTATTCATATCCACCAAAAATTGGAAACAGGCTAGATGTCATTCAGTATGTGAAGGGATAAATAAAATGTGGTGTAGCCACACAATGAGTACTACTCAACAATGGAATACTGCTCAGCAATGAAAAGGAACAAGCTGTTAATTCACAAAACAACATGAATGACTCTTAAATGCATTTTGCTCAGTGAAAGAAGCTAAAGCCAAAGGCTACTATTGTATGAGTCCATTTACATGATGTTGTGAAACAGGCAAAACTCTGGGGATAGAAAGCACGTCCAGCGGTCATCAGGGGTTTGGGACAGAAGGAAGGGCAGCAGAAGATAATTTGGGGGGTAATGGGACTGTTGTATAATACTGTGGTGATGTTATACATTTGCCAAAAATGCAGAACTGTACATTACAAAGAGTCAATTTTACTTTATGTAAATTTTAATACTCAGCCCTTAAAATTGGGGAACTCAAAATGAAATGCAGACTATTATAACTTATTGTAACTGCATTAGAAATGAATGGCATAACCACACTGAAGGGGTGAGGAAAAAGGTGACCTAGGTAACTTAGGGAAACAGTGTGGTGACCAGATACTATAAGGCTAAAAAGAAAAAGAACCATAAATAAGTACTGTACTTTACTTGGGTGAATTTTTTCTCCCAAGAATATGAATTAGCAACTCTGAAGCAGCTCCACAGGTATACAATGGTTGAATATATAAATATAGATAATAAGTGCCAGATTTCTCACTGTTGGAGAAAGAAATTACAAATCAGCAAAGAGGAAATGCTACAATGAACTCTATAGTACTGGATACATCAGAAGTATCAGTATTAACTCATTTTAAAATATATATACAGTTTTTTTATTAGTTTCAGATGCACAAGACAAAGTCATACTTAGACCTTTATCATTTATATCCCTCACACTGTGTGAACCACCCCGCATCCACTATTCCTCTGACATCGCACAGAGCCTTTACATTTCCACTGCCTCTATTCCTAATGCTGTACTCTGCTTCTTGTAAGTATATACATACACACACACACACACACACACACACACACACACACACACACACAAACTTGTAGTTGACATTCATTATTGTTCAGCTTCAGCTTCAGGTGTACAATGCAGTGGTCAGGCGTCTACATCATCCCTGAGGTAGTCTCCCTAATGAGACAAGTGTCCATTGGATACCCTACAAAATCTTTACAACATTATTGATTACATTCCCCAAATTAATTTTCAAAACCCCATGGCCATCTTGTGGTTACTGACTGTTTTCTAATTCCCTCACCTTCTCCCCTTATCCCCACCCCCCTCCCATCTAGCAACCATCAGTTTTTCCTCTATGTCTCCAAAACTGTTTCTGATTAGTTCATTCACTTATTCTTTTCTTTAGATTCCATGTATAAGTGAGATCATATGGAATTTGTCTTTCTCTGTCTGACTTATTTCACTTAACATAATGTTCTCTAGGTCCATCCATGTTGTTGCAAATGGTAAGATTTGTTTCTTCTTTATGGCTGTGTAATACTCCATTGTATAAATGTACCACAGTTTCTTAATCCAGTCATCTACCAATGGGCATTTCGGTTGTTCCATGTCTTGGCTATTGTGTATAGTACTGCAATAAACATAGGAGTGCATAAAGTTTTTGAATTAGAGTTTTGGATTTCTCCGGATAGATACCTAGGAGTGGAATTGCTGGATCGTAAGGTAGTTCCATTTTCAGATTTTTGAGATACCTCCATACTGTTTTCCATAGTGGCTGCACCAATCTGCAATCCCACCAACAGTGCACAAGGGTTCCCTTTTCTCCACATCTGTGCCAGCACTTGTTGCTTGTTGATTTATTGATGATAGCCATTTTGACTGGGGAGAGGTGGTTATCTCATTGTGGCTTTTATTTGCATTTCTCTAATGATTAGTGAGTTTGAGCATTTTTTCATATGTCTGTTTGCCATCTGTATGTCCTTTTCAGAAAAATGTCTCTTCATGTCCTCTGCCCGTTTTTTAATTGGGTTGTTTGTTTTTTTGGAGTTGAGTTGAGTTTTTTATAAATTCGTGATATTAACCCCTTATCAGATATATCATTGGCAAATATCTTTTCCCATTCAGTAGGATCCCTTTTTGTTTTATTGATGGTTCCCTTTGCTGTGAAAAAACTTTTTAGTTTGATGTAATCCCACATCTTTATTTTTTCTCTTACTTACCTCGTGTGAGGGGATATATCAGTAAAAATCTTACTCCGGGTAATGTCTGTAAAGTTTCTTCCTGTATTTTCTTCTAGAAATTTTATGGTTTCAGATCTTACATTTAAGTCTTTAAGCCATTTTGAATCTATTTTTTATATGCTGTAAGGAGGTGGTCCAGCTTCATTTTTTTTGCATGTGTCTGTCCAGGTTTCCCAGTACCATTTATTGAATAGACTGTCTTTACCCCACCATACATTCTTGTTTCCATTATCATAGATTAAATGGCCATATAGGCTTGGATTTATTTCTGGACTCTTGATTCTGTTCCATTGGTCTATGTGTCTGTTTTTATGCCAGTACCATGCTGTTTTGATTGCTGTAGCCTTGCAGTATAGTTTGATGTCAGGTATTGTTATACCTCCCACTTTGTTCTTATTTTCAAGATTGCCTAGGCCATCCAGGGTCTTTTATGGTCCCATATAAATTTTAGGATTATATGTTCTATTTCTGTGAAAAATGTCCTTGGTAGTTTGATAGGAATTGTACTGAATATATATATATTGCCTTAGGCAGTATGGACATTTTAACGATATTAATTCTTCCTATCCTTGAACATGGTATGTGTTTCCATCTATTTGTATCTTCTTTCATTTCTTTCTTCAGCATCTTATAATTTTCTGAGTACATATCTTTCACTTCTTTGGTTAAATTTATTCCCAGGTATTTTATAGTCTTTGAAGCAACTGTAAATGGGATTTTTTTTTTTCTCCTTCTGATGTTTTATTACTGGTGTATACAAACACAATTGATATCTGAGTATTAATTTTGTATCCTGCTACTTTACTTAATTCATCTATCAGCTCTAATAGTTTCTTGGTGGAGTCTTTAGGGTTCTCTATATATTGTATCATGTCATCTGCATATAATGACAATTTTACTTCCTTCTTACCGATTTGGATGACTTTTATTTCTTTTTTTTGTCTGATTGCTGTGGCTAGAACTTCCAGCACTATGTTGAATAGAAGTGGAGAAAGTGGGCAACCTTGCCTTGTACCTGATCTTAAGGGGAATGGTTTTAGCTTTTCCCCATTGAATATGATGTTAGCTGTGGGTTTATCATATATGGTCTTTATTATGTTGAGATATGATCCCTCTATTCCCACTTTCTTAAGGGTTTTTATCATAAATGGCTGCTGGATTTTATCAAATGTTTTTTCTGCATCTATTGATATGATCATGTGATTTTTATTTTTCATTTTGTTAATGTGGTGTATCACATTAATTGATTTGCGGATGTTGAACCACACTTGCATACCAGGGATGAATCCCACTTGATCATGGTGTATGATCTTTTTAATATATTGCTGAATTCTGTTTGCTAACATTTTGTTGAGGATTTTTGCATCTATGTTCATTAGAGATATCAGCCTGTAGTTTTCTTTTTTTGTGATGTCTTTGTCTGATTTTTGGATCAGGGTGATAGTGGCTTCGTAAAAAGTGTTTGGGAGCCTTCCCTCCTTCTGGATTTTTTGGAAGAGCTTGAGGAGAATAGGTGATAATTCTTTTTTGAACGTTTTGTAAAATTCACCTGTAAAGCCATCTGGTCCAGAGCTTTTGTTTGTTGGGAGATTGTTGATTACTGATTCTATTTCCCTGGTGGTAATCAGTCTATTCAGGTTTTCTTTCTGTTTCTTATATATAGATTTTTATGGACTGTATAATTCATATGAGGAAACCCTAACCTGAAATGTGATTGTATTTGAAGATAAGGCCTTTAAGGAGGTAACTGAAATTAAATGAGGTCATAAGGGTGGGACCCTAATCCAATATGAGTGGTGCTCTTAAAAAAGGAGATACCAGGGATGTGGACACATAGAGAAAAGGCCATGTGAGGACACAGCAAGAAGCTATCCATCTTCAAGCCAAGGAGATAGACCTCAGAAGAATCCAACCTAGTCAATACCTTAATCCTGGACTTCCAGCTTCCAGAACTGTGAGAAATAAATATTTCAAGTTTAAGCCACCCAGTCTGTGGTATTTTGTTATGGAAGACCTAACAGACCAAGACACAAATGGAGAGTTACAGAAAGAATTATCAATATATGTGTAAATTTAGGTTAGTATACATGCATATAATTCTTTGTTCTGTCTGTTGAGAGGACCTAGAAGCAGTAACACATAGTAGGAGCAAAATTAATTCCCAACTCTTGGATTCTAAATATTATTCTCCAACAAAAAGAACCTGGGATCCTTGGAGAAGCAGTTGATTTCAGGGCTGGAAAACACAAGATAATCCTGGAGTATCATGTAATGCCAGAAAGTAAGAAGATAACAAAGGAAAATTGAAAAATAAAAAAGAAGGGGGCATGTCAAAAGGATTCAGGAGTAAATCTCATAAAGATCTCAATGGCCCAAGTGGAATAATTTGAGCAACAAAATAAATTAAACTAATGGCTTACGAGCCAAAGAAAAAAAGAAATATCCATGAGTCCATGCTGGAGGGAGACAGAGAGAGAGAGAGAGAGAGAGAGAGGAAGGAAAGAGGGAGGGAAAGGAACAGGGACAGCTCTTTCTTACAACAGAATTCCAATTTAAATACAGAAGGAGTGAGTGAAATCACCATTAGATTAGCCATTAGCACCACAGTAATTATTGCTTAAGGTGAAATCCACCAATGTGTGCTAAAATCAGTGAGCAAAAGAGTAAGGAGAACCAGGATATTTGCATAGCCTCAAAGTATTCCTTCTCAAAATACTTGTTAATTGCAAAGTATCTCCCCACTCCCCAATTCTTGTTAATTTCAAGGGAAAAATGGTAATTTTACAGTGTAGTACCTTGGCCAAAGCTCTTTGACCAAGTGCTCAAGGTCATCATTATCAGTAATAAGACATATCGATGTCATGGACCCTCTGGAGTGATGTGCTGCAAAAGGCACACACCTCTGTGGTATTCTTCCCCAAAATACAAAGCCTCAATCTAATCATGAGGAAACTTCAGACAAATCCAAATTGAGAGACATTGTGCATAATACTTCACCAATGCTCTTCAAAAATGTCAAGGCCGTGAAACACAAGGAAAGACTGAAGAACTACTACAGATGGAGGAGACTAAGGAAACCTGACAATTAAACGCAATGTGGGGTCCCAGACTGCACACTGGGGCCGAATAAGGACATTGCAGGAAAACCGATGAAATCTGAATAGTCTATAGTTTAATTAATAGTATTACCTAATGTTGTCTTGATAATCATACCATGGTTATGTAATTTGGTAATATTACAGGAAGCTGGGTGAAGGGTATGCATGAACTATCTCTACTACCTTTGCAACTCTTCCTCCTGGGATGAAGGAAGGGAAATAGCAATATTGAATGTTGTAAACATAGAAAGAGAAAAGGGAGTTATGAAATCAGTGAATTGGCTTTCTTAGTGAAAAACCCCACCACCACCTAAAGAAGATGGAAAGTTAACCTATTTTATGGGACATGTTGATAGAAACTCAACAAGGAAATAGGAGATTAGAAGTTTAAAAACCTGGGTTCTATGGGTGATTGGATGGCTCAGTTGGTTAGAGCGCAAGCTCTCAACAAGGTTGACAGTTCAATTCCCACATGGGATGGTCAGCTGCGCGCCCTGCAACTAAGATTGAAAACAGCAACAGGACTTGGAGCTGAGCTGTGCCTTCCGCAACTAGATTGAAGGACAACGACTTGGAACTAATAGGCCCTGGAGAAAACACTGTTCCCCAGTATTCCCCAATAAAAAATTAAAAAAAAAAAAAAAAGACCTGGTTCTAGC